>NW_027315742.1:0-140000 GCF_026437365.1 Eucyclogobius newberryi | reverse complement strand
GCTTTAACGCAACATTAAAACAGATGAAAGTTTAAACGTTCCAAAATGACGCAAACGAAACGCGTGAAAACGAAAGTCCAAAGTCTGCGCGGAAACGTCCAGGAAAACACATGACGTCACCGCCCAACCACGAGGAAAAACGCGTCTTTCCCCGGGACGTTCTTTTCACAGCGTCGCGTTAACGACCGCGGAGCACGACACGTAATAAACACGTAATACACATGTAATAAACACGTAATAGACAAAAAGAAGCCGCTTGTTCCGCGTTCAAGACGACACTCTTTGACGTCCCGCGCGCGCAAACCGCATTAACGTGACATTTCCCGCCGCGGCGCCGGTTCAAACGGCTCTTACCGTGACACGTTCACTCGTCCCGGGGGTTTTTGCCGCTGCGAAAGACGCGTTTTTGTTGAACCCAAACGTGACCCGAACACGGCTAGCAAAGACGGGCTAACGTGTCCGAGCTAACCACAACATGACGGGAAACGCGGGTTTAACGGCGAAAAGCCCCGCGGATCACGTGAAGGGCGCGTTGTCGCAGAGGAACGACCGTAAAACGTGCGCTAAAAGAGTCAAAGTGTGATAACAACAGTAATGTACAGATCTGTCAAGATCTGTCATCAGCCCGCAGCACTTTGTCCCGGGTTTAGTCTGTCAGGCTCACGGAACATGCTAATCCTGTGTTAGCATGTGCTGTAAACCTCTTATATGTTCTACTTTATCACGGGTTATGTTTAATCTATTGTATTAGTCTTTATAATTCGAATTTGAATCTATTTTATTAGTCTTTATTTTTAATCCACATTTTTTGTCTTTATTTTTCAGAATCAGAAAAGGTCATTGTCGATGAACAATATTCAAAAACATTAGAACTTGTCCTGGTGATTCAATGCAACACAAAACAATGAACAATGAATAAGTTATAAAAACAAGATAAAAATAGACTTAATATGTACCCAAATTTTTAATTACTTAAAGGCGGTATGGACGATTTTTCGGCGATTTGAGAACGCAGGCCGAAGTGCGCATGCGCCCTCCCCCGTGTGGACTGATACAACACACACGTGCGTTTGTTTATTAGCACAACGGAGCGCATCGCATCTCTCGTCTCCCGTAGATTTCTGTCCACTTCTGCGTCAGCTCGAACTGTCCTTCTCCGTCTTCATTTTGCCCCGTACACTGAGGGAACTATATTATGATAGATCCATGCGCTTAGGCACGCGGAAACGTGGGGACGAGCCTGACGCGGCTGCAGTTGAGCGGTAGGTGCGTTTTATGATTGATACGTGGCAGGACTAATGATTTATCCACGCCACGAGGAAATATGATAAAAAAAATTGCTGAAAAAAATCGTCCATACCACCTTTAATAAGGCTTTATTTTTAATCTACTTTGTTATTTTTTGTTTAATCTACTAAATTATTCTTTAATTTTAATCTAGTTTATTAGTCTTTATTTTTAGTCTACTTTATTTGTCTTCATTTCTAATTATCTTCTTTATGTTTAATCTACTTTATTAGTCTTTATTTTTAATCTAGTTTATTTTCAATCCGCATTATTATTATTATTATTATTATTTTTTAATCTAGTTTATTAGTCTTAATTTTTAATCTAGTCTATTAGCCTTTATTTTTAATCTAGTTTATTAGTCTTTATTTGCCGGTGCCTTTCAGTCAAACTCGCGGGAAAAGCGCGCGGGGCCTGAAGCCGGAAACCCCCCTGCCGTGTCCCGCACATGCGCAGTGACGTTTCCTCGCGGTGTTTTGGGGCGGACGAGCGGCAGAAATGATGCTCCGCGTGTTCGTGTCGCTCGTCATTCTCATCTTCGCGTGCGTTTCGCCCGCGCGCGGCTTGTACTTCCACATCGGGGAAACGGAGAAGAAATGCTTCATCGAGGAAATCCCGGACGAGACGATGGTGATCGGTGAGCCGGCTGTTAGCATTAGCATTAGCATCAGCAGCTGTTTCAGTCTGAGCCAGAGACAGCACAATATCTCCTTTAACATGTCATCACAACTGTCCAAAACTCCAGATTTACACGTCGTTATTACATTATTACACGTTATTATCAGAATATTACACATTATTACACGTTATTATCAGAATATTACACATTATTACACGTTATCAGAATATTACACATTATCAGATTATTACACATTATTACACGTTATTATCAGAATATTACACATTATTACACGTTATTATCAGAATATTACACATTATTACACGTTATCAGAATATTACACATTATCAGATTATTACACATTATTACACGTTATTATCAGAATATTACACGTTATTATCAGAATATTACACATTATTATCAGAATATTACACATTATTATCAGAATATTACACGTTATTACACGTTATTATCAGAATATTACACATTATTATCAGAATATTACACATTATTACACGTTATTATCAGAATATTACACGTTATTATCAGAATATTACACATTATTACACGTTAATATCAGATTACACATTATTACACGTTATCAGAATATTACACGTTATTATCAGAATATTACACGTTATTATCAGAATATTACACGTTATTATCAGAATATTACACATTATTACACATTATTATCAGAATATTACATGTTATTATCAGAATATTACACATTATTACACGTTATTACACATTATTATCAGAATATTACACGTTATTACACGTTATTATCAGAATATTACACGTTATTACACGTTATTATCAGAATATTACACATTATTATCAGATTATTACACATTATTACACGTTATTATCAGAATATTACACGTTATTACACGTTATTATCAGAATATTACACATTATCAGAATATTACACATTATTACACGTTATTATCAGAATATTACACGTTATTACACGTTATCAGAATATTACACATTATTACACGTTATTATCAGATTATTACACGTTATTACACATTATTATCAGAATATTACATGTTATTATCAGAATATTACACATTATTACACGTTATCAGATTATTACACATTATTACACGTTATTATCAGAATATTACACGTTATTACACGTTATTATCAGAATATTACACGTTATTATCAGAATATTACACGTTATTACACATTATCAGAATATTACACGTTATTACACATTATCAGAATATTACACATTATTATCAGAATATTACACATTATTACACGTTATTATCAGAATATTACACATTATTATCAGAATATTACACATTATTACACGTTATTATCAGAATATTACACGTTATTATCAGAATATTACACATTATTACACGTTAATATCAGATTACACATTATTACACGTTATCAGAATATTACACGTTATTATCAGAATATTACACGTTATTATCAGAATATTACACGTTATTATCAGAATATTACACATTACACATTATTATCAGAATATTACATGTTATTATCAGAATATTACACATTATTACACGTTATTATCAGATTATTACACGTTATTACACATTATTATCAGAATATTACACGTTATTACACGTTATTATCAGAATATTACACATTATTATCAGATTATTACACATTATTACACGTTATTATCAGAATATTACACATTATTATCAGATTATTACACATTATTACACGTTATTATCAGAATATTACACGTTATTACACGTTATTATCAGAATATTACACATTATCAGAATATTACACATTATTACACGTTATTATCAGAATATTACACGTTATTACACGTTATCAGAATATTACACATTATTACACGTTATTATCAGATTATTACACGTTATTACACATTATTATCAGAATATTACATGTTATTATCAGAATATTACACATTATTACACGTTATCAGATTATTACACATTATTACACGTTATTATCAGAATATTACACGTTATTACACGTTATTATCAGAATATTACACGTTATTATCAGAATATTACACGTTATTACACATTATCAGAATATTACACGTTATTACACATTATCAGAATATTACACATTATTATCAGAATATTACACATTACACGTTATTATCAGAATATTACACATTATTATCAGAATATTACACATTATTACACGTTATTATCAGAATATTACACGTTATTATCAGAATATTACACATTATTACACGTTAATATCAGATTACACATTATTACACGTTATCAGAATATTACACGTTATCAGAATATTACACGTTATTATCAGAATATTACACGTTATTATCAGAATATTACACATTATTACACATTATTATCAGAATATTACATGTTATTATCAGATTATTACACGTTATTACACATTATTATCAGAATATTACACGTTATTACACGTTATTATCAGAATATTACACATTATTATCAGATTATTACACATTATTACACGTTATTATCAGAATATTACACATTATTATCAGATTATTACACATTATTACACGTTATTATCAGAATATTACACGTTATTACACGTTATTATCAGAATATTACACATTATCAGAATATTACACATTATTACACGTTATTATCAGAATATTACACGTTATTACACGTTATCAGAATATTACACATTATTACACGTTATTATCAGATTATTACACGTTATTACACATTATTATCAGAATATTACATGTTATTATCAGAATATTACACATTATTACACGTTATCAGATTATTACACATTATTACACGTTATTATCAGAATATTACACGTTATTACACGTTATTATCAGAATATTACACGTTATTACACATTATCAGAATATTACACGTTATTACACATTATCAGAATATTACACATTATTATCAGAATATTACACATTATTACACGTTATTATCAGAATATTACACGTTATTATCAGAATATTACACGTTATTACACATTATCAGAATATTACACGTTATTACACATTATCAGAATATTACACATTATTATCAGAATATTACACATTATTACACGTTATTATCAGAATATTACACGTTATTATCAGAATATTACACGTTATTACACATTATCAGAATATTACATGTTATTATCAGAATATTACATGTTATCAGAATATTACATGTTATCAGATTATTACACATGATTACAAGTTATCAGAATATTACAAGTTATCAGAATATTACACATGATTACACATTATTCCACGTTATTACACTTTATTAAACGTTATAATCAGATTATTAAAATGCCAAAGTGTTTTAAAGCCATATCACTGCAAAAAATAACACATATAGAGTCACGTTCATTTGGAAGTTGATTGTCTCGTTTTGAGTGGTTTTATAGTTAATTACAGACATAATCTTGACTCATTTCTGCTCGATTCAGCTTCAACAACAGAACAAATGTTTGAATCTTACTCAGTTTGAGAAATATTTTGAACTAAAGTAAGTTTAGTTTATTTTGCAGCGCACAAATGTGAATCATATTTAGTCTTTTTCCACTTCTCCATCTGCTCATGTTGAAGAAACTCTTAGTTCAAGTCTTTTTAGAGTTATTTTAATATTTCTTCATTTACACAAACAAAAACACATTTAAACAGATGAAATGTTTTATTCACGTCCACAATTCAAAGTGAAAGACATTAATAAGATTTAAAAACACAACTTTCTTGAAGCTTCATGAACAGTGTCGTTCTTAAAGTTAAAGTGTGATATATTTGTAGATTAAAGTCTTGTGTTTAAATCATGTCCCACAAACCATCAAAGTCACATTATATACTTTATATTTATATTTAGGCCCGAGCCCCAGCAGGGCGGAGGGCCTATTGCTCCCGCAACGCTGCCTTTGGCAGCGTTGCAACTGTCTGACCAAACATGCGGGCGCAGCCCGCATGTTTGGTACCCCGTCGCCCCTGGCAAGTACAGTGAACTAGCCCATGCCGAAGGCATGGATCATGCATACTTACTCCTGCTATGACAGAAATAGTCAACAATTAGTGAATGGGCGTAGTCCATTCACTAATTGTTGACAACAGCAGCGCGAAGCGCTGCATTCCTCCAAAAACCCTCCTGGCATCGTCCCGTACGCGAGAATCCATGCCGCAGGCATGGGCCATGCTTGTATCTGCTCAAATCAATGGAAGTCTATGGGGAGTGGGCGGGGCATCCCGACGGAATAGGGAGTGACGACCGCGTAAGCGCTCGTAATGATGATTCCACCCCATGGCGGCATGGGGAAGGCTTAGAGCTTTCAAATGATGTATAATTTGTTGTTATAGTGGAAACGGCTATATTGTTTTTGCTAAAAATATTATTAGGCCCGAGCGCCACAAGCTGGCGAGAGGCCTATTAATCTCGTAAGGCCGTGCGAAGCACGGCTGCGAAAGTGCGCACGTAGTGCGCACGAAATCGAGCGCGAAGCGCTCGCCCACTTCCAAACACTCACTAACGCACTCCTCCACTCATGCACGCCCCGTGCATACTAATTAGTTGTAGGAAAATGGAACATTACCGTTGTAAACGGGCGAAGCCCGTGCAAAAGTTCGCACTAAACGAGCACTTTACATTGGGATGACGACCCCATATAAAGCACTCATTTGCGCTAAGTAGCTCACGAATACGTTCCCCATCTCTTGCATGTTCCGTGCATATAAGCATGTAATGCAAAAATTGAACATTATTACTGTATAGAGGGCCAAAAACACAAAGTGGGCGGAGCCCACTCAAAATTATCGAAAGTACCCGTCAGTGACCAGGGACCCACACCATGAGGTAGGAAAGCGCGAGCGCTTTCCGAAAATGTATAGTTTATGATATTTGAAAAATGGGAAACATTGTTTTCGCATCGGAATATTATTCTTTCTTTCTTTCTTTCTTTCTTTCTTCTTCTTCTCGGGACCAACCCCCCTATTTTTCACCCAGTGAACATTGACGAAAAGTCACAAAAATTTGCACACCTCTAAAAATCGTGCCTCTCTACATTCTGGCTATTTCCCTTTTCTAAAATAAAAAAAATTGGCGCGTCAGCGCCACCAAATGTACCAAAAATGCATTGAGAGATGGGAAATGACCCAAAAAAAATCTGATCGTAGAATCATGAAATTTGGCGCAGAGGTAGATGGTGACAAGAGAAGTAAAAAATATTATTACGGCAACGCCGTCCCCCGAACCAAATGTCGGCCATATTGCTTCAAAAATGGCTAAACATGACTTCGGAGTTTTTCCAAACGTCGTACTTTTACGAACTCCTCCCAGGGCGTTGGCCCTAAAAAGCTGAAATTTGGTGAAAATGCTACTGAGGAGTGGGACATCAAAAGTTATCCAAATTACATTGATACCTGTCACGGTCTCTGTGCGGCGAAGCCGCAAACTGTAGCTAAAATTTCAGAAATCTCCCATATTTAAAATTTCTGCCGTTTGTGCAGATAAAGTCCGAATTGCGTCAAATTAGAATCAGTTGTTAAACTCTTTGCCCTAAACCTACTTGAAGTGAAATAAATTCATTTGGCGCCACAGCGCCCCCTACAGATTTTATATGGAGGTTAAATGTTTAGTTTTGCGAAATTATATGAAATTTGACACACAACTCAATTTTAGCATCCCCATCAAAAAAGTCAATGAGACCCATGTCATAATTGTTATGGCGTTGCCGTAACGATGACCGAAACCTCCCATGTTATTCCAATGGGGCCAGAACATGTTTACACTTTAGACTTTCACAAACTCCTCCCAGGGCGTCAGCCCTATTAACCTGAAATTTGGTGAGACTCATCTTCAGGACCATCAAAAGTTATCCACATTTTCATTCAAAGAGTCACGGTGTCTGTGCGGCAAAGCCGCACATTTTGCCAAGAATTCAAAATAAAATTGCTTTTTGATGGTAAAACAAAGGGGAGAAGATGTGACAGCGTCACAGATTCAGCAGTAGGCGTGATAAAAGGACAATTGGGGCGCGTTAGCGCCCCCTCCTCTTGCGGCGTGGCGGCGGTGTGGCGGCGGCGTGGCGAGGGCCGATCATTGCCGCTTGCGGCTATATTTATTTTTATTATTATTTTTCTTGTTCTTCTGCTTTTTGAGCTCTAATTTGACCCCCTGAACATGCTCAAAAACTCACCAAACTTTGCCCAAAATTCAGAATCGGCGAAAAATTTGATTTTTTCTGGGCCATTTTTTTTTCCGTTTAAAAATGGCGCGACAGCGCCACCGACAAAAGTCAAAATATATTGCGCCTATGGGAGACGCCCCGAGGTCAACTTTGTCGTAGAGCTACGAAATTCGGGACACACATTCCTCTCGTGAGGACAAAAAAAAAATATTACTGTGGCCACGCCTCCAGACTTACCCTATGCCCGCCATCTTCCTTTGAAAATGAAAACACGCTGTGTTAGCCATTTTGTTCACGTCAAACTTTGACGAACTCCTCCTAGGGCGTTTTGCCCACCGACTTCAAAATCGGCGTACGTCCTCTGGACAAGTGGGGCATCTAAAGTTATTCAATTTTTTGAGATACCTTTTACGGTCTGTGTGCGGCGCGGCCGCAAAGTTGGACAACTTATTTTGGAATATTGCAGATCTAAAAATTGCTCCCTTTTGATCAAAACCAGTCCGATTAGGACCAAATTTGAATCAGTTGTTAAACTTTCTAGTTTGGACCAGTTTATGATGACAAAATTGAAATGGCCGCGATAGCGCCCCCTACAGAGTGACCTTTAAATTAACATTGAAGGTCAAAAATTAGTTTTACCAAAATTGTCTAAACTTTACCCAAAATTCTATTTTGCCATCCCGATCAAAAAAGCCAATCAGACAAATGCCTTATTTTTTACGGCGTAGTCGTAGCGATGACAGAAACCTCCCATGTTATCCCTATGGGAAAACAGCTAAATCTCTCAAATATCCACATTTTTATGTTTCACACTTTAACGAACTCCTCCTAGTGCGTTTTGCCCACCGACCTCAAAATCGGTGTACGTCCTCTAGACAAGTGGGGCATCTAAAGTTATCAAAATTTTAAGGATAGCTTTTACGGTCTCTGTGCGACGGAGCCGCAAACGTTTCCCAGAATTCTGACTATTTGGCCTTCAGAGTGGCCTATAAACAATAGAGTTTTTCCAAATGACATGATATTTTGAACAAAATTCTAATTTGCCATCCTGATCATAAAAGTATGAGAGCCAAAGTCATATTTTGTACGGCGTAACCGTAGCGATGACAGAAACATCCCATGTTATCCTTATGGGAAAATCGCAGAATCGCTCAAATCACCACATTTTTACGCTTCACACTTTAACGAACTCCTCCTAGGGCGATTGTCCGATCAAGTTCATATTTGGAGAATATCATCTACACAAGCGGGGCATCAAAACTTATACATATTTTGATTTTAAGTGCTACGGTCTCTGTGTGGCGGACCCGCAAATATATGTCAGAAATGGGAAAACAGCGAAATCTCTAAAATCACCACATTTTTACGCTTCACACTTTAACAAACTCCTCCTAGGGCGATTGCCCGATCAAGCTCATATTTGGGGAAAATCATCTACACAAGCGGGGCATCAAAAGTTAGTCATATTTTGATTTTAAGTGGTACGGTCTCTGTGCCGTGGAGCTGCAAATATACTGTCACAAATGGGAAAACGCCAAATCTTTGAAATGTTCAAATTTACGCTTCACACTTTAACAAACTCCTCCGTGGGCAATAGCTCGATCAAGCTTTACTTTGGGAAATATCATCTACACAAGCGCGGCATCAAAAGTTATCCATATTTATATTCTAAGTGCTAAGGTCTCTGTGCGGCGGCGCAGCAAATTTGACTGACACTTGTGTTCATTTGCACTGGATTGGCCATGTCCAATGTGTCGCCGTCTGTCAAGTTCTTTTTTAATTCAACACACAATAAGGGCGCCATCTTTATCAAGTCGAAAGCGCAGAGTCGGAAGGCCAGCGGCCCGCGAGGGCCGTTGGATGCCGCTTGCGGCTTTAATTATTATTATATTTGTCTTTGTCTTTGTGACGGTTAAAGAAGCGATAAACGAGTCGTAGAAGGTTTCATTCAGAACACAACGTTTATCAAAGAACAAAGACCTGGACCAGAACCTGGACCAGAACCTGGACCAGAACCTGGACCTGGACCTGGACCAGGACCTGGACCAGGACCTGGACCAGGACCTGGACCTGGACCAGGACCTGGACCTGGACCAGGACCGGTCCAGGTCCAGGTCCAGGTTCTGGTCCAGGGCCTAAGGCTAAATGAGGCTCAGAGCCATAACAGTGTGTGTCCCTCAGGTAAATACAGGACTCAGCTCTGGGACAAACAGTCCAGCTCCTTCTTGCCGTCCACTCCAGGTCTGGGGATGCACGTGGAGATAAAGGACCCGGACACAAAGGTCAGATGCCCTTCCTTCTGTAGCTCTAGAGTTTATGCTGACCACGTCACCACACGCAGGGGTGACGTGGTCAAACCTTCTCACATTTCTGACCCCTCTGTGACCGCTCTGTGACCGAGCTCCTGACCCCTCTGTGACCGCTCTGTGACCGAGCTCCTGACCCCTCTGTGACCGCTCTGTGACCGAGCTCCTGACCCCTCTGTGACCGCTCTGTGACCGAGCTCATGACCCCTCTGTGACCGCTCTGTGACCGAGCTCCTGACCCCTCTGTGACCGCTCTGTGACCGAGCTCCTGACCCCTCTGTGACCGCTCTGTCTCCTTCAGATGATTCTGTCCCGTCAGTACGGGTCAGACGGCCGCTTCACCTTCACGTCTCACACTCCTGGAGAACATCAGATCTGTCTTCACTCCAACTCCACCAAGATGGCGCTGTTCGCCGGAGGAAAACTGGTACGTCCTGAATGTCTGTCCCGTCCCTCTGTCTCTCTGTCCTGTCCCTCTGTCCCGTCCCTCTGTCTCTCTGTCCCGTCCCTCTGTCTCTCTGTCCTGTCCCTCTGTCCCGTCCCTCTGTCTCTCTGTCCCGTCCCTCTGTCTCTCTGTCCTGTCCCTCTGTCCCGTCCCTCTGTCTCTCTGTCCTGTCCCTCTGTCCCGTCCCTCTGTCTCTCTGTCCCGTCCCTCTGTCTCTCTGTCCCGTCCCTCTGTCCCGTCCCTCTTTCTCTCTGTCCCGTCCCTCTGTCTCTCTGTCCTGTCTCTCTGTCCTGTCCCTCTGTCCCGTCCCTCTGTCTCTCTGTCCCGTCCCTCTGTCTCTCTGTCCTGTCCCTCTGTCCCGTCCCTCTGTCTCTCTGTCCTGTCCCTCTGTCCCGTCCCTCTGTCTCTCTGTCCCGTCCCTCTGTCCCGTCCCTCTTTCTCTCTGTCCCGTCCCTCTGTCTCTCTGTCCTGTCTCTCTGTCCTGTCCCTCTGTCCCGTCCCTCTGTCCCGTCCCTCTGTCTCTCTGTCCCGTCCCTCTGTCTCTCTGTCCTGTCTCTCTGTCCTGTCCCTCTGTCCCGTCCCTCTGTCTCTCTGTCCCGTCCCTCTGTCTCTCTGTCCCGTCTCTGTCGTGACATGAGGACATTATGTGTCCTTGACTCTGTTGCATGTGTCTTTTGGGTGCAGAGAGTGCATCTGGACATTCAGGTGGGCGAACACACCAATAATTACCCTGAGATCGCGGCCAAAGACAAACTGACGGAGCTGCAGCTGCGAGTGAGACAGCTCCTGGACCAAGTGGAGCAGATCCAGAAGGAGCAGAACTACCAGAGGGTCAGAGACTAGATCCACCTGCACCATGGCTCTTTAAGCCTCCCTAAAGCCGCTCTAAAGCCGCTCTAAAGCCGCTCTCTGGCCTCCCTAAAGCCGCTCTAAAGCCGCTCTCTGGCCTCTCTAAAGCCGCTCTCTGGCCGCTCTAAAGCCGCTCTCTGGCCTCTCTAAAGCCGCTCTAAAGCTGCTCTCTGGCCTCTCTAAAGCCGCTCTCTGGCCGCTCTAAAGCCGCTCTCTGGCCTCTCTAAAGCTGCTCTCTGGCCTCTCTAAAGCCGCTCTAAAGCCGCTCTCTGGCCTCTCTAAAGCCGCTCTAAAGCTGCTCTCTGGCCTCTCTAAAGCCGCTCTCTGGCCGCTCTAAAACCGCTCTCTGGCCTCTCTAAAGCCGCTCTCTAAAGCCTCCCTAAAGCCGCTCTAAAGCCGCTCTCTGGCCTCTCTAAAGCCGCTCTCTGGCCTCTCTAAAGCCGCTCTCTGGCCTCTCTAAAGCCGCTCTCTTGCCTCTCTAAAGCCACTCCCTGGCCTCTCTAAAGCCTCCCTAAAGCCGCTCTAAAGCCGCTCTCTGGCCTCTCTAAAGCCGCTCTCTGGCCTCTCTAAAGCCGCTCTCTGGCCTCTCTAAAGCCTCTCTAAAGCCGCTCTCTGGCCTCTCTAAAGCCGCTCTAAAGCCGCTCTCTGGCCTCTCTAAAGCCGCTCTCTGGCCTCTCTAAAGCCGCTCTAAAGCCGCTCTCTGGCCTCTCTAAAGCCGCTCTCTGGCCTCTCTAAAGCCGCTCTCTGGCCTCTCTAAAGCCGCTCTCTGGCCTCTCTAAAGCCGCTCTCTGGCCGCTCTAAAGCCGCTCTCTGGCCTCTCTAAAGCCGCTCTCTGGCCTCTCTAAAGCCGCTCTCTGGCCTCTCTAAAGCCGCTCTAAAGCCGCTCTCTGGCCTCTCTAAAGCCGCTCTCTGGCCGCTCTAAAGCCGCTCTCTGGCCGCTCTAAAGCCGCTCTCTGGCCTCTCTAAAGCCGCTCTCTGGCCTCTCTAAAGCCGCTCTCTGGCCTCTCTAAAGCCGCTCTAAAGCCGCTCTCTGGCCTCTCTAAAGCCGCTCTCTGGCCTCTCTAAAGCCGCTCTAAAGCCGCTCTCTGGCCTCTCTAAAGCCGCTCTCTGGCCTCTCTAAAGCCGCTCTAAAGCCGCTCTCTGGCCTCTCTAAAGCCGCTCTCTGGCCTCTCTAAAGCCGCTCTCTGGCCTCTCTAAAGCCGCTCTAAAGCCGCTCTCTGGCCTCTCTAAAGCCGCTCTAAAGCCGCTCTCTGGCCTCTCTAAAGCCGCTCTCTGGCCTCTCTAAAGCCGCTCTCTGGCCGCTCTAAAGCCGCTCTCTGGCCTCTCTAAAGCCGCTCTCTAAAGCCTCCCTAAAGCCGCTCTAAAGCCGCTCTCTGGCCTCTCTAAAGCCGCTCTCTGGCCTCTCTAAAGCCGCTCTCTGGCCTCTCTAAAGCCGCTCTCTTGCCTCTCTAAAGCCACTCCCTGGCCTCTCTAAAGCCTCCCTAAAGCCGCTCTCTGGCCTCTCTAAAGCCGCTCTCTGGCCTCTCTAAAGCCGCTCTCTGGCCGCTCTAAAGCCGCTCTCTGGCCTCTCTAAAGCCGCTCTCTAAAGCCTCCCTAAAGCCGCTCTAAAGCCGCTCTCTGGCCTCTCTAAAGCCGCTCTCTGGCCTCTCTAAAGCCGCTCTCTGGCCTCTCTAAAGCCTCTCTAAAGCCGCTCTCTGGCCTCTCTAAAGCCGCTCTAAAGCCGCTCTCTGGCCTCTCTAAAGCCGCTCTCTGGCCTCTCTAAAGCCGCTCTAAAGCCGCTCTCTGGCCTCTCTAAAGCCGCTCTCTGGCCTCTCTAAAGCCGCTCTCTGGCCTCTCTAAAGCCGCTCTCTGGCCTCTCTAAAGCCTCTCTAAAGCCGCTCTCTGGCCGCTCTAAAGCCGCTCTCTGGCCTCTCTAAAGCCGCTCTCTGGCCTCTCTAAAGCCGCTCTCTGGCCTCTCTAAAGCCGCTCTAAAGCCGCTCTCTGGCCTCTCTAAAGCCGCTCTCTGGCCGCTCTAAAGCCGCTCTCTGGCCGCTCTAAAGCCGCTCTCTGGCCTCTCTAAAGCCGCTCTAAAGCCGCTCTCTGGCCTCTCTAAAGCCGCTCTCTGGCCTCTCTAAAGCCGCTCTAAAGCCGCTCTCTGGCCTCTCTAAAGCCGCTCTCTGGCCTCTCTAAAGCCGCTCTCTGGCCTCTCTAAAGCCGCTCTAAAGCCGCTCTCTGGCCTCTCTAAAGCCGCTCTCTGGCCTCTCTAAAGCCGCTCTCTGGCCTCTCTAAAGCCTCTCTAAAGCCGCTCTCTGGCCGCTCTAAAGCCGCTCTCTGGCCTCTCTAAAGCCGCTCTCTGGCCTCTCTAAAGCCGCTCTCTGGCCTCTCTAAAGCCGCTCTAAAGCCGCTCTCTGGCCTCTCTAAAGCCGCTCTCTGGCCTCTCTAAAGCCGCTCTAAAGCCGCTCTCTGGCCTCTCTAAAGCCGCTCTCTGGCCGCTCTAAAGCCGCTCTCTGGCCGCTCTAAAGCCGCTCTCTGGCCGCTCTAAAGCCGCTCTCTGGCCTCTCTAAAGCCGCTCTCTGGCCTCTCTAAAGCCGCTCTCTGGCCTCTCTAAAGCCGCTCTAAAGCCGCTCTCTGGCCTCTCTAAAGCCGCTCTCTGGCCTCTCTAAAGCCGCTCTAAAGCCGCTCTCTGGCCTCTCTAAAGCCGCTCTCTGGCCTCTCTAAAGCCGCTCTCTGGCCTCTCTAAAGCCGCTCTAAAGCCGCTCTCTGGCCTCTCTAAAGCCGCTCTAAAGCCGCTCTCTGGCCTCTCTAAAGCCACTCTCTGGCCTCTCTAAAGCCGCTCTCTGGCCTCTCTAAAGCCGCTCTCTGGCCTCTCTAAAGCCGCTCTCTGGCCTCTCAAGCCGCTCTAAAGCCGCTCTCTCCCCTCAGTACCGGGAGGAGCGCTTCAGGATGACCAGCGAGAGCACCAATCAGAGGGTCCTGTGGTGGTCCATCGCTCAGACGCTCATCCTCCTCCTCACTGGGATCTGGCAGATGAAACATCTCAAGAGCTTCTTCGAGGCCAAGAAACTCGTCTAGAGGCTCCAGCTGCCGAGGCCGCAGAGGTGGTGGAGGTCGTGAAGGTCGTGGAGGTCGTGAAGGTCGTGGAGGTGGTGGTCGTTGAGGTGGTGGAGGTCGTGAAGGTCGTGGAGGTGGTGGTCGTTGAGGTGGTGGAGGTCGTGAAGGTCGTGGAGGTGGTGGTCGTTGAGGTGGTGGAGGTCGTGAAGGTCGTGGAGGTGGTGGTCGTTGAGGTGGTGGAGGTCGTGAAGGTCGTGGAGGTGGTGGTCGTTGAGGTGGTGGAGGTCGTGAAGGTCGTGGAGGTGGTGGAGGTCGTGAAGGTCGTGGAGGTGGTGGAGGTCGTGAAGGTCGTGGAGGTGGTGGTCGTTGAGGTGGTGGAGGTCGTGGAGGTGGTGGAGGTCGTGAAGGTCGTGGAGGTGGTGGAGGTCGTGAAGGTCGTGGAGGTGGTGGTCGTTGAGGTGGTGGTCGTGGAGGTGGTGGAGGTCGTGAAGGTCGTGGAGGTGGTGGAGGTCGTGAAGGTCGTGGAGGTGGTGGAGGTCGTGGAGGTGGTGGTCGTTGAGGTGGTGGAGGTCGTGGAGGTGGTGGAGGTCGTGAAGGTCGTGGAGGTCGTGAAGGTCGTGGAGGTGGTGGTCGTTGAGGTGGTGGAGGTCGTGGAGGTCGTGAAGGTCGTGGAGGTCGTGAAGGTCGTGGAGGTGGTGGAGGTCGTGAAGGTCGTGGAGGTGGTGGTCGTTGAGGTGGTGGAGGTCGTGGAGGTGGTGGAGGTCGTGAAGGTCGTGGAGGTCGTGAAGGTGGTGGAGGTGGTGGAGGTCGTGAAGGTCGTGGAGGCGGTCTCGCTCTGGAACGGGTCAGATCTGTTTTGGCCTCATTTCAGACACTGAGGCCAAAACGTCTCACATTTGGGCCGTTTCAGGGTGAAAAATGGGCGGAGCCGGGTCAAAGGTCGAGCTCTGAAAAGTGTTAAATTCCCTGTTTTTTGTCGAACACTGAACGTCCTCGATATTTATATTTATTCTGATTGTGAAGCTGGTTAACGCCGCGTCATGAACTCATATTTCACACTTTGATGCATTTGTCACTTTCTCATCATTTCAACTTCTTTTGTTTCATGAAGTCGTTTTAGGACCAATAAAAACATCATTCCTGAAAAAAGTCTTCGTTCTGTTTCTCACTTTGGTCAGAAAAGGATGAAATTTGACCAAATAAACTCAAAACGCTCTGTTCCAGCATCTCCTCTGTGTTTTTAACGCTCACCTCAGTCCTACACTCAGCTACTGTGTTTAGCCTCGTTTGAACTGACTCACATCGAGTCGTACCATCTGCGTTCTGATTGGACGATAGGCACAATACAGACAAAGTGAAAGTACTTTTACCACTCCAAATGGGCAGAGGGTCCTTGTTCTCTCCAGGTGGGTGGGGGTCATTGTTCTCTCCAGGTGGGTGGAGGGTCCTTGTTCTCTCCAGGTGGGTGGAGGGTCCTTGTTCTCTCCAGGTGGGTGGAGGGTCCTTGTTCTCTCCAGGTGGGTGGGGGTCATTGTTCTCTCCAGGTGGGTGGGGGGTCCTTGTTCTCTCCAGGTGGGTGGGGGGTCATTGTTCTCTCCAGGTGGGTGGGGGGTCATTGTTCTCTCCAGGTGGGTGGAGGGTCCTTGTTCTCTCCAGGTGGGTGGAGGGTCCTTGTTCTCTGCAGGTGGGTGGGGGGTCATTGTTCTCTCCAGGTGGGTGGGGGGTCATTGTTCTCTCCAGGTGGGTGGGGGGTCATTGTTCTCTCCAGGTGGGTGGGGGGTCATTGTTCTCTCCAGGTGGGTGGGGGGTCCTTGTTCTCTCCAGGTGGGTGGGGGGTCATTGTTCTCTCCAGGTGGGTGGGGGGTCATTGTTCTCTCCAGGTGGGTGGGGGGTCATTGTTCTCTCCAGGTGGGTGGGGGGTCCTTGTTCTCTCCAGGTGGGTGGGGGGTCCTTGTTCTCTCCAGGTGGGTGGGGGGTCATTGTTCTCTCCAGGTGGGTGGGGGGTCATTGTTCTCTCCAGGTGGGTGGGGGGTCATTGTTCTCTCCAGGTGGGTGGGGGGTCCTTGTTCTCTGCAGGTGGGTGGGGGGTCCTTGTTCTCTCCAGGTGGGTGGGGGGTCCTTCAAATATCTCGGGGTCTTGTTCACGAGTGAGTGAAGGATGGAGCGTGTGATTGACAGTTGGACTGAGTCCAAAGACAAAGCTCTGGATTTACTGGTCACTCACGTTCTGACCTCACCTATGGTCATGAGCTTTAATGACCCAAAGGACAAGATCACGATAAAAGCAGTTGAAATGAGTTTCCTCCGCCGGGGGCGGGGCGCTCCCTTAGAGATAGGGGGAGGAGCTCAGTCACACGAGCTCGGAGTAGAGCCCCTGCTCCTCCTGGGCTCCTCCCTGGGGAGGAGTTTCGGGCGTGTCCCACCAGGAAGACCCAGGACACGCTGGAGGGACTGTCTCTGGCCTGGGAACGCTTCGGGAGGAGGAGGAGCTGGAGGAAGTGTCTGGGGAGGGGTAAGTCTGGGAGTCCCTGCTCAGACTGCTGCTCCTGCGACTGGAGGAGAAGAAGGTTCTGAAGCTCCAGATCCTTCTAGAACTTGTATTTTTTATATTGTGAAACTGAACCTGAACATCTGAACACGTCCTGAACATCTGAACACGTCCTGAACATCTGAACATGTCCAGAACATCTGAACACGTCCTGAACATCTGAACATGTCCTGAACATCTGAACACGTCCTGAACATCTGAACATGTCCTGAACATCTTAACATGTCCTGAACATCTGAACACGTCCTGAACATCTGAACACGTCCTGAACATCTGAACACGTCCTGAACATCTGAACATGTCCTGAACATCTGAACATGTCCTGAACATCTGAACACGTCCTGAACATCTGAACATGTCCTGAACATCTGAACATGTCCTGAACATCTGAACACGTCCTGAACATCTGAACATGTCCTGAACATCTGAACATGTCCTGAACACGTCCTGAACACCTGAACATGTCCTGAACACGTCCTGAACACGTCCTGAACACGTCCTGAACACGTCCTGAACATCAAAGACAAAGAAAAGAACGAGCCGTCAAAGACCTTAAAATCTTTTATTTTGACACGAGTTGAGACGGTGTTGAGTTCTGGACGATCGTGTCCATCTTTGCATAAGCTCAACACCGCGGACAGAACCACTGAACACCGGACACTTCCACTGCACGGCTCCTTTTCATATCAAGAATAGAGATTTGACCACAAGACTTTACAAAAGAAACACTAAAGGGATTTGTTTGTGACGGAAGTGGAAGACGTGACGTTTATTCAGACTTTAAGACGCTGTCGGCCAATCAGAACACAGCGTTCGAAACACACAAACAGAACCTTGAGTCGTGTTTTCAGTGTCGGAAAAGTCTGGTGTTTGTAAGTGTAACGCCTCATTCGTCCAGCAGAGGGACAAACATGAACCCTGCAGCTGTTAAACTGAAGTCGCGGTCTCCTCTCGATCAAAGTCGCGGTCTCCTCTCGCTCAAAGTCGCGGTCTCCTCTCGATCAAAGTCGCGGTCTCCTCTCGATCAAAGTCGCGGTCTCCTCTCGATCAAAGTCGCGGTCTCCTCTCGCTCAAAGTCGCGGTCTCCTCTCGATCAAAGTCGCGGTCTCCTCTAGATCAGTCGCGGTCTCCTCTCGCTCAAAGTTGCGGTCTCCTCTCGCTCAAAGTCGCGGTCTCCTCTCGATCAAAGTCGCGGTCTCCTCTCGCTCAAAGTCGCGGTCTCCTCTCGCTCAAAGTCGCGGTCTCCTCTCGATCAAAGTCGCGGTCTCCTCTCGATCAAAGTCGCGGTCTCCTCTCGATCAAAGTCGCGGTCTCCTCTAGATCAGTCGCGGTCTCCTCTCGCTCAAAGTCGCGGTCTCCTCTCGATCAAAGTCGCGGTCTCCTCTCGATCAAAGTCGCGGTCTCCTCTCGCTCAAAGTCGCGGTCTCCTCTCGCTCAAAGTCGCGGTCTCCTCTCGATCAAAGTCGCGGTCTCCTCTCGATCAAAGTCGCGGTCTCCTCTCGCTCAAAGTCGCGGTCTCCTCTCGCTCAAAGTCGCGGTCTCCTCTCGATCAAAGTCGCGGTCTCCTCTAGATCAGTCGCGGTCTCCTCTCGCTCAAAGTCGCGGTCTCCTCTCGCTCAAAGTCGCGGTCTCCTCTCGATCAAAGTCGCGGTCTCCTCTCGCTCAAAGTCGCGGTCTCCTCTCGATCAAAGTCGCGGTCTCCTCTCGATCAAAGTCGCGGTCTCCTCTCGATCAAAGTCGCGGTCTCCTCTCGATCAAAGTCGCGGTCTCCTCTCGATCAAAGTCGCGGTCTCCTCTCGATCAAAGTCGCGGTCTCCTCTCGATCAAAGTCGCGGTCTCCTCTCGATCAAAGTCGCGGTCTCCTCTCGATCAAAGTCGCGGTCTCCTCTCGATCAAAGTCGCGGTCTCCTCTCGATCAAAGTCGCGGTCTCCTCTAGATCAGTCGCGGTCTCCTCTCGCTCAAAGTCGCGGTCTCCTCTCGATCAAAGTCGCGGTCTCCTCTCGATCAAAGTCGCGGTCTCCTCTCGATCAAAGTCGCGGTCTCCTCTCGCTCAAAGTCGCGGTCTCCTCTAGATCAGTCGCGGTCTCCTCTCGCTCAAAGTCGCGGTCTCCTCTCGATCAAAGTCGCGGTCTCCTCTCGATCAAAGTCGCGGTCTCCTCTCGATCAAAGTCGCGGTCTCCTCTAGATCAGTCGCGGTCTCCTCTCGCTCAAAGTCGCGGTCTCCTCTAGATCAGTCGCGGTCTCCTCTCGCTCAAAGTCGCGGTCTCCTCTCGATCAAAGTCGCGGTCTCCTCTCGATCAAAGTCGCGGTCTCCTCTCGCTCAAAGTCGCGGTCTCCTCTCGATCAAAGATGAGAAATATTGTCACATCTTCCACTTCGGAGCTGCACAACAAAGTACTTTATCGATATCGCAATAACACAAATGTCTGACTCAAATGTGCAGTTTTAATTTAAAAACGTGGGGGATCTTTTCAGTCTAAATCAGCCTCGGGTTTTGTAAAGTTTTTATTTCGACTAAAACAAAGACATGAACATGAAATATATTCAAATATCGCCCTATCGATAAATCTACACGTTTCATGTCCCATATTGTGCAGCCCGAGCCACGCCCACGTATAAAACTCACACATTACGTTAAATCAGACGAGTGCGTGAGTCGGATGCCCTCCCGCCCTATCACAAAGTCTGATGGACCATCGTAACGGAGCCTTTCAGGCTCTTTTACTGCTGTACAACAAAAACAGAGCTCTGGTTCAAATCCAGCCGACTCCCAACATTTGACACCAGGACGTTTCTTTTACACCATCTACAAAACGCAGCGTCTCCACGGCGACGGAACACAACAGAGCACTTCCTGCTTTTCTGCTCAAAGTCCAGAGTCTTCAGGTGGTTTGACCTTAAACTAGAAAAGTCACTCGTTAAGTCAAGTCACTCGTTGGCTTTAGGTAAATCTAGACAAATTTAAGGTGGAAGATTTCAGCCGTAAAGAAAAGCTTTAGTTGCGGGTCAGAAGAGGTGAAACGAGCTGGACGGGTCAGAAGAGGTGAAACGAGCTGGACGGGTCAGAAGAGGTGAAACGAGCTGGACGGGTCAGAAGAGGTGAAACGAGCTGGACGGGTCAGAGACGTCATGAGTTTATTTAGTGAAAAGAACGAGTTAAGATTCTATGACTGACATAAAAACGTTCATAATGTCGTGAAAAGCGATTATTCGTGGCTTTGAAATGTAAATATAATCTTCAGAAGGGCAAAGGTCGTTTGCCTGAAAACACAAACTCATGAATTCAAATGTGAATTATTCATATTAAAATGTGTTGTTGTTGTTGTTGTTGTTGTTGTTGTTGTTGTTGTTAGACGATCAGATTGTTTAAATAAATGAGAAAAATGACAATTGTATCAATTCTTTTCAAAACGATAACATAAAAATGTAAATCGTGACCTCACTGAACCTCCTGCAGGCTCCGCCCCCTCCTGCAGGCTCCGCCCAGTGGCTTCAGTCAAGTTATGTTTAGTTTGTGTTTATATACAGGGTCAGTGGCCGGGTCAGTGGCCGGGTCAGTGGCCGGGTCAGTGGCCGGGTCAGTGGCCGGGTCAGTGGCCGGGTCAGTGGCCGGGTCAGTGGCCGGGTCAGTGGTCAGACACGGTCAGGTGCTGTCTCATCTTCTGAGCTGCTTCTTCACACAGAACGTTGGAGGTTTTCTCCGGGCTGGGCGTGGGCGTGTTCGCCGCGCTGTTCGGATAATCTCTGTTTCCAAAGATGACGCTCCCGACGCGAACGTTTGTGGAGCCGACTTCAATCTGAGGAAAGAGTAATACATGTCAGTACACAGAGTCCACAGAGTACACACAGTGTACAGAGTACACAGAGTACACACAGTGTACAGAGTACACAGAGTACACAGAGTACACACAGTGTACAGAGTACACACAGTACACAGAGTCCACAGAGTACACACAGTGTACAGAGTACACAGAGTACACACAGTGTACAGAGTACACAGAGTCCACAGAGTACACACAGTGTACAGAGTACACAGAGTACACACAGTGTACAGAGTACACAGAGTACACACAGTGTACAGAGTACACAGAGTACACAGAGTACACACAGTACACAGAGTACACACAGTACACACAGTACACAGAGTACACACAGTACACACAGTACACAGAGTACACACAGTACACACAGTACACAGAGTACACACAGTACACACAGTACACAGAGTACACACAGTACACAGAGTACAGAGTACACACAGTACACAGAGTACACAGAGTACACAGAGTACACACAGTACACAGAGTACACAGTACACAGAGTACACAGAGTACAGAGTACACACAGTACACAGAGTACACACAGTACACAGAGTACACAGAGTACACACAGTACACAGAGTACACACAGTACACAGAGTACACACAGTACACAGAGTACACAGAAAAGTGAGTTCACGCTGCAGCGTCCAGTTTATATTGAAACTCCACCAGGAGAACAACGAAAACAGCAGCACCATGTTCTGACCGCCGCACTGGACGCGGTGGTCAGAACTCGGACACTGGACGCGGCGGTCAGAACTCGGACACTGGACGCGGCGGTCAGAACTCGGACACTGGACGCGGCGGTCAGAACTCGGACACTGGACGCGGCGGTCAGAAGTGGTTCATGGAGCTGGACTCACTGCGTGCTCGAAGTCGGTGGACATGCCCATGCTGAGCTCCACCTGGTCCACAGGAAGCTTCAGACTCTCACACAGCTCCTGCCGACGACTCAGCAGCATCTGGAAGCACACGCACACTCAGATGCCCTCCCATCCTGCTCAGGTCCAGCTCCAGCTCCTGTGTCTTACCTCGAAGTCGGGGTTTGGTCCCAGGTCCAGGTCGTAGCCGTAGCGACCGATGGTCATGAGGCCGGTGAAGTGAAGCGCGCTGCAGCGAGACGAGATGTGCTTGACCGCGAGAACCGTTTCCTCAGGAGGAAGTCCATGTTTACCTGAAACAAACACACGTGAGGCTCAAACCTCTCATCATACTATACGTATTAGTGTATTTATATACATATATTCATACAGTTTTAGTATTTATATGGTTCATATCGTTATTAGTATTTATATAGTTGATATATAGTTAGTATAAAGTTTGTCAGAACATGAGTGACACTCACTTGGGCCAAATTAGGGCCGGGTTTGGCCCGCGGGCCACACTTTGTGCACCCCTGCTCTAGCCTGACTCCTGGAGGCCGATCGGTGCCACTGCAGCTTCAACACGAGAAGCTGAGGGTTCTTTACTCACTCTGTTCTCCGCTGGTGGAACATGTTCCGGAGGGTTCTTTACTCACTCTGTTCTCCGCTGGTGGAACATGTTCCGGAGGGTTCTTTACTCACTCTGTTCTCCGCTGGTGGAACATGTTCCGGAGGGTTCTTTACTCACTCTGTTCTCCGCTGGTGGAACATGTTCCGGAGGGTTCTTTACTCACTCTGTTCTCCGCTGGTGGAACATGTTCCGGAGGGTTCTTTACTCACTCTGTTCTCCGCTGGTGGAACATGTTCCGGAGGGTTCTTTACTCACTCTGTTCTCCGCTGGTGGAACATGTTCCGGAGGGTTCTTTACTCACTCTGTTCTCCGCTGGTGGAACATGTTCCGGAGGGTTCTTTACTCACTCTGTTCTCCGCTGGTGGAACATGTTCCGGAGGGTTCTTTACTCACTCTGTTCTCCGCTGGTGGAACATGTTCCGGAGGGTTCTTTACTCACTCTGTTCTCCGCTGGTGGAACATGTTCCGGAGGGTTCTTTACTCACTCTGTTCTCCGCTGGTGTTGATCTGGACCATGATCTGGAGCTTTCGGGCGTTCCCTCCTCGGATTCTCTCCCATGAACTGTTGACTTTGTCGGCGAGCTTCACTGAGTCGACCGTCTCCACCAGGAACAGGTTCGGAACGCCTGAAACAGACACAGGAGTGAGACAGGGCTGTGCTCGGTCCCCTCCATTGTTTGCTTCAGAATCCTCGGGTCAAATCTGTGCTCACAACATGGAAGGAGCTGAAGCTTTGATGGAGTTTACTCACCTAAGAGTTTGTTGACATTGTTCTTCTGCAGATGTCCAATAAAGTGCCATTTAATGTCCGGACACGATTCCAAAATCTGAAACAAAGAAATGCAAATGACGTCATGTGTCAAAACAAGACCAAAGGTAAAGGTCATTAAAGGTCAACGTCTCAAACTTACGAGAGGATCTGACGCTTTGTCCACAAGTTCATTCACCTGGAATCACACGCAAAGGACACAATGAGTGACCACTGAGAGTGACCGCTGTGTTCAGAGTGACCACTGAGAGTGACCGCTGTGTTCAGAGTGACCACTGAGAGTGACCGCTGTGTTCAGAGTGACCACTGTGTTCAGAGTGACCACTGAGAGTGACCGCTGTGTTCAGAGTGACCACTGTGTTCAGAGTGACCGCTGTGTTCAGAGTGACCACTGTGTTCAGAGTGACCACTGTGTTCAGAGTGACCGCTGTGTTCAGAGTGACCGCTGTGTTCAGAGTGACCACTGTGTTCAGAGTGACCACTGAGAGTGACCGCTGTGTTCAGAGTGACCGCTGTGTTCAGAGTGACCACTGTGTTCAGAGTGACCACTGAGAGTGACCGCTGTGTTCAGAGTGACCGCTGTGTTCAGAGTGACCACTGTGTTCAGAGTGACCACTGAGAGTGACCGCTGTGTTCAGAGTGACCGCTGTGTTCAGAGTGACCACTGAGAGTGACCGCTGTGTTCAGAGTGACCACTGAATAACATCAGGAGCTGTGGAGGATCATCTTGAGCCCGACCCACTGACCCACTGACCCACTGACCCACTGACCCACTGACCAAGAGCCAGTTTTAACACTAAAGCTTTGGTGGAGTTTTGCCTAGAACAGTTAGTTTAGTGAAAAATAAATCTAGGGCGGGGCAGACGAGACTGGGCGTGTCGTTAAAGATACAAAGCTCCACCCATAAGGAGGAGGCGTGGTCAAAGATACAGACGTGTGCAGAGGCCATGGATGTATTATAATATCTGGATAGGCCACGCCCCCTCTGCCTCTGGCTCCAAATTGAGTAGTGGCCACTTCGCAGAATGCAGCCTTTTGGTCGGACCATTTCAAGAGTTCGGCCTCTAAAATTACCAAACATGCGAAATTGTTTTTTGTCTAAAAATAAAATAGAAGGAATTTCACTCTTCAACTGTTTCTAAAATACTTAAAAAATACATTTTTAACCTTCCGGTGAACGGTGTACGCGCACCGAGCGCGCACGTGACCCTCATGAACGAGCCTCGGGAGAACACGTGACGGAAACTAAACACAAACAGAAGAACACGTGACGAGACGAGACACGTAAGTTGTTTGTATGTCATTCCTCACGTTTCACACATCGTTCCATATGAAGTGTAAAACAACGATTACACAGTTAACACAAGTTAACACAAGTTAACACGAGCTAACACGAGCTAACGTAAGCTAAAGTTTAGCTACACAAAGATGCAACAACACGTCACGATGGCTCGTGCTTCTGCAAATAAATAACTAATTATTTCTCTTACTAAATGTTCTAAGAGACAAAAGGTTAAGCACAGATCAAGGAAAACTAGAGAAAGAAGGAAATAAAGTGATGTTTGTATTATGTGCTATAAAAAACAACCAATAATTCAAATATAACCTGCTATAATGACCGCGGTGAAGTTAGTTTCACGTTGGACGTTGGACATTCGCCTCCGCAACTAGAGCGGGAGCTTCCTCTGAGTGTGCCCCGCCTGCAGTAGCTCGACGCGGGGAGCTGCGCGCTGAAGTGCCGCTTGGTGCGCCAGTTAGGGACCAACTCTAAAGTACCGTTTGTTTAAAAATGTGTTGTCTTAAAAAATATCAAACGTATTTATATTTAAAAAAAAAAACAATATTGAGCATGAATCCAAGTTGCTAATATTAGATGCAATAGTCCTTTTGGGCTGAAAAATTAACCCTTTGTAGATTTTTAAAGAATATTTTTTGTCAAAAATCAAGGATTCTTATCAATAGCTCCTAAGTCAGCTAGCCTAGATAGTAAACGCTAAGTGATTATAATAGTTTGAGTCTCCAGGTATCACGCACACCTTTTACTTTTTCAAATTAACCCTTTATAGATTTTTAAAGATTTTTTTTCCGTCAAAAATCAAGGATTCTTTTCAATAGCTCCTAAGTCAGCTGACCTAGAAAGTGAAACCCAAGTTATTATAGTAGTTGTGGTCTCCAGGTATCACGCACACCTTTTACTTTTTCAAATTAACCCTTTATAGATTTTTAAGGAATATTTTTCGTCAAAAAACAAGGATTCTTTTCAATAGCTCCTAAGTTGGCAAACCTAGATAGTAAACGCTAAGTGAATAGTAGTTGTGGTCTCCAGGTATCACGCACACCTTTTACTTTTTCAAATTAACCCTTTGTAGATTTTTAAGGAATATTTTTCGTCAAAAAACAAGAATTCTTTTCAATAGCTCCTAAGTTGTCGGTGTAATCCCTCATTCGTCCAGGCGTGTTCCATAGTAGAAAAAGCTTCAGTTGTAGTCATCTGGACTCAGTTTGAAAAAATAGACGTTTCGACTCTCATCCAAGAGTCATTGTCAATAAAAGAATTTAGATCGAGAACTCCGATATTGAAGCTTTTTCTACTATGGAACACGCCTGGACGAATGAGGGATTACACCGACATATTTCCAAGAATTTTGGGCCTAAAACCTTGGATTTAGTTCGGGAACTCGAATCTGTAGCCAGGAAACTAGCAGACAACAGGAATCACTTGAGGTTCAATCTTAGATGCAGACAGAACAACATGATCCCGAAGAGCCTGCAGATCAAATCACCGGTCAGAGGACACAGAGCAGAGAAGATTTGGAGAAGGAGCCTTATGCAGATGCTCAGTGAAAGGATCCAGGAAAACAACGTCAGAATTGATAAATTGAAAGACAGAACAGGAACTTTACAGGAGAAATTAACCAGCATTCTCCCTGAAGAAGCTTTCAAAAGAGTGCTGGAGTTTACACAGACAGCACAAGAAGCACAGCACAGGAAGAGCAAAGAACGCCAAATCAAGAAGTTCAACATTCTTTTGAACAAAAAGAATGCAGGTGAGGTCGAGCTAGACATTAGGACTGAGACAGACAAATTAGCGACCAGCAAAAACAATTGGATTAAGAACCTATCAGATCGTGTTCTGACACAGGCAGAAAAGGAGGTGCTCTCTAAAGGTCTCAACTTTTCTGTCACCTCTAAACACATCCCTACAGAGGACTACATCACAGCCACTGAAACAGCAATTAGGAACAACAAAATGACTGAATCGGAGGCTACAGACCTGAGGTTACGTGTCACAGCGACCCTGAAGAGTGCCAAACCACCGCCTTCAAATATCACAGCTGAAGAGAGGAAAGCACTTTCAGCACTGGAAAAAGATCATAGCATCAACATCCTCCCAGCAGACAGGGGGCGCTGCACTGTGATTCTCAACGCAGCTGATTACGAAGCCAAAGTCCACACCCTCCTCGAGGACACGACCACATACGAGCGCTTGAAAAGAGATCCGACCAGTGGCTACAAGAAGAAAGTGATAGACTGTTTACAAAGGCTGGAAAAAGAGGAAGTGATAGACCGGCCTCTGTATTACAGACTGTATCCTGGTGAAGCCATGCCTTGCATTTATGGCCTTCCAAAAATACACAAAAAGGATGTTCCACTCAGACCCATAGTGTGCAGCACAGATTCCATCACTTACAATGTGGCCAAGCATTTAACAACTATATTGGCTCCGCTTGTGGGGAATTCGGAACATCATGTGGAAAACACGCACAACTTTGTGGATAAAGTGAAACATCTCCAACTGGACCCAGATGACCTCATGGTTTCATATGATGTTGTGTCCCTGTTCACCTGCATCCCGACCTCTGATGCAGTAGCAGCAGTGAGGATCAGACTGCAGGAAGACGCCACCCTACAGGAAAGGACCAAACTGACACCTGAACACATATGCAAACTGTTGGACATCTGTCTGAACACCACTTACTTTCAATTCCGGGGACAATTTTACAGACAGATTCATGGCTGTGCCATGGGCTCGCCCGTCTCTCCCATAGTGGCCAACCTGTACATGGAGCACTTTGAGAAGAAGGCACTGTCCTCATTCTCAGGCATAGCTCCAAAACTGTGGCTCCGCTATGTCGATGATACTTTTGTAACAATTAAGAAACAAGAGCTGGAAACCTTCTCTGATCACATCAATGCTGTGGTCCCACATATCAGGTTTACAAGAGAAGACGCTAAGGAGAATCGCTTGGCCTTTCTTGATTGTTCCACGATCAGAGGAGAGGACGGAAAACTCCAAATAGAAGTATATAGGAAACCTACACACACGGACCAGTATCTGCTCTTTGGTTCCAACCACCCACTACAGCACAAGCTGGGTGTGATCAGAACCTTACAACACAGAGCTCAAGGTGTGCCCACCAGCTCAGAGGGCAAGAAGAAAGAGGAAAAACATGTCCGTAATGCCCTCTCAGCCTGTGGTTACCCCGCTTGGGCTCTCAACAGAGTGAAGAGAACCAAGAAGCAGGACAAAAGGGAAACTGAACAGAGAAGGAAGGGTGTTTCTATCCCTTATGTGTCTGGCCTGTCGGAAAAACTGCAGAGAATTTTTAGACAACACGAAGTCCCTGTTTATTTTAAACCAGGAAACACTTTAAGACAAAAACTGGTTCACCCAAAGGACAAATTGCCGACTCAAAAACAGAGCAATGTAGTTTATTCGATCCAATGCAGTGAAGAAAGCTGTAAAGAACGGTACATAGGTGAGACAAAACAGCCTCTACATAAGAGGCTCTATCAGCACAGAAGAAATACTAGTTCAGGACCTCAGAGCGCCGTGCATCTCCATCTTGAAGCCTCTAATCACTCGTTTGAAGACGGTGAGGTGAAGGTTTTAAGCAGGGAGAAAAGATGGTTTGAAAGAGGAGTTAAGGAAGCTATTTTTGTTAAAAAAGAAAGACCTTCTTTAAACAGAAATGGAGGGCTAAGGTTTAATCTTCCTGTTATTTATAATGGAATACTGAACCCCTGGAAAGGTAGAGGACCAAGGAATTTAGATGCTAATCAGGTCCTCAGGGTGGTTGAGCCAGGGTCTCACAAAGACAAAGAGGATTCTAATAGCCCATTAAAATTCTGAATAGGCTCTGTAGATACAAGGGGGGAGTTTCTGTTGAAACAAACAACTCTTTCTACTTCAGGAAGGCTCCTCCCAATGGGCGGGTCTTACCACAGAACAGTATTAATATCGGAGTTCTCGATCTAAATTCTTTTATTGACAATGACTCTTGGATGAGAGTCAAAACGTCTATTTTTTCAAACTGAGTCCAGATGACTACAACTGAAGCTTTTTCTACTAAAGCTCCTAAGTTAGCAAACCTAGATACTAAACGCTAAGTGATTATAGTAGTTGTGGTCTCCAGGTATCACGCACACCTTTTACTTTTTCAATTTAACCCTTTGTTGATTTTTAAGGAATATTTTTCGTCAAAAAACAAGGATTCTTTTCAATAGCTTCTAAATCAGCTGACCTAGAAAGTCAAACCCAAGTTATTATAATAGTAGGCGAAATAAGATCAAAATAGGGACAAAACAGGAACAAAACGGGACGGCAAAATAGGCACAATACAGGATCAGAACAGAGCAGGAACAAAACAAAAAGAAGCCAAGAAGGAACTAAACAGCAGAGGGGGGCGTGCCCAAGCCGCTGCGGACCACCACAGGAGACCTGCAATATTACCAGTGGAATTACTACATTCAATCGAAACTGATCAAAATAAATTCTCGGCACATACCGGGCATGGTTGACGGAGTAGCACACGATACTTCCTTAGCTGCTCAATGGGATCGCTCCACACCACAGGCTGCATCCAAACTGAGTGGACCAGCGCATGCAACGTTGGCCAGCTGTTGCCGCACAACAGCGCCTTCGCCGCAATCTGCGGCACGTGGTCATGGACAAGGCGTTAAAAGCCAAACGGGTGTACTTGACCGGTGTATCTGGGGCAAACCGGGATTTAGGAGCGTTGAAACTGAATGACTGAGGAGAATTGGGAGTTCATTACCTGCTAGGTGATTTGCCAGAGCCCCGGACCGGATTATGGGTGCCTGTGGCACTGCAGCGGCACTACCGGAAGAATTTAATTCATGAATTTGTGAAATGAATCGAAGCCGCGGGATTGTCATTACCTTGAATGGAGGACGGAGTGGCCAACAACCAAGGCCCGGAAGAGCGTGTGGGTGAAACGAGAGGCGGATGAGGAGGGCGCGCTTAAAGTGTCTGCCAGCTGAGCGCCACGGAGCGGCAGGTAAGTGTACCCTCAGCACAGGCCTCTACAGCCCATATTGCCACATTCCACCCCCCCCCCGAAATGCATCGTCGCCCCGACGATGAAACACAACTTAACACCAAGGCCTAAAAACTACTTGTGTCAGCCTGGAGGATGACACAGGAGCACCTTGGCCGGATGGTTGTTCAACTAGGGACCTTGGAATACGGTGGGGATTTAGGTATTGGCCAGCGGTCGTGCGAGTGGACCGGCGTACAGATGCCTCGCTGAAGCCAGGATTGGCCACAGCGTCAATTGCTGGCGGAGCCTGGTCAGTGACCACGGTGGGGAGAGCAACTAATGGTTCTTGAGCACTCGGCACGTGTAATGGGACGTGGGAGGAGTTTTGGGGCACAACTGTTGGCTGCCGCACCGGCGGCTGTAAAAACAAATCATCCTCAAATGACTCTACGATTGGTGCTACAGGTGCATCCGGAGGATTCACACCAGGGACAGTGGCAGGGGAGTCACTGCAAAGCAGGGCCTTCAACGGGGATCGGTGGACCCTTTTTACCTTGGTTTGTTGATCCACAGGAGCCACCGTGTACACCACACCATCTTCCCTTGGGGCTTGCAGGACAACATAGGTTGAGGACCCCACAGGTCTTGGGTCTTCCGACAACCCCTAGCACTGTATTCGCGAAGTAGCACCAGCTGGCCTTCCTTAAATGGCACATCTATGACCCGTTGGTCATGATTTGCCTTTCTGCGTGAGGCCGCCAGACGCAATCTTTCTCTTGCCCCGTTGAAAGCCACCTGAAGACGCGTCTGGTGCTCTTTTCACCCACTGTTACGAACCTAGGGATTCTGTAGGGGTGTCAGCTCCCTGGGCAGTGGGAGTCAGCACCCTCTCCTGGTTGCCAGGTGATTCTCTCCACTGCAGGTCCCTCCTAACACACCTTAGGATCGTTTGGCTTGAGTGGAGCCAGCCTGGATATAAGGGAGGCTGGTGGGAGCGGTCTCTCTCTCTCGCCGCGCCCCAAGACTGGTTGCTGTACTGTGTGGCAGCACAGTTTAATTCTGTTTATTTTTGCACATTTTCATTGCAACGATACATATCACACTACACTTATTTAGTTGCCATCTACACAGATACATTAGTTTCTTTTGCAGGGCCTGATTATTTATAATAAAAATATACTATTAATTATTGTGAGTGCTGTGTGGACTCCCCTCTTTGTTTGGCTGCCGTTGAGCCGGGTGGTCGTAACACCCACTCATGCACACTTCCCCCCCCCCCGGGGTCTTGCACCCTACCCAACAAGCAATCAATAGGCAGACGTGGTTCTTGCCCAAACATCAGGAAGAATGGAGACTCACCAGTGGACTGGTGGAGAGTGGTGTTATATGCGTAGAGCACCTGGGGTAAGCAACCACTCCAGTCCCCCTTACGGGATGCAGGAAGAGCACGCAACATATTGTGAAGTGTTCGATTGAACCGCTCACACTGCCCATTTCCTGCTGGGTGGTACGGAGTAAGATAAGACAAGATAAGATATTCCTTTATTGTCCCACATGGGGAAATTTCATTGATGCAACGCAGGTAGATACAGAGGTAGATACAGAAGAAAAGAACAGATCACTTATAGGAAGTTTGAAAAACACTTTCAGTAGAAGATCTCTTATAAACAAAAACTCACATTACCCAACAAGGGATGGAGGGGAAAAATAATAAAGATAAAAATAAATACATAAATACATAAATACCATTGCACGTGATCACGACAGTAATTGCACATGAATATGTGTCATGACGGCACATATTGCACATATGACGGAATTGCACATTGTTAAGTCAGTATTGCGAGTGTTCAGGACTAACAGTGTTTGTTATAAAGTCTGATAGCAACAGGAAGGAAAGACCTGCGAAACCTCTCCTTCACACAGCGAGGGTGGATCAGTCTCTCACTGAAGCTGCTCTCCAGAGCGGAGAGAGTGTCCTGCAGGGGGTGGCACTCATGGTCCAGCATAGATGTGAATCCAGCCAGGACCCTTCTGTCCCCCACCTCCTGCACCGAGTCCAGAGCGCAGCCCAGGACGGAGCTGGACTTCTTGATGACTTTGTCCAGCCTCCTCCTCTCCCTCTCTGCGATGCTGCTGCTCCAGCAGGCCACACCGTTCAGGAGGGCTGATGCCACCACAGAGTCATAGAAGGTCTTCAGGAGTGGCCCTGTCACTCCAAAAGACCTGAGTCTCCTCAGGAGGTAGAGCCAACTCTGGCTCTTCCTGTACAGTGCGTCTGTGTTATGAGTCCAGTCCAGTTTGTGGTTCAGATGAACACCCAGGTACTTGTATGAGTCCACTCTCTCAATGTCCCTTCCCTGGATGTTCACTGGTGAGGGGGCAGTGGGGTGGCGTCTGCGGAAATCCACCACCATCTTCTTGGTCTTCCCCGCGTTGATGAGGAGCTGGTTCCGCTAACACCAGTCCACAAAGTCCTGCGCCAGTCCCCTGTACTCTGCATCATCATCGTCCGTGATGAGTCCGATGATGGCAGAGTCGTCAGAGAACTTCTGCAGTGTCGTGTCTGAAGTCTGCAGTGTAAAGGGTGAAGAGAAAGGGTGCGAGGACAGTGCCCTGGGGCGCCCCCACACTGCAGGTCCGAGTGTCAGACACACAGTCCCGTGCTCTCACAAACTGGGGTTGGTCCGTGAGGTAGTCCAGGATCCACTCTGCCAGGTCATACTCCACACCAGCCGTCTCCAGCTTGTCCCTCAGGAGCTGATGGTGTTGAAGGCACTGGAAAGATCGAAGAACAGGAACCTCACAGAGCTGCCAGGCTTTTCCAGGTGAGAGAGAGCGGTGCAGCAGGGAGATGATGGCGACCTCCACTCCAATGCAAGGCCGGTATGCAAACTGCAGCGGGTCCATGACTGAGCTCACGGTGGAGCGGAGGTGGTCCAGGACCAGCCGCTCCAGTGTCTTCATCAGATGGGACGTGAGAGCCACCGGCCTGAAGCTGTTGAGGTCTTTGGCGCGCGGTGTCTTGGGCACAGGTACCAGACAGGAGGTCTTCCAGACCTGTGTTACCACCCTCAGCTTCAGGCTCATGTTGAAGACATGCTCCATAACTCCACACAGTTCATCTGCGCAGGACTTAAGGAGCCTGGGGCTGATGCCGTCAGGTCCTGCTGCCTTCCTCACTTTAATCCTCTTCCGCTCACTCCTCACCTGTGCTGCTGTGACAGTCAGTGGTTGGCAGGGGGACTGTGTGCTGGGGGGATGGGTGAATCCAGGCGAAGTGGGGAGCTGATGGTCCGGGGCGTAGAAATGAAGAGGAACGGATGCAGGGCATTGTCCAGCTGTGGAAGAGGGCGCATGCAGCTGTGCAGGGGGAGGGGCGGGTGACCAATCAAATCTCAAGAAGTGAGCATTTAAATCATTCACCCACTATAGATCCCCCTCTGTCTGGGCAGGGGAGATTTTGAAGCCCAAGATGGTTTTCAGGCTTCTCCACACTCCCTGAATGTTCTTCTGCTGCAGCTGCTCCTCCATCCTCCTCTTGTAGCCGGCTTCAGCCTGCCTGATCTTCCTCCTCAGCTTTTTCTGCACAGTCCTCAGCTCCTCCTTGTTCCCTGACCTGAAGGCTCTCTTCTTCTCCTTCAGCAGAGCCTTCAGTTCACGGGTAATCCATGGCTTGTTGTTTGGAAAACACCGCACCGTCCGGGAGGGAACAATGTTCTCAAAACAGAAGTTGATGTAGTCCGTGATGCACTCTCTGATGGTGTTGATGTCCTCCCCATGGCCGTAAAGCTCAGTCCAGACAGTGGTGCTGAAGCAGTCCCTCAGAGCCTCCTCGCTCTCAGCAGACCACATCCTCACCACACGGGACACCACAGGCTGCCTGCGCATGATGGGTTCATACACAGGCCTCAGATGTACAAGGTTGTGGTCCGAGCTGCCCAGGGGAGGGAGGGGGGAAGAAGAATAAGCCTCTTTGGTGTTGGCAAAAAACAAGTCCAATGTTCTATTGTTTCTGGTGGGGCAGGTGACATACTGGGTGTATGTTGGTAGAACAGAAGAGGGAGAAGCGTGGTTAAAGTCACCAGAGATGAGGAAGAGAGCCTGTGGATGCTGTGTTTGCAGCCTACAAGTGCAGGAGAGCAGTGCTTCACAAGCATATTCAGCATTGGCAGACGGGGCCACATAGACTACGATCAAAATCACATGCGAGAACTCCCGGGGCAGATAATATGGCCTCATGCCAATAGCCAATAGTTCAATATCCGAGACTTTGTAATCTCATACAGCTTACACAACTGCTGGATGAGAGGGCTCTCAAAGTTTCGTCCCTGGTCCGAGTGTATGCGTGCCGGAACACCAAACTTTGCAAACCACTCTGTGACCAGGACTTGCGCCACAGTGGAAGCGTGCTTGTTGCGGGTTGGAACTACAAGTGTGTATTTGCTAAAAACGTCAGTCATGAACAGCACGTTTTCCAGACCAGTGGAGGTCTGCTCTAACAGGGTAAAGTCGATAGCAAGGATCTCGTTTGGCTGTGAAGCCAGTAAGTGGCCCATAAAGGCGTGAGGAACCGATTGGTTGTCCTTTGCATGCTGACATCTCTCACAAGCCTGGCACCATTGGGCTACCTCCCGTGACATACCTGGCCAATAGCACCGGGAACACAGCAAGGCCAGAGTCCTCTCTATTCCTTGGTGTCCATGCTCCTGATGGACCTGGGTGAGGACATTCTGGACCAAGGCTTTAGGCAGAAGGAGTTGATACACAGCCCCACCACCGTCAGGACGAAACACCTGCCAATACAGCAGCCCCTCTAACTCTACCAGGCGGTCCCACTGGGCCAGCACTAAGAGGGCAGTCGAAGAGAGGGCTCGTCGCTCTTCACGAGTGGGCTGTCGATTTTGTTGCCAAAAGGTCAGGATCTCCGCTCGCGGAGGTCAGCAGGGGCAACTTGCGGTAGAAAAGTCACAAGGACTGTGTTGCCTGTGTAACCATTCCTTGTAGGGCTTGTTTTAACTGCCCAGGCAGACATGTGCCCCAAGTTCCCGGTGCCACTTCCTGTAAGGAAGTGCCAGGCTGGCGAGACAAAGTGTCAGCATTTTGGTTACACTTACCTGAACGATATTTTAATTCAAAATCAAAAGAGGCCAACTGGGCGGCCCAGCGCTGCTCAACAGCTCCCAGTGTGTCTGAGGAGGGATGACTCAGGGGATTGTTGTCCATATAGATCACGCATTTGTGTCCTAGCAGTTACTCCCTGAATTTCTCAGTCAGGGCCCACTTAAGGGCCAACAACTCTAGCTTCATGGAGCTGTAGTTGGACATGTTGCGCTCAGAATGAATGGGAGGGAGAAGTCAGCGTAGGCAAAGTACCGGGGCCGTGGTGAGCTTGGCTTTTAAGGCCTCAAAGCTCTGCTGACATTCTGTGGTCCAGGGTCCAGTAGCACAGGCCGTTTCCTTGACTGTTTACCAGTCAGTTCAGCAACTCTACGGTGTTTGCTAACTGCTAAAATAATCCTTGATTTTTGGCGGAAAACATTCCTTAAAATTCAAAAAGGGTTAAATTGAAAAAGTAAAAGGTGTTACCTGGAGACTCAATCTACTATAATCACTTGGGTTTGACTTTCTAGGTCAGCTGACTTAGGAGCTATTGAAAAGAATCCTGTTCTTTTGACAAAAAATATTCCTTAAAAATCTATAAAGGGTTAATTTGAAAAAGTAAAAGGTGTGCGTGATACCTGGAGACCACAACTACTATAATCACTTGGGTTTGACTTTCTAGGTCAGTTGACTTAGGAGCTATTGTAAAGAATCCTTGTTTTTTGACTAAAAATATTCTTTAAAAATCTACAAAGGGTTAATTTTTTAGCCCAAAAGGACTATGACATCTAGGATTAGCAACTTGGATTCATGCTCAATGTTGTTGTTTTTTTTTGTTTTTTTTATAAATATGTTTATATTTTTTAAGATAACAAACGGTACTTTAGAGACGGTCCCTAACTGGCGCACCAAGCGGCACTTCAGCGCGCAGCTCCCCGCGTCGAGCTACTGCAGGCGGGGCACACTCAGAGGAAGCTCCCGCTCTAGTTGCGGAGGCGAATATCCAACGTCCAACGTGAAACTAACTTCACCGCGGTCTATAATGGGTCATATCTTACATATATAAATGTAAAGGTGTTTAAAAGTGACAGTCCTGTACTTACAGGGGCTGAGACCACATTTGAGGTTTTATTACCCATTTAATAATGACGTGTGCTGTGTTTAAACAGCAAAGCACACGCTTGTTTTGTATAGGAATGTCATGGATTTACTTCCATGGAATATGTAGATTTAGCAAACATGTCAGTTATGTTCTAACTTCTAAGGTTTAAACTTATGCATAAGTAAATGACTTTTGGTTCTAGCTTTAAAAATTAATGTGAAAAGAGGAACTTTTGTGTTACAGAGCGAAATGTAAATCTGTCAATAACATATTCCAGCTTTTCTCTGTTAAATGTGCAGAATATATCAATGTTCTAATGAGTATCTTTCTCATCTTCAGAGCTGACCAGTGAGTTTAGTCTGTCTGTGCTGACCAGAGCTCTACAGGTCACTACAGGTCACTGCAGGTCACTACAGGTCACTGCAGGTCACTGCAGGTCACTACAGGTCACTACAGGTCACTGCAGGTCACTGCAGGTCACTACAGGTCACTACAGGTCACTACAGGTCACTACAGGTCACTACAGGTCACTACAGGTCACTGCAGGTCACTACAGGTCACTGCAGGTCACTACAGGTCACTACAGGTCACTACAGGTCACTGCAGGTCACTACAGGTCACTGCAGGTCACTGCAGGTCACTGCAGGTCACTACAGGTCACTACAGGTCACTACAGGTCACTGCAGGTCACTACTGGTCACTACAGGTCACTACAGGTCACTACAGGTCACTGCAGGTCACTACAGGTCACTACAGGTCACTGCAGGTCACTGCAGGTCACTGCAGGTCACTGCAGGTCACTGCAGGTCACTACAGGTCACTACAGGTCACTACAGGTCACTGCAGGTCACTACTGGTCACTACAGGTCACTACAGGTCACTACAGGTCACTACAGGTCACTGCAGACACAGAGTCATCTCAAGTAAACTCCTGACGACTCCAAAGCAAAAGGTATTTTAATAATAACTTCTGCCTCGACTAAAAGTAAACAGTAGAATCAGTATTTTGAATTTATAAAATGTCTGTTTTGTTATGACCAAAAAAACTAAATGATAATTGTTCTTCAAAAGAGCCACTGATGTGTCACATGTGTCTGTGAAGCAGCTTCAGGACAAACATATGAAGTGTATGTTATATGACTTTTATAATCTAAAACATGTGAAGTGTATGTTATATGACTTGTATAATCTAAACATGTGAAGTGTATGTTATATGACTTGTATAATCTAAACATATGAAGTGTATGTTATATGACTTGTATTAATCTAAACATATGAAGTGTATGTTATATGACTTGTATAATCTAAACATGTGAAGTGTATGTTATATGACTTGTATAATCTAAACATGTGAAGTGTATGTTATATGACTTGTATTAATCTAAACATATGAAGTGTATGTTATATGACTTGTATTAATCTAAACATATGAAGTGTATGTTATATGACTTGTATTAATCTAAACATGTGAAGTGTATGTTATATGACTTGTATTAATCTAAACATATGAAGTGTATGTTATATGACTTGTATTAATCTAAACATATGAAGTGTATGTTATATGACTTGTATAATCTAAACATGTGAAGTGTATGTTATATGACTTGTATTAATCTAAACATATGAAGTGTATGTTATATGACTTGTATAATCTAAAACATATGAAGTGTATGTTATATGACTTGTATCATCTAAACATATGAAGTGTATGTTATATGACTTGTATCATCTAAACATATGAAGTGTATGTTATATGACTTGTATAATCTAAACATGTGAAGTGTATGTTATATGACTTGTATAATCTAAACATATGAAGTGTGTGTTATATGACTTGTATAATCTAAACATATGAAGTGTATGTTATATGACTTGTATAATCTAAACATATGAAGTGTATGTTATATGACTTGTATAATCTAAACATGTGAAGTGTATGTTATATGACTTGTATAATCTAAACATGTGAAGTGTATGTTATATGACTTGTATTAATCTAAACATATGAAGTGTATGTTATATGACTTGTATTAATCTAAACATATGAAGTGTATGTTATATGACTTGTATTAATCTAAACATATGAAGTGTATGTTATATGACTTGTATTAATCTAAACATATGAAGTGTATGTTATATGACTTGTATTAATCTAAACATGTGAAGTGTATGTTATATGACTTGTATAATCTAAACATGTGAAGTGTATGTTATATGACTTGTATAATCTAAACATATGAAGTGTATGTTATATGACTTGTATAATCTAAACATGTGAAGTGTATGTTATATGACTTGTATAATCTAAACATATGAAGTGTATGTTATATGACTTGTATAATCTAAACATATGAAGTGTATGTTATATGACTTGTATTAATCTAAACATGTGAAGTGTATGTTATATGACTTGTATTAATCTAAACATATGAAGTGTATGTTATATGACTTGTATTAATATAAACATGTGAAGTGTATGTTATATGACTTGTATAATCTAAACATGTGAAGTGTATGTTATATGACTTGTATAATCTAAACATGTGAAGTGTATGTTATATGACTTGTATTAATCTAAACATATGAAGTGTATGTTATATGACTTGTATTAATCTAAACATGTGAAGTGTATGTTATATGACTTGTATTAATCTAAACATATGAAGTGTATGTTATATGACTTGTATTAATATAAACATGTGAAGTGTATGTTATATGACTTGTATAATCTAAACATGTGAAGTGTATGTTATATGACTTGTATAATCTAAACATGTGAAGTGTATGTTATATGACTTGTATAATCTAAACATGTGAAGTGTATGTTATATGACTTGTATTAATCTAAACATATGAAGTGTATGTTATATGACTTGTATTAATCTAAACATGTGAAGTGTATGTTATATGACTTGTATAATCTAAACATATGAAGTGTATGTTATATGACTTGTATAATCTAAACATATGAAGTGTATGTTATATGACTTGTATTAATCTAAACATGTGAAGTGTATGTTATATGACTTGTATCATCTAAACATGTGAAGTGTATGTTATATGACTTGTATCATCTAAACATGTGAAGTGTATGTTATATGACTTGTATAATCTAAACATGTGAAGTGTATGTTATATGACTTGTATAATCTAAACATGTGAAGTGTATGTTATATGACTTGTATAATCTAAACATATGAAGTGTATGTTATATGACTTGTATAATCTAAACATGTGAAGTGTATGTTATATGACTTGTATAATCTAAACATGTGAAGTGTATGTTATATGACTTGTATAATCTAAAGCTGTGACATGTTCTGTTTGTCTCAGTCATACGATGGAGCTGAACGGTGCAGTTACTGAAGTACAGAAGACTGCGTAGCCATGGAAACAAAGTCTTGTTAAATACTGAGATATTCAGTATTTAACGCAATAATGTCACATTCATGTGCATATAACTGATGTAAAAAGAGTGTTTATTTTACCATTATTATTAGTATTATTTTGTCTTATGCTGTTTTTATTTTATCTTTATCTTTATTTCCCCCTCCATTCTTTATTAAGGTGTGAGAGGTTCTGTCTAGAGGAGTTTTTGTTTATAAGAGTTCTTCTATTAAGATCGATCTATTAAGTTTTCTGTTCTTTTCCTCTGGATCTACTGTGTTGCAGCAACGAAATTTCCTCATGTGTGGACAATAAAAGAATATCTTATCTTATTCAGTTTGTTCTATTTGACTTATACAGGTTGTTTTATCATTGTTAATATTTTTATGTTGCACTGAATCACCAAAGCAAGTTCCACTGTTTGTGAATTCTGTTCTTTGACAATGGCAATACATTTTCTGATTCTATTAATGATGATAATAATAATGAACATTACACAGACTCAAACTCCTTAATAAGGGACTCCCACATTGTAGCTTTAAAACTCAACTAAAACTGGCTAAAATCAATTTATCATTTGTAGTTATAATCAGATTTGCATTTATTGAACAAGTTCATTCATGTTCATTATTCGTATTAAATACATTAATAAACAAATGTGTTTTGTATTTATTAAAGATTGACATGATACAAAAAACGACACAAAAGGAAACTGAATATAATTAAATACTGCTTAACTCAATTATGTAACAGAATCGATGATTATATTTTATATTTCTTCTCATCTGATTAAAAAAATGCATATTGGCCAAATTATATTATGTAAATTAATAACTGAAAAGTTAATAACAAAATAAATACCCAAACCAAAAACTACAGAAAATGATGAGGACGTTATTAAACCTCTAAATGTAATTCATTGTCATTAAACCAGACTTTTTTATCTTAACACTTCTTTATAATTCTCTTAAATATCAGAGCTTTACAACATGATACATGTATATTTATAGATGGATATAACAATTCATCATTATACGTTACGTAAACAGACTATTTCAAGCCGAATTATTCCAAAAGTCCGTGTTGACTCTTCTCAGTCTGTCGCGCTGCTGTGACGTGCGCGCTCCCGACGCCAAAGCCTCACGGCGATGACCTCACAAAAGTGGGAGGAGATATACCAGTATACAGGAAGTAATGCGGAACTAAAACACGTTTTTGGAACCATGAGCCAATGAGCAGCTCCATAGGCTTCAATGGCGGCCATCTTGGCTTCCGGGGGCTTGGCAGAGGCAGATAATGCGCTGATATGGGACAGAATCAATCTAAAAGTGATGTGTCCATCAGAGACGCCTGTCACCATGACAACGCCACATAAACATGGGAAAGAGTGTGTGTCATGTGTGTGTGTCATGTGTGTGTCATGTGTGTGTCATGTGTGTCATGTGTGTGTCATGTGTGTGTCATGTGTGTGTCATTTGTGTCATGTGTGTGTCATGTGTGTGTCATGTGTGTGTGTCATGTGTGTGTCATGTGTGTGTCATGTGTGTGTCATGTGTGTGTCATTTGTGTCATGTGTGTGTCATGTGTGTGTCATGTGTGTGTGTCATGTGTGTGTCATGTGTGTGTGTCATGTGTGTGTGTCATGTGTGTGTCATGTGTGTGTGTCATGTGTGTGTCATGTGTGTGTGTCATGTGTGTGTCATGTGTGTGTCATGTGTGTCATGTGTGTGTGTCATGTGTGTGTGTCATGTGTGTGCCATGTGTGTGTGTCATGTGTGTGTGTCATGTGTGTGTGTCATGTGTGTGTGTCATGTGTGTTTCATGTGTGTGTGTCATGTGTGTGTGTCATGTGTGTGTTTCATGTGTGTGTCATGTGTGTGTGTCATGTGTGTGTCATGTGTGTGTGTCATGTGTGTGTGTCATGTGTGTGCCATGTGTGTGTGTCATGTGTGTGTGTCATGTGTGTGTCATGTGTGTGTGTCATGTGTGTGTGTGTCATGTGTGTGTGTGTCATGTGTGTGTGTCATGTGTGTGTGTCATGTGTGTGTGTCATGTGTGTGTGTCATGTGTGTGTCATGTGTGTGTCATGTGTGTGTGTCATATGTGTGTGTCATGTGTGTGTGTCATGTGTGTGTGTCATGTGTGTGTGTCATGTGTGTGTGTCATGTGTGTGTGTCATGTGTGTGTCATGTGTGTGTCATGTGTGTGTGTCATGTGTGTGTGTCATGTGTGTGTGTCATGTGTGTGTGTCATGTGTGTGTCATGTGTGTGTGTCATATGTGTGTGTCATGTGTGTGTGTCATGTGTGTGTGTCATGTGTGTGTGTCATGTGTGTGTCATGTGTGTGTTTCATGTGTGTGTGTCATATGTGTGTCATGTGTGTGTGTCATGTGTGTGTGTCATGTGTGTGTGTCATGTGTGTGTGTCATGTGTGTGTTTCATGTGTGTGTGTCATATGTGTGTCATGTGTGTGTGTCATGTGTGTGTGTCATGTGTGTGTGTCATGTGTGTGTGTCATGTGTGTGTGTCATGTGTGTGTCATGTGTGTGTGTCATGTGTGTGTTTCATGTGTGTGTGTCATATGTGTCTCATGTGTGTGTGTCATATGTGTCTCATGTGTGTGTGTCATATGTGTGTCATGTGTGTGTTCTTCATGTTTATGAAAATGTGACTCACGTAGTTTTCTCCAAAGTTGCGTTGTCCGTGTCTGTACGCTTCCACCACCATCTCAGGAGGTTTGGTTTTACTGACGGCCACGAGGCGCGGCGCCACCGACGGCAGCGTCTGAGGGTCAAGAGAAGGTCAAGAGAGGGTCAAGAGAGGGTCAAGCAAGAGAGGGTCAAGAGAGGGTCAAGAGAGGGTCAAGCAAGAGAGGGTCAAAAGAGGGTCAAGAGAGGGTCAAGCAAGAGAGGGTCAAGAGAGGGTCAAGAGAGGGTCCATCGGTAAAACATGCTCCTGGCGATCAGAGTCGCCCGCTCTGCTGTCGCCTTGCACTAGTCTACTGACAGTTCCTCTGAGGTCTACTGACAGTTCCTCTGAGGTCTACTGACAGTTCCTCTGAGGTCTACTGACAGTTCCTCTGAGGTCTACTGACAGTTCCTCTGAGGTCTACTGACAGTTCCTCTGAGGTCTACTGACAGTTCCTGAGGTCTACTGACAGTTCCTCTGAGGTCTACTGACAGTTCCTGAGGTCTACTGACAGTTCCTCTGAGGTCTACTGACAGTTCCTGAGGTCTACTGACAGTTCCTCTGAGGTCTACTGACAGTTCCTGAGGTCTACTGACAGTTCCTGAGGTCTACAGACAGTTCCTCTGAGGTCTACTGACAGTTCCTGAGGTCTACTGACAGTTCCTGAGGTCTACTGACAGTTCCCCTGAGGTCTACTGACAGTTCCTCTGAGGTCTACAGACAGTTCCCCTGAGGTCTACTGACAGTTCCTCTGAGGTCTACTGACAGTTCCTCTGAGGTCTACAGACAGTTCCTCTGAGGTCTACTGACAGTTCCCCTGAGGTCTACTGACAGTTCCTCTGAGGTCTACTGACAGTTCCTCTGAGGTCTACTGACAGTTCCTCTGAGGTCTACTAACAGTTCCTCTGAGGTCTACTGACAGTTCCCCTGAGGTCTACTGACAGTTCCCCTGAGGTTTACTGACAGTTCCCCTGAGGTCTACAGACAGTTCCCCTGAGGTCTACTGACAGTTCCCCTGAGGTCTACTGACAGTTCCCCTGAGGTCTACTGACAGTTCCTCTGAGGTCTACTGACAGTTCCTCTGAGGTCTACTGACAGTTCCTCTGAGGTCTACTGACAGTTCCTGAGGTCTACTGACAGTTCCTCTGAGGTCTACTGACAGTTCCTGAGGTCTACTGACAGTTCCTGAGGTCTACTGACAGTTCCTCTGAGGTCTACTGACAGTTCCTGAGGTCTACTGACAGTTCCTGAGGTCTACTGACAGTTCCTGAGGTCTACTGACAGTTCATGAGGTCTACAGACAGTTCCCCTGAGGTCTACTGACAGTTCCTGAGGTCTACTGACAGTTCCTGAGGTCTACTGACAGTTCCTCTGAGGTCTACTGACAGTTCCTGAGGTCTACAGACAGTTCCCCTGAGGTCTACTGACAGTTCCTGAGGTCTACTGACAGTTCCTCTGAGGTCTACAGACAGTTCCCCTGAGGTCTACTGACAGTTCCCCTGAGGTCTACTGACAGTTCCTCTGAGGTCTACTGACAGTTCCCCTGAGGTCTACTGACAGTTCCCCTGAGGTCTACAGACAGTTCCCCTGAGGTCTACTGACAGTTCCTCTGAGGTCTACTGACAGTTCCTCTGAGGTCTACTGACAGTTCCCTTGAGGTCTACAGACAGTTCCCTTGAGGTCTACTGACAGTTCCCCTGAGGTCTACTGACAGTTCCCTTGAGGTCTACTGACAGTTCCCCTGAGGTTTACTGACAGTTCCCTTGAGGTCTACAGACAGTTCCCTTGAGGTCTACTGACAGTTCCCCTGAGGTTTACTGACAGTTCCCCTGAGGTCTACAGACAGTTCCCTTGAGGTCTACTGACAGTCCCCTTGAGGTCTACTGACAGTTCCCCTGAGGTCTACTGACAGTTCCTCTGAGGTCTACTGACAGTTCCTCTGAGGTCTACTGACAGTTCCCCTGAGGTCTACTGACAGTTCCTCTGAGGTCTACTGACAGTTCCCCTGAGGTCTACAGACAGTTCCCCTGAGGTCTACTGACAGTTCCCCTGAGGTCTACAGACAGTTCCCCTGAGGTCTACAGACAGTTCCTCTGAGGTCTACAGACAGTTCCTCTGAGGTCTACTGAAAGTTCCCCTGAGGTCTACTGACAGTTCCCCTGAGCTCTACAGACAGTTCCCCTGAGGTCTACTGACAGTTCCTCTGAGGTCTACAGACAGTTCCCCTGAGGTCTACTGACAGTTCCTCTGAGGTCTACAGAGTTCCCCTGAGGTCTACAGACAGTTCCCCTGAGGTCTACAGACAGTTCCTCTGAGGTCTACTGAAAGTTCCCCTGAGGTCTACTGACAGTTCCCCTGAGCTCTACAGACAGTTCCCCTGAGGTCTACTGACAGTTCCTCTGAGGTCTACAGACAGTTCCCCTGAGGTCTACAGACAGTTCCCCTGAGGTCTACAGAGTTCCCCTGAGGTCTACAGACAGTTCCTCTGAGGTCTACTGACAGTTCCCCTGAGCTCTACAGACAGTTCCTCTGAGGTCTACTGACAGTTCCCCTGAGGTTTACAGACAGTTCCTCTGAGGTCTACTGACAGTTCCTCTGAGGTCTACTGACAGTTCCTCTGAGGTCTACTGACAGTTCCTCTGAGGTCTACTGACAGTTCCTCTGAGGTCTACAGACAGTTCCTCTGAGGTCTACTGACAGTTCCCCTGAGGTCTACTGACAGTTCCCCTGAGGTTTACTGACAGTTCCCCTGAGGTCTACAGACAGTTCCCCTGAGGTCTACTGACAGTTCCCCTGAGGTCTACTGACAGTTCCCCTGAGGTCTACTGACAGTTCCTCTGAGGTCTACTGACAGTTCCTCTGAGGTCTACTGACAGTTCCCCTGAGGTCTACTGACAGTTCCCCTGAGGTCTACTGACAGTTCCTCTGAGGTCTACTGACAGTTCCTCTGAGGTCTACTGACAGTTCCTCTGAGGTCTACTGACAGTTCCCCTGAGGTCTACTGACAGTTCCCCTGAGGTCTACAGACAGTTCCCCTGAGGTCTACTGACAGTTCCCCTGAGGTCTACAGACAGTTCCTCTGAGGTCTATAGACAGTTCCTCTGAGGTCTACAGACAGTTCCTCTGAGGTCTACTGACAGTTCCTCTGAGGTCTACTGACAGTTCCTCTGAGGTCTACTGACAGTTCCTGAGGTCTACTGACAGTTCCTCTGAGGTCTACTGACAGTTCCTGAGGTCTACTGACAGTTCCTGAGGTCTACTGACAGTTCCTCTGAGGTCTACTGACAGTTCCTGAGGTCTACTGACAGTTCCTGAGGTCTACTGACAGTTCCTGAGGTCTACTGACAGTTCATGAGGTCTACAGACAGTTCCCCTGAGGTCTACTGACAGTTCCTGAGGTCTACTGACAGTTCCTGAGGTCTACTGACAGTTCCTCTGAGGTCTACTGACAGTTCCTGAGGTCTACAGACAGTTCCCCTGAGGTCTACTGACAGTTCCTGAGGTCTACTGACAGTTCCTCTGAGGTCTACAGACAGTTCCCCTGAGGTCTACTGACAGTTCCCCTGAGGTCTACTGACAGTTCCTCTGAGGTCTACTGACAGTTCCCCTGAGGTCTACTGACAGTTCCTCTGAGGTCTACTGACAGTTCCTCTGAGGTCTACTGACAGTTCCCCTGAGGTCTACAGACAGTTCCCCTGAGGTCTACTGACAGTTCCTCTGAGGTCTACTGACAGTTCCTCTGAGGTCTACTGACAGTTCCCTTGAGGTCTACAGACAGTTCCCTTGAGGTCTACTGACAGTTCCCCTGAGGTCTACTGACAGTTCCCTTGAGGTCTACTGACAGTTCCCCTGAGGTTTACTGACAGTTCCCTTGAGGTCTACAGACAGTTCCCTTGAGGTCTACTGACAGTTCCCCTGAGGTTTACTGACAGTTCCCCTGAGGTCTACAGACAGTTCCCTTGAGGTCTACTGACAGTCCCCTTGAGGTCTACTGACAGTTCCCCTGAGGTCTACTGACAGTTCCTCTGAGGTCTACTGACAGTTCCCCTGAGGTCTACTGACAGTTCCCCTGAGGTCTACTGACAGTTCCTCTGAGGTCTACTGACAGTTCCCCTGAGGTCTACAGACAGTTCCCCTGAGGTCTACTGACAGTTCCCCTGAGGTCTACAGACAGTTCCCCTGAGGTCTACAGACAGTTCCTCTGAGGTCTACAGACAGTTCCTCTGAGGTCTACTGAAAGTTCCCCTGAGGTCTACTGACAGTTCCCCTGAGCTCTACAGACAGTTCCCCTGAGCTCTACAGACAGTTCCCCTGAGGTCTACTGACAGTTCCTCTGAGGTCTACAGACAGTTCCCCTGAGGTCTACTGACAGTTCCTCTGAGGTCTACAGAGTTCCCCTGAGGTCTACAGACAGTTCCCCTGAGGTCTACAGACAGTTCCTCTGAGGTCTACTGAAAGTTCCCCTGAGGTCTACTGACAGTTCCCCTGAGCTCTACAGACAGTTCCCCTGAGGTCTACTGACAGTTCCTCTGAGGTCTACAGACAGTTCCCCTGAGGTCTACAGACAGTTCCCCTGAGGTCTACAGAGTTCCCCTGAGGTCTACAGACAGTTCCTCTGAGGTCTACTGACAGTTCCCCTGAGCTCTACAGACAGTTCCTCTGAGGTCTACTGACAGTTCCCCTGAGGTTTACAGACAGTTCCTCTGAGGTCTACTGACAGTTCCTCTGAGGTCTACTGACAGTTCCTCTGAGGTCTACTGACAGTTCCTCTGAGGTCTACTGACAGTTCCTCTGAGGTCTACTGACAGTTCCTCTGAGGTCTACTGACAGTTCCTCTGAGGTCTACAGACAGTTCCTCTGAGGTCTACTGACAGTTCCCCTGAGGTCTACTGACAGTTCCCCTGAGGTTTACTGACAGTTCCCCTGAGGTCTACAGACAGTTCCCCTGAGGTCTACTGACAGTTCCCCTGAGGTCTACTGACAGTTCCCCTGAGGTCTACTGACAGTTCCTCTGAGGTCTACTGACAGTTCCTCTGAGGTCTACTGACAGTTCCCCTGAGGTCTACTGACAGTTCCCCTGAGGTCTACTGACAGTTCCTCTGAGGTCTACTGACAGTTCCTCTGAGGTCTACTGACAGTTCCTCTGAGGTCTACTGACAGTTCCCCTGAGGTCTACTGACAGTTCCCCTGAGGTCTACAGACAGTTCCCCTGAGGTCTACTGACAGTTCCTGAGCTCTACAGACAGTTCCCCTGAGGTCTACTGACAGTTCCTCTGAGGTCTACAGACAGTTCCCCTGAGGTCTACAGACAGTTCCCCTGAGGTCTACAGAGTTCCCCTGAGGTCTACAGACAGTTCCTCTGAGGTCTACTGACAGTTCCCCTGAGGTTTACAGACAGTTCCTCTGAGGTTTACAGACAGTTCCTCTGAGGTCTACTGACAGTTCCTCTGAGGTCTACAGACAGTTCCTCTGAGGTCTACTGACAGTTCCCCTGAGGTCTACTGACAGTTCCCCTGAGGTCTACAGACAGTTCCTCTGAGGTCTACAGACAGTTCCTCTGAGGTCTACAGACAGTTCCCCTGAGGTCTACTGACAGTTCCCCTGAGGTCTACTGACAGTTCCCCTGAGCTCTACAGACAGTTCCCCTGAGGTCTACTGACAGTTCCTCTGAGGTCTACAGACAGTTCCCCTGAGGTCTACAGACAGTTCCCCTGAGGTCTACAGAGTTCCCCTGAGGTCTACAGACAGTTCCTCTGAGGTCTACTGACAGTTCCCCTGAGGTTTACAGACAGTTCCTCTGAGGTCTACTGACAGTTCCTCTGAGGTCTACAGACAGTTCCCCTGAGGTCTACAGACAGTTCCCCTGAGGTCTACAGACAGTTCCTCTGAGGTCTACTGACAGTTCCCCTGAGGTTTACAGACAGTTCCTCTGAGGTCTACAGACAGTTCCTCTGAGGTCTACTGACAGTTCCTCTGAGGTCTACTGACAGTTCCCCTGAGGTCTACTGACAGTTCCCCTGAGGTCTACAGACAGTTCCTCTGAGCTCTACAGACAGTTCCTCTGAGCTCTACTGACAGTTCCCCTGAGGTCTACTGACAGTTCCCCTGAGGTCTACAGACAGTTCCTCTGAGGTCTACTGACAGTTCCCCTGAGGTTTACAGACAGTTCCTCTGAGGTCTACTGACAGTTCCTCTGAGGTCTACTGACAGTTCCTCTGAGGTCTACAGACAGTTCCTCTGAGGTCTACTGACAGTTCCCCTGAGGTCTACAGACAGTTCCTCTGAGGTCTACAGACAGTTCCTCTGAGGTCTACAGACAGTTCCTCTGAGCTCTACAGACAGTTCCTCTGAGGTCTATCGTGTTCTCAGAATAATCATGAATAATGGTTACATCGTGACACTCACAGGACAAACTACAGTCTGAGCTTCACAAACATCTCCAGCTTCACAAACATCTCCAGCACAAACATCTCCAGCTTCACAAACATCTCCAGCACAAACATCTCCAGCTTCACAAACATCTCCAGCTTCACAAACATCTCCAGCTTCACAAACATCTCCAGCTTCACAAACATCTCCAGCACAAACATCTCCAGCACAAACATCTCCAGCTTCACAAACATCTCCAGCTTCACAAACATCTCCAGCTTCACAAACATCTCCAGCTTCACAAACATCTCCAGCTTCACAAACATCTCCAGCTTCACAAACATCTCGTTTGTCGCGTGTAAATGTCATACATAAGCGGCGTGAGTGAAGCCGCGTGCAGCCGCGTCTTCCCCGGCAAAGGGTGAAGTGTTCCCGGGCTTATGTAACGCCTCGTGCCGCCGGAGCCGCTCCAGGATCAGCGGGACGCGGTGCTGTCGCTGCCCGGGCCACACTCACCTTGAGCCGGCGAGCCGCTGCCTGTTTCACCCGCTCGGACACGGACTGGAGCGCCTTTCCAACCTCCTCCGACATTGTCACGGCTCTCCACATAACGTCTGACGTCAGCGCACGCGACAAGTGACGTAAAGCGACGTGCGCAGTGACATCGTGCGCCTTCAAAATAAAAGGTTTAGTCCGTTTATTTTGGGACAATAAGAGCACAAATTAGAGTATTTATATTCTGAATGAGTCTGGAATAAAAGTGCAATATCACTTAACAGTTCGACTAATGAGACTATAATAAAAAACTTAATTCATAAAGCTTCAGTCAGACTTAAAGTTTTACTTGTTTAAAATGTGTTTGACAGGAAAGATACTGCAGAAGACTATACATAATGTGTATATATATATACACATTATGTATATAATGTATATATATACACATGTATATAATGTATATATATACACATATATATATATAATGTATATATAAATATATATACACACATACATATTATATAAACTACAGAATGAATGTATTTCATCACAGATCTGACCTTTAATACTGTAGAACATTTCAGGCAGATTGTGACATAGTGAATCTTTAACTTTAGTCTTAAATATGTGTAAATGTTTTATATTAATCCCTATATTTTAGTATCGTTTCCTGAGCAACATGCTAAATACAACATGATAAAGAGTTTAAAGTTTAAACTCAGACGTCACTAAAACACGTTCAATAAACGATTCTTTTACAAAAAAAAGATTTATTCAAGAAAAACACATTATTCAAATTATTCAAAGTACAAGTAAGTAAAAAACAAAAACATGGTCTTTTGTCAGACGCGTTCCAGAGCCTCCACCATGATGATGCTGTTCCCCCGGATCACCTGTAGTACAAGTACAAGTACTTCAGACACACACCAGTACTTCAGACACACACCAGTACTTCAGACACACACCAGTACTTCAGACACACACCAGTACTTCAGACACACACCAGTACTTCAGACACACACCAGTACTTCAGACACACACCAGTACTTCAGACACACACCAGTACTTCAGACACACACCAGTACTTCAGACACACACCAGTACTTCAGACACACACCAGTACTTCAGACACACACCAGTACTTCAGACACACACCAGTACTTCAGACACACACCAGTACTTCAGACACACACCAGTACTTCAGACACACCAGTACTTCAGACACACACCAGTACTTCAGACACACACCAGTACTTCAGACACACACCAGTACTTCAGACACACACCAGTACTTCAGACACACACCAGTACTTCAGACACACACCAGTACTTCAGACACACACCAGTACTTCAGACACACACCAGTACTTCAGACACACACCAGTACTTCAGACACACACCAGTACTTCAGACACACACTCCCCAGGCCCCGCCCTCACACTGACCACCATCCCGACGGTGTTCTGCTGTCCTCCTGGTCCCATCTCCACAGAGTCGTCCACCACCAGGTTCATGAAGGGGTCAAAGCCACGAAGGATTCCCTGGACGTGACGACCGCCGTTCAGCTTCACTGAGACGAACACGCAACAGTCGGAACACGCAACAGTCGGAACACGCAACAGTCGGAACACGCAACAGTCGGAACACGCAACAGTCGGAACACGCAACAGTCGGAACACGCAACAGTCGGAACACGCAACAGTCGGAACACGCAACAGTCAGAACACGCAACAGTCAGAGCTCGTGTAGCGGTTACCCCCCACTGGTCTGAAGGTTCACTGGTCAGAAGGTTCACTGGTCTGAAGGTTCACTGGTCAGAAGGTTCACTGGTCTGAAGGTTCACTGGTCAGAAGGTTCACTGGTCAGAAGGTTCACTGGTCAGAAGGTTCACTGGTCAGAAGGTTCACTGGTCTGAAGGTTCACTGGTCTGAAGGTTCACTGGTCTGAAGGTTCACTGGTCAGAAGGTTCACTGGTCAGAAGGTTCACTGGTCTGAAGGTTCACTGGTCAGAAGGTTCACTGGTCAGAAGGTTCACTGGTCTGAAGGTTCACTGGTCAGAAGGTTCACTGGTCTGAAGGTTCACTGGTCAGAAGGTTCACTGGTCAGAAGGTTCACTGGTCAGAAGGTTCACTGGTCTGAAGGTTCACTGGTCAGAAGGTTCACTGGTCAGAAGGTTCACTGGTCAGAAGGTTCACTGGTCTGAAGGTTCACTGGTCTGAAGGTTCACTGGTCTGAAGGTTCACTGGTCTGAAGGTTCACTGGTCAGAAGGTTCACTGGTCAGAGCTCTCCTCCTGAAACTGCTGTTATTTGAGTTCATTCAGTAAAAACAGGATGAGAAGCTCATTCACAGAAACAAGTCTGTTCTGGAAAATACGTGAGTTTAATCATAAAGTTCATCAACACTAGAACATGAGTCTTAAAAGTGTGTGGAGCAAAGGGAGGAGGAGCCAACTGAGGACGCAACTTCAAACTTAACAACCAAGGACTTACTTTAGAGCCTCAGCAGTACTTTACAGCCTCAGCAGTACTTTAGAGCTGTACTTTAGAGCCTCAGCAGTACTTTAGAGCCTCAGCAGTACTTTAGAGCCTCAGCAGTACTTTAGAGCTGTACTTTAGAGCCTCAGCAGTACTTTAGAGCTGTACTTTAGAGCCTCAGCAGTACTTTAGAGCCTCAGCAGTACTTTACAGCCTCAGCAGTACTTTAGAGCTGTACTTTAGAGCCTCAGCAGTACTTTAGAGCCTCAGCAGTAGTTTACAGCCTCAGCAGTACTTTAGAGCTGTACTTTAGAGCCTCAGCAGTACTTTAGAGCCTCAGCAGTAGTTTACAGCCTCAGCAGTACTTTAGAGCTGTACTTTAGAGCCTCACTTTAGAGCCTCCACATCTTTAAGTATTAATATTATACAACATTAGATTCAGGTTATGACAGAATCTGCAAAATTTTACACTAAATCTTATGGTTGTTTGGGCCAGAGCCTGAGGGCCACATTTGGCCCCCGGGCCACACTTTGGACCTGCTGGTTTTAGAAGCTGGACTTTAGTGACGTCAAGAGGAGTTTAAAGTGCGTTTGTTTGACTCACGTGACAGCTTCTTGTCCATGAACCTGCAACAGAAACACACGTTAGCTCGTAGTGAATGAGGCTAATGCTAACAGCGGCTCCGGGCTCGTGATTCCCGCACTCTCACGCGCGGTCACGCTCTCTCACGCGCGGTCACTCACTTCTTCAGCTCCGGGGGATGCGCTTTACTCATGATTTTCTTCGTTCAGAGACACAAACGCGACACAAACGCGAACACAACGGATTCACAAAGTCGCGGAAGGAAAGCGTGCAGCGGAGCCGGAAGTGACGTGAGGCTGGGGGCATGCGCAGTGTCGCCCTCTGTCTGCGGGGAGCGGAAGTGCGCGGACTAAAAGCACTGACGTCATCAAGAAATTAATAGAACCATTTGAACCAGAAGAATATGATGTAAAATAATAATACAAAATAAATAAATAAAAAGAAGCGGAAACTGGACCAAATGTTTGTGATGTAGAGAATATCAGAACATTTAACTGTACATTTTGTGTACATTATATTTAAATAGATGTCTGTTTTATGTTGTTTGTGAATTGTGACATTCAGATCTGTAATAAACTAAATGGTGTTAGCGTTAGCATACGTCATGTAGCTGAAGGTGTTCGCGTTAGCATACGTCATGTAGCTGAAGTTGCTAGCGATAGCATACGTCGTGTAGCTGAAGGTGCTAGCGTTAGCATACGTCATGTAGCTGAAGGTGCTAGCGTTAGCATACGTCATGTAGCTGAAGGTGCTAGTGTTAGCATACGTCATGTAGCTGAAGGTGTTAGCGTTACCATACGTCATGTAGCTGAAGGTGCTAGTGTTAGCATACGTCGTGTAGCTGAAGGTGCTAGCGTTAGCATACGTCATGTAGCTGAATGTGCTAGCGTTAGCATACATCATGTAGCTGAAAGTGTTAGCGTTAGCATACGTCATGTAGATGAAGGTGCTAGCGATAGCATACGTCGTGTAGCTGAAGGTGCTAGCGTTAGCATACATCATGTAGCTGAAAGTGTTAGCGTTAGCATACGTCATGTAGCTGAATGTGCTAGCGTTAGCATGTCATGTAGCTGAAGGTGTTAGCGTTAGCATACGTCATGTAGCTGAAGGTGCTAGCGTTAGCATACGTTGTGTACCTGAAGGTGCTAGCGTTAGCATACGTCATGTAGCTGAAGGTGCTAGCATTAGCATACGTCATGTAGCTGATGGTGCTAGTGTTAGCATACGTCGTGTAGCTGAAGGTGCTAGCGTTAGCATACGTCATGTAGCTAAAGGTGCTAGCGTTAGCATGTCATGTAGCTGAAGGTGTTAGCGTTAGCGTACATCATGTAGCTGAAGGTGCTAGTGTTAGCATAGGTCGTGTAGCTGAAGGTGCTAGCGTTAGCATACATCGTGTAGCTGAAGGTACTGGCGTTAGCATACGTCATGTAGCTGAAGGTGCTAGCGTTAGCATACGTCGTGTAGCTGAAGGTGCTAGCGTTAGCATACGTCGTGTAGCTGAAGGTGCTAGCGTTAGCATTTGTTGTGTAGCTGAAGGTGCTAGCGTTAGCATACGTACACCTGTTCATGTTCTCTCATCTGTTATTTTAAACTGCATTTGGCTCGTGCGACTTAATCATTTTTTTAAATAAAAAAAAAGGAAACTCGAGAACAACTGCGACAGAAACAAGTTCAAATTCACTTTTAATAAAACAAATGTAAAAATCCAGAGAAGTCAAGAACATCACATCATCGGTTGTTTTTCAGTCGTTTCTCGCCTCTTGTTCTTTCCGCAGACGTTTCCCGTAAAAGTCAGAGCGTCAAACTCTAAAGTTCAGAAACACGAGCTCAGATCCTCGTTCAAGCTGGAGTTTAAGTGATAAACGCGGGAGCAGCGGCTGACACGACGAGCGCCAGGCCACGCCCCCTTCAGGACGTTCCATTTACAGGTGGAAAAAGCATACAAATTCACCGTGTTTTCATTCCATTTCGTCTCGTTTTACACTCGCACGACTTTAAACTTCATCCAAAACGACGGCAGCCATCTCAGATTTTGCTGAATGTCTCACTTTATTCGCTAACCTTCTGCTTCAGTCACTAAGTTCACACTTTGATATAGAACGTTCTTAAGCAGACGTTTGTTAAGAGAAAAGCCCTGATAAAGTCGCTCCGCCTCCACGGCCCCGCCCCCACGCGGCCCCGCCTCCGCTCAAGCGTCCGGCGCCGCCTCCTCGTCCACCTTGGCCTTCAGGTGGCCCTGGCAGTGCGACAGGAAGAGGTCGAGCGTGGTGAAGCCGCGTTGGCAGAGAGCGCAGTGGTACAGCCTGGGACGCTTGGCCCCGCCCCAGTTGGACGAGTCCATGTCGCAGGAGCAGACGCCGCACTTGCCCCGCGTCGCCGCCGTCTGGTGCAGCTCCGAGTGCGTCACCAGGTCGGCGAGCTGGGAGAAGACCTCGGGACACGAGGGGCACGGGAACTCCGCCTCCTCCTCCTCGTTCTCCTCGGGCGCCGTCTCACGTTCCGACGGTTTCAAGGTCGTCGCGAATTTGGGGATTTTGTGCAGCTTGAGCACGACGTCTTTCTTGCCCAACGACACTTCTTTGGTCCAAACGCTTTTCCGAATCGTTATTTTGAGCGGCGCCACTTTCTTTTCCGTGGCGGGCGTGTCCGACTTGCCCGTGGCGTTTGCAGCGGCGCCGGCGTCTTCCCCGTTGATCCTCGCCGGATGCTTCCGTGAATGCGCCCAGAGCGATAAGTGATGCAGGAAGACGGCGCTGCAGATCTGGCAGGTGTAGTTCCTGTTCGGGCGCTTGTGCTTCCTCTTGGCGAGCGGCGGCGCCTCCATGAACTGCACGCCGCGGCTGTGCGTCTCTTTGCGGTGGTGGTACAGTTTGGCGGTGCAGTTGAAGACCATGTCGCACGAGCGGCAGCTGAAGCCGTCTCTCTTGGACTTCCGGGGTCGGGGGTCGGCGCTGTTCAGACCCGTTTCCTTCTTATCGCAGCGTTTCATCTGTTTGTGTCGGTGAAACGCCGCCACGTCCTGAAACGTCCTGGAGCAGAACTTACACACGCTCTCCAGAGCGCACGACGAGTTGGAAGACGACGAGGACGACTCGCCTTCGGAAACGACAGCGTCGGCGGTGCCGGGGCGGTCCGAGCGGCGCGGCGAGCGCGTCGCGTCGCACCCGGCCTGCTGGTGGTGCAAGAGAGCCTGCTTGTGAGTGAAGCCCCTCCCACACGGCGCACAGGCGTAAGCGGCGGCGTCCACCGCACCGGGAAACGCCGAGGAGTGCGTGGGGTTTGGGCCGATGTTTGTCAGCGACGTGGCGTAAGTGGGACCGTCACTCGCTCGCCCTGGGAAGGCGTGGCAGTTGTGCATTTGTAATGACGACTTGAGCGAGAACTCGTGGCGACAGCGAGCGCATCGGTGAGGTTTGGGCAGCTGGGCGTGCTGAGCGTCCTGGTGCAGCAGCAGCTCCGTGCCAAAGGTGAAGCTCAGGCCGCACTCGCTGCAGCTGAAGGGCGGCGGCGAGGGCGGCGAGTGCAGCGGCGAGTGCAGCGGCGCCGGCTGGTGGGTCCGGCTCAGGCCCGGCTTGGACTCGGCGCGGGCGATGAAGCTGGCGAGGCGCGTCAGGGTGTCGGCGGCGGTGCTCGGGCGCTTGAAGGCCTCAGGACACGGCGTCGGGCTCCAGCTCACGTCCATCACGCCCCCTCTGTCCTGGACAGGAAGTGCAACAGCAGCGTTATAATCGACTCATTATGACGAGAATGAACAATGAAAACACAAAATAAACACTTGGTTCATAATTCTTCTCGACGCTTCAGGTCATGTGACTCTAAAGCAGGTCATGTGACTCTAAAGCAGGTCATGTGACTCTAAAGCAGGTCATGTGACTCTAAAGCAGGTCATGTGACTCTAAAGGTTCAATAGAAATAATCACAAAGAAGTCGATGAGTAAAATAATAATAATTTGCAGCTTTAAAACAAACTATTGCATAAAAGCTAAAACAAAGTTTATTCATGTTGATCAAACCTGGTTTAGGGGAATAAAAGCTGTCAAACCCGAGACAAACGTCACAGTTTATATTTTATAAAGAGAAAAAACCTGGAATTTCAAACATTGATTTGTTTTTATTGTTAAATCTTCTTCTTTGGTGTTTTACGTGTCTGTACGTCACTGTAAAGACTTGATTCTAAACGTAATGTAACTTTATTGTTCTAATGTGTTTACGCGAGTTTGATTCCGTGTCGTCATCACGTCATGACGTCACGATGTAACGCTGACTTTAAAACATTTCTAATTAAAACATGAAATAAAAGCCGCGCGGCTGAAGTTTGTGACTGAAAAACACAATTTTGATATTTTCGAGTTTGATAAAGAGTCTGAAATATAAAGCTCTAAACACGTTAGTTTCCCGTCCTGACCTCTGACCCTCGCTGACCCTCGCTGACCCTCGCTGACCCTCGCTGACCACCGCCACTGGCGCTTAAAAGGCTCAAATAAACAGATAAAATAACTCTGGTGTGAACTCCTGCTGTGGCTAACGTTAGCTCGGTGCTAAGCATGCTAGCTGCAGGCTAACCCTCCAGAGCCGCGCGGAGCTCACCTGGAGCCGCTCTCTCCGCGGCGCTGCGGCGGCGTCATGCGGGGAAAAGGCGGCGCTGTCCCGGGGAGAAATCCACGATGTTCCGCAGAGATTCAGGGCGTGAAAGTGAAGTGACTGTGAAGTTCATGGAGCTTCCATCATTCACACTGAACTACTTCCGCCGCGTCTTCTTCACTTCCGGCAGAGTAGAGCCCGCTTGGCGCAGTGCTGCCCCCTCTGCAAAGACCAGGAACTGCACCAACAACTGAAGGACAAACGTTTGATTTATGATTCAGAAGCAGCTCGAGGTCATGACGTCATGACGGCCCTGACAAAACAACTCTTTTACGTCTTTAACTGTGATTTGACTTTGAACTGTTTTGTGTTCGAACTGTGCTCTACAAATGAGCCTAAGCATGACCCTTGACCCACATGTCTGAGTCTGGCGTGAGTCGGGCGTGAATCCGACGTGAGTTTGTGTAATAAAGAAAAAACAGGAGAAACAAATGAAATCAGTTTATTTGTAACTGACTTGGACAAAAACAGCGTCTGGAGCTGAAACGTCTCAGCTTTTGGCTCCGACTGAAACTCTTTCATTTACAATCGTCAAAAGAATAAAAACAATTAAGGCTAAAAAAAAAAGACTAAAAACAGTTTAAGGCTCAGTTACATTCATCAAAATAAACTCACACACAGATCCACACTCCAATGTCTGCGATTATCGTCTTCACTTGAAACAAACCAAACGCAGAACTAATAAGACTGTAAAACAATTAAAACACAGAAGAGACTTTATGAGTCAGAGATTATATTGAATGATTATTTATATTGAATTTTGAGACTTTTTAAAACAGATTTTAACCAAATAAAAGGTGTAAATCTGAAGCTTTTGGAAAGAATTAAAGTTTTAAAACCGTTTTTGATTGTTTTAGACTCAGTTTAGTCCAGATAAAGATGATCAAATGACTTATCATTTTAACAGTCGATTGATCAAAAATGAAGCAAAGGATCATGGTCTATGTAGTTTCCTCTGCTCTAACGCTTCACCTCATTTGCATCTCATTTGCATCTCATTTGCATACACATGACTATTTAAATGTCATGTTGAAAGTCAGAAGCTGGAGTCACGTTTCAAACACAAACGTCACAAATAAAAACACACATTTGGTTTGTTTTGACAGAAATATGACAAATTATGAACCGTTCAAAACCGTTTAAAGTGAAACAAAGTCGTCGAGCGGCAGAATCTTCTCAAATATCATGTTTTTAGTCCTTTTGATTGTGACTGAATGTGTTTTTATGGAGTATTTTGAATTGAACATGTCACTTTGGTCTTTTCTTTAAACTAATATTACTTTGTGTTTGAGTTTTAATGCGTTTTTGTTGTGTTAAAAATTAGTCTAAAAACTCTATAACTAATAACGTCTGACTTTGAGCAAATTCTGAAAAGACTGAAAATAAATCCTTCGATAGAAAATGTACAACAAAATATTCTTACCACAGCGTTATTTTCACAAACGAGTCTAAACGTGTCACAGTCGAAGAAACGATGCTACTTTATACCACACTTTCCCTTTTGTGCTTTTCTAACACCTTTATTCCAGTGTTTTCTCCTTTTTCTCTTTTCCAGACAAACTGATTGTTCTCTGCAGGTTTGAAACACACGCGTGTTTGTGAGCGCTTTAGCGTGTTTGTGAGCGCTTTAGCGTGTTCGAGAGAGCTTTAGCGTGTTCAGAGCGCTCGCTTTAGTGTGTTCGTGTGCGCTTTAGCGTGTTCGGGGAGCGCTTTAGCGTGTTCGAGAGTGCTTTAGCGTGTTCAGAGCGCTCGCTTTAGCGTGTTTGTGAGCGCTTTAGCGTGTTTGTGAGCGCTTTAGCGTGTTTGTGAGCGCTTTAGCGTGTTCAGAGCGCTTTAGTGTGTTCAGAATGAGCGCTTTAGCGTGTTCAGAACGCTTTAGCGTGTTCAGAGCGCTTTAGCGTGTTCGTGAGCGTTTTAGCGTCTTCAGAGCGCTTTAGCGTGTTTTTGAGCGCTTTAGCGTGTTGGTGAGCGCTTTAGCGTGTTGGAGAGCGTTTTAGCGTGTTGGAGAGCGTTTTAGCGTGTTGGAGAGCGCTTTGGCGTGTTCGAGAGCGCTTTTGGGTGTTTGTGAGCGCTTTAGCATGTTCGTGAGCGTTTTAGCGTGTTTGTGAGTATTCAAGAGCGCTATAGCGTGTTTGTGAGCGCTTTAGCGTGTTTGTGAGTATTCAAGAGCGTTATAGCGTGTTCGTGAGCGCTTTAGCGTGTTTGTGAGTATTCAAGAGCGCTATAGCGTGTTCGTGAGCGTTTTAGCGTGTTTGTGAGTGTTCGAGAGCGCTATAGCGTGTTCGTGAGCGCTTTAGCGTGTTTGTGAGTATTCAAGAGCGCTATAGCGTGTTCGTGAGCGCTTTAGCGTGTTTGTGAGTATTCAAGAGCGCTATAGCGTGTTCGTGAGCGTTTTAGCGTGTTTGTGAGTGTTCGAGAGCGCTATAGCGTGTTCGTGAGCGCTTTAGCGTGTTTGTGAGTGTTCGAGAGCGCTATAGCGTGTTCGTGAGCGCTTTAGCGTGTTTGTGAGTGTTCGAGAGCGCTATAGCGTGTTTGTGAGTGTTCAAGAGCGCTATAGCGTGTTCGTGAGCGCTTTAGCGTGTTTGTGAGTGTTCGAGAGTGCTATAGCGTGTTCGTGAGCGCTTTAGCGTGTTTGTGAGTGTTCGAGAGCGCTATAGCGTGTTCGTGAGCGCTTTAGCGTGTTTGTGAGTATTCAAGAGCGCTATAGCGTGTTCGTGAGCGCTTTAGCATGTTTGTGAGTATTCAAGAGCGCTATAGCGTGTTCGTGAGCGTTTTAGCGTGTTTGTGAGTGTTCGAGAGCGCTATAGCGTGTTCGTGAGCGCTTTAGCGTGTTTGTGAGTGTTCGAGAGCGCTATAGCGTGTTCGTGAGCGCTTTAGCGTGTTTGTGAGTGTTCGAGAGCGCTATAGCGTGTTCGTGAGCGCTTTAGCGTGTTTGTGAGTGTTCGAGAGCGCTATAGCGTGTTCGTGAGCGCTATAGCGTGTTCGTGAGCGCTATAGCGTGTTCGTGAGCGCTTTAGCGTGTTCGAGAGCGCTTTAGCGTGTTCGAGAGCGCTTTAGCGTGTTCGAGAGCGCTTTAGCGTGTTCAGAGCGCTTTAGCGTGTTCCTGGTCACGTGAGCAGACAGTTTTCACGTGTTTAAACTTGCAGCGCGCGAACAGAGTCTGAGTTCCACTTTATATTTATGAGATTCAAACTAAGAAAGGAGGAAAACAACATATTTAAACGGTCCAAATGTGTCAGAATAAAGCAGTTGGAGCGGCGTTTCCAGGACGATCTGAGACTGTGGGACACGCGTGTGCATAATATGTCACTTTGTGGAGTTTGATCGTTACATTTGGGTTTCAAACGTCACTGAATCTGTGAGAAAAACAGAAAACTCGTGTGTGGATTGACCTTGTGAAAAAAGAAGGTTTAATCTCATGTTATTCTTCAGACTTTAGAATAAGTGAGATAATGAGTCGCTCGGTCAAAGCCGATGGAACGAGCAAAACAAATGGTGTTTTAGACGAGGATAAAATCAGATAAATATGATTCAAACACGTCAGAATCTTGTGTTTTTTGTCTTCTTCATCAGCGGCTGTGAGACGTTTGCTTTAAACTCTGGGACGTGAGCCAGACTGAGAAAAAAGAAGCAAACACGAACTAAATGTAGTTTTCTCACATTTTTGCTACTTTTTTCAGGCAAATTTTCATTTACAAAATATTGCACATTTTTACTCACACTTTTTTCTGGCAGATTTGCACGTTTAAAGTCATAAAAAGGCGTTTCTATTTCCCCTTTATCTAAGAGTGTCCCTAAAACGCCGCCGTGAGAGAAAAGGCTCAGAGTCTGTGGTCGTCATGGAGACAAACACTCATGTCTCCATGTGTTTTCGTGAGGCTCAGAGACGACGAGCAACTCCAGAAGAACTTAAATCTGCATCATTTAAGTCGTAGTGGTCAAAGAGAAACAAATAACAAAGTAAAATGAGAGTTAATAAAAACTAGAGCTCAACATTATTGTGTTAAACGTTCAGCCGTTAGAACAAACCCGAGAAAAACCTGCAAAATGTGGTTATGACTTTGTGGTTTACATGTATAATTCCATTGTTTAATATATTGGGCCAAGTGCAAAGCAAACAGGAGGAGGGACGAGGCACAGCCCTGTCTCACCCCTGTAATCAGGAGGAGGGACGAGGCACAGCCCTGTCTCACCCCTGTAAACAGGAGGAGGGACCAGGCACAGCCCTGTCGCACCCCTGTAAACAGGAGGAGGGACCAGGCACAGCCCTGTCTCTCTAGCGTCATGTGACCATAGGTTATAATTCTCGGTCCATCATAAAGAGTCATAAATATTCTTTATTCTCAAGTCGTTGAGTTGAAATCTTTAAAAGTTTGTTTTGTTGGTTGAACCGCCTCCAACAGCGAGGTGGAATCCTCTCTGCCTCACGTGTGCTTCACGTGTGCTTCACGTGTGCTTCACGTGTGCTTCACGTGTGCTTCACGTGTGGCTTCACGTGTGCTTCACGTGTGCCTCACGTGTGGCTCACGTGTTCTTCACGTGTGGCTCACGTGTGCTTCACATGTGGCTCACGTGTGGCTCACGTGTGCTTCACGTGTGGCTCACGTGTGCTTCACATGTGGCTCACGTGTGGCCCACGTGTGCTTCACGTGTGACTCACGTGTGCTTCACGTGTGACTCACGTGTGCTTCACGTGTGGCTCACGTGAGCCACACGTGTGCTTCACGTGTGGCTCACGTGAGCCACACGTGTGCTTCACGTGTGGCTTCACGTGTGGCTTAAGTGAGCCACACGTGTGCTTCACGTGTGGCTCACGTGAGCCACACGTGTGCTTCACGTGTGGCTTCACGTGTGGCTTACGTGAGCCACACGTGTGCTTCACGTGTGGCTCACGTGAGCCACACGTGTGCTTCACGTGTGGCTCACGTGAGCCACACGTGTGCTTCACGTGTGGCTTCTCGTGTGCATCACGTGTGCTTCACGTGTGACTCACGTGTGCTTCACGTTTGGCTCACGTGAGCCACACGTGTGCTTCACGTGTGGCTCACGTGTGCTTCACGTGTGGCTTCTCGTGTGCTTCACGTGTGCTTCACGTGTTCATCTCTTGTAGTGACTCGGAGCGTCTGCAAACATGTACTTCAGTCTGTAAGCCTCAGCCAATAGCAGCCCCACTTCCTCGTTGCCCCAGTGGATTGTGGGAAGGTTCTGCAGCAGCATCAGGAGACCCTGAAACACCCACACTCAAGGTCAGAGAAACGTTCAAGGTCAAGTAACAGACAAAGTTAAGGATTTATGATGTTTAAAGCCGCTCTGACATCACAGCGCCTCCTGGAGGACACGCCCCCTGGAGGACACGCCCCCTGGAGGACGCTCACATGTGTCTGAGGACACGCCCCCTGGAGGACACGCCCCCTGGAGGACGCTCACATGTGTCTGAGGACACGCCCCCTGGAGGACACGCCCCCTGGAGGACGCTCACATGTGTCTGAGGACACGCCCCCTGGAGGACACGCCCCCTGGAGGACGCTCACATGTGTCTGTGGACACGCCCCCTGGAGGACACGCCCCCTGGAGGACATGCCCCCTGGAGGACGCTCACATGTGTCTGAGGACACGCCCCCTGGAGGACACGCCCCCTGGAGGACATGCCCCCTGGAGGACGCTCACATGTGTCTGAGGACACGCCCCCTGGAGGACATGCCCCCTGGAGGACGCTCACATGTGTCTGAGGACACGCCCCCTGGAGGACATGCCCCCTGGAGGACGCTCACATGTGTCTGAGGACACGCCCCCTGGAGGACATGCCCCCTGGAGGACGCTCACATGTGTCTGAGGACACGCCCCCTGGAGGACATGCCCCCTGGAGGACGCTCACATGTGTCTGAGGACACGCCCCCTGGAGGACATGCCCCCTGGAGGACGCTCACATGTGTCTGAGGACACGCCCCCTGGAGGACACGCCCCCTGGAGGACATGCCCCCTGGAGGACGCTCACATGTGTCTGAGGACACGCCCCCTGGAGGACATGCCCCCTGGAGGACGCTCACATGTGTCTGAGGACACGCCCCCTGGAGGACATGCCCCCTGGAGGACGCTCACATGTGTCTGAGGACACGCCCCCTGGAGGACATGCCCCCTGGAGGACGCTCACATGTGTCTGAGGACACGCCCCCTGGAGGACATGCCCCCTGGAGGACGCTCACATGTGTCTGAGGACACGCCCCCTGGAGGACACGCCCCCTGGAGGACATGCCCCCTGGAGGACGCTCACATGTGTCTGAGGACACGCCCCCTGGAGGACATGCCCCCTGGAGGACGCTCACATGTGTCTGAGGACACGCCCCCTGGAGGACATGCCCCCTGGAGGACGCTCACATGTGTCTGAGGACACGCCCCCTGGAGGACGCTCTCATAGGTTTGTACCTGGAAGTCTGCGATGGAGAGGATTTCTTTCCGCCATTTGATGAGGAAGGCGGCGCAGACGTACAAGTGGAAGTGTGAGAAGCCCTCGGACTCGGCCTGGACACAAACAACAACAAGGGTCACAAAGAAGATCATCCTAACGACTTGAACATAGTTTCATAAGCTTCAACAATATTCACAGATGTATGTACTATCAGAGTGTCATTGTTCCTCACACAGATCTTCAGAGTGTCATTGTTCCTCACACAGATCTTCAGTGTGTCATTGTTCCTCACACAGATCTTCAGAGTGTCATTGTTCCTCACACAGATCTTCAGCATGTCATTGTTCCTCACACAGATCTTCGGAGTGTCATTGTTCCTCACACAGATCTTCAGGGTGTCATTGTTCCTCACACAGATCTTCAGTGTCATTGTTCCTCACACAGATCTTCAGTGTCATTGTTCCTCACACAGATCTTCAGTGTCATTGTTCCTCACACAGATCTTCAGGGTGTCATTGTTCCTCACACAGATCTTCAGGGTGTCATTGTTCCTCACACAGATGTCATTGTTCCTCACACAGATCTTCAGAGTGTCATTGTTCCTCACACAGATCTTCAGTGTCATTGTTCCTCACACAGATCTTCAGGGTGTCATTGTTCCTCACACAGATGTCATTGTTCCCCCTGTGTTTTACCTGGTAAGTGTCCCAGAGGCGGATGGTGCAGCGCAGAGGAAGTTCTCGCATCAGCAGATTATTCATCCAGCGAAACGCAAACTGTAAATACTCCACTTCGTATCGACGGAAGTGAACGTGGACTTCCTCTGCAGCAGGAGAACATGAGAACATGAGGAGAACATGAGGAGAACATGAGAACATGAGAAGAACATGAGAACATGAGGAGAACATGAGGAGAACATGAGGAGAACATGAGGAGAACATGAGAACATGAGGAGAACATGAGAACATGAGGAGAACATGAGAACATGATGAGAACATGAGAACATGAGAACATGAGAACATGAGGTGAACATGAGGAGAACATGAGAACATGAGGAGAACATGAGGAGAACATGAGAACATGAGGAGAACATGAGAACATGAGGAGAACATGAGGAGAACATGAGAACATGAGGAGAACATGAGAACATGAGGAGAACATGAGAACATGAGAACATGAGGAGAACATGAGGAGAACATGAGAACATGAGGAGAACATGAGGAGAACATGAGGAGAACATGAGAACATGAGGAGAACATGAGAACATGAGAAGAACATGAGAACATGAGAAGAACATGAGAACATGAGTAGAACATGAGGAGAACATGAGAACATGATGAGAACATGAGGAGAACATGAGAAGAACATGAGAACATGAGGAGAACATGAGAACATGAGGAGAACATGAGGAGAACATGAGGAGAACATGAGAACATGAGGAGAACATGAGAACATGAGAACATGAGGAGAACATGAGAACATGAGGAGAACATGAGGAGAATATGAGAACATGAGGAGAACATGAGAATATGAGAACATGAGAACATGAGGAGAACATGAGAACATGAGGAGAACATGAGGAGAACATGAGAATATGAGAACATGAGGAGAACATGAGAACATGAGGAGAACATGAGGAGAACATGAGAACATGATGAGAACATGAGGAGAACATGAGAACATGAGGAGAACATGAGGAGAACATGATTATGAAGAGAACATGAGGAAAACATGATTATGAAGAGAACATGAGGAGAACATGTTTATGAAGAGAACATGAGGAGAACATGTTTATGAAGAGAACATGAGGAGAACATGTTTATGAAGAGAACATGAGAACATGTTTATGAAGAGAACATGGAGAACATGAGGAGAACATTATTATGAAGAGAACATGAGGAGAACATGAGAACATGAGGAGAACATGTTTATGAAGAGAACATGAGGAGAACATGATTATGAAGAGAACATGAGGAGAACATGAGAACATGAGGAGAACATGTTCATGAAGAGAACATGAGGAGAACATGAGGAGAACATGTTTATGAAGAGAACATGAGGAGAACATGTTTATGAAGAGAACATGAGGAGAACATGATTATGAAGAGAACATGAGGAGAACATGATTATGAAGAGAACATGGGGAGAACATGATTATGAAGAGAACATGAGGAGAACATGATTATGAAGAGAACATGATTATGAAGAGAACATGAGGAGAACATGATTATGAAGAGAACATGAGAACATGTTTATGAAGAGAACATGGGGAGAACATGATTATGAAGAGAACATGAGGAGAACATGATTATGAAGAGAACATGAGGAGAACATGATTATGAAGAGAACATGAGAACATGAGAAGATGTTCATGAAGAGAACATGAGGAGAACATGTTTATGAAGAGAACATGTTTATGAAGAGAACATGAGGAGAACATGAGGAGAACATGAGGAGAACATGTTCATGAAGAGAACATGAGGAGAACATGTTTATGAAGAGAACATGAGGAGAACATGATTATGAAGAGAACATGAGAACATGTTTATGAAGAGAACATGGAGAACATGAGGAGAACATGAGGAGAACATGAGGAGAACATGAGATCATGATTATGAAGAGAACATGAGAACATGTTTATGAAGAGAACATGAGAACATGTTTATGAAGAGAACATGAGGAGAACATGAGGAGAACATGATTATGAAGAGAACATGGGGAGAACATGATTATGAAGAGAACATGAGGAGAACATGATTATGAAGAGAACATGAGGAGAACATGATTATGAAGAGAACATGAGAACATGAGAAGATGTTCATGAAGAGAACATGAGGAGAACATGTTTATGAAGAGAACATGTTTATGAAGAGAACATGAGGAGAACATGAGGAGAACATGTTTATGAAGAGAACATGTTTATGAAGAGAACATGATTATGAAGAGAACATGAGGAGAACATGATTATGAAGAGAACATGATTATGAAGAGAACATGAGGAGAACATGTTCATGAAGAGAACATGAGGAGAACATGAAGAGAACATGAGGAGAACATGTTTATGAAGAGAACATGATTATGAAGAGAACATGAGGAGAACATGATTATGAAGAGAACATGAGGAGAACATGAGGAGAACATGAGGAGAACATGAGGAGAACATGAGATCATGATTATGAAGAGAACATGAGAACATGTTTATGAAGAGAACATGAGAACATGTTTATGAAGAGAACATGAGAACATGAGGAGAACATGAGGAGAACATGTTTATGAAGAGAACATGAGAACATGTTTATGAAGAGAACATGAGAACATGAGGAGAACATGATTATGAAGAGAACATGAGGAGAACATGTTTATGAAGAGAACATGATTATGAAGAGAACATGAGGAGAACATGTTTATGAAGAGAACATGATTATGAAGAGAACATGAGGAGAACATGTTTATGAAGAGAACATGATTATGAAGAGAACATGAGGAGAACATGATTATGAAGAGAACATGAGGAGAACATGATTATGAAGAGAACATGAGAACATGTTTATGAAGAGAACATGAGAACATGAGGAGAACATGATTATGAAGAGAACATGAGGAGAACATGATTATGAAGAGAACATGAGGAGAACATGTTTATGAAGAGAACATGATTATGAAGAGAACATGAGGAGAACATGATTATGAAGAGAACATGAGGAGAACATGATTATGAAGAGAACATGAGGAGAACATGATTATGAAGAGAACATGATTATGAAGAGAACATGATTATGAAGAGAACATGAGGAGAACATGATTATGAAGAGAACATGAGGAGAACATGTTTATGAAGAGAACATGAGGAGAACATGATTATGAAGAGAACATGAGGAGAACATGAGAACATGAGGAGAACATGTTTATGAAGAGAACATGAGGAGAACATGATTATGAAGAGAACGTGGAGAAGAATATATTCACGAGGAGGTTCGATCACAGAAACAAAGCTCAGAACAAACCGTCGATTCTGCCAACGAGCTCCTCCAGAGCCTTCACTTTGTTTTGGATTCCCGGCTGAGCGAAAGTGTAGTTGTCCTGAAAAAGATCAAAAAGACTTCTTCAGCGTCGTGTTCGAGTCTGGAGGATTCAGCAGAAGCAACGGACCAGCCACACGTCACAGACATGCTCCTCGAAACGTCCCTCCAGGTCCTCCAGAGGACCTCATCCAGAGGACCTCCTCCAGAAGACCTCCTCCAGAGGACCTTCTCCAGAGGACCTTCTCCAGAGGACCTCATCAAGAGGACCTCATCTAGAAGACCTCCTCCAGAAGACCTTCTCCAGAGGACCTCCTCCAGAGGGCCTTCTCCAGAGGGCCTTCTCCAGAGGGCCTTCTCCAGAGGGCCTCCTCCAGAGGGCCTTCTCCAGAGGGCCTCCTCCAGAGGGCCTTCTCCAGAGGGCCTTCTCCAGAGGGCCTTCTCCAGAGGACCTCCTTCAGAGGCCCTCCTCCAGAGGGCCTTCTCCAGAATACAAGGTCTTCCAGAGGACCTTTTCCAGAGGACCTTCTCCAGGAGGCTTCTTCTGTCCACCACAAGTACAAACCTGCTGCATCTACCAGAGCGTTTGAGCAGCAGAAGTGTGAGAATAAAAGGGCGTGTCAGACCTGGATCCCGTCCAGTAACTTGCTCATGCACCAGAAGCTGTCGGCCTCGATGTTCCTCCGCGTCTCAAGGGGAAGAGCCGCCACGTCGAAGTTCTCCATGTCGTCCTCTGAAAGCACAGCAAAGGTTCAGGCTCGGGCTCAGGGTCAGGGTCAGGGTCAGGCTCAGGCTCAGGGTCAGGCTCAGGGTCAGGCTCAGGGTCAGGCTCAGGGTCAGGCTCAGGGTCAGGCTCAGGCTGGCGGTCATTCTCTTGACCGCTCAATCACAGTCGAGAACAAACGGGACGGACGTGAAGATGAAACACGCCATCGAGTTACGAGCTACATACGGACGTGAGGACCATGTGACGGGTTCTTCTGTTTGTCACATTAAAGGGCCCATGACTGTCACATTAAAGGGCCCATGATTGTCACATTAAAGGGCCCATGATTGTCACATTAAAGGGCCCATGACTGTCACATTAAAGGGCCCATGATTGTCACATTAAAGGGCCCATGATTGTCACATTAAAGGGCCCATGATTGTCACATTAAAGGGCCCATGACTGTCACATTAAAGGGCCCATGATTGTCACATTAAAGGGCCCATGATTGTCACATTAAAGGGCCCGTGACTGTCACATTAAAGGGCCCATGATTGTCACATTAAAGGGCCCATGACTGTCACATTAAAGGGCCCATGATTGTCACATTAAAGGGCCCATGACTGTCACATTAAAGGGCCCATGATTGTCACATTAAAGGGCCCATGACTGTCACATTAAAGGGCCCATGATTGTCACATTAAAGGGCCCATGATTGTCACATTAAAGGGCCCATGACTGTCACATTAAAGGGCCCATGATTGTCACATTAAAGGGCCCATGACTGTTACATTAAAGGGCCCATGATTGTCACATTAAAGGGCCCATGATTGTCACATTAAAGGGCCCATGACTGTCACATTAAAGGGCCCGTGATTGTCACATTAAAGGGCCCGTGATTGTCACATTAAAGGGCCCGTGATTGTCACTTTCAGGGCCCGTGACTGTCACATTAAAGGGCCCGTGACTGTCACATTAAAGGGCCCATGATTGTCACATTAAAGGGCCCGTGATTGTCACTTTAAGGGCCCGTGACTGTAACATTAAAGGGCCCGTGATTGTCACATTAAAGGGCCCGTGACTGTCACATTAAAGGGCCCGTGACTGTCAGATTAAAGGGCCCGTGACTGTCACATTAAAGGGTCCATGATTGTCACATTAAAGGGCCCGTGACTGTCACATTAAAGGGCCCGTGACTGTCACATTAAAGGGCCCGTGACTGTCACATTAAAGGGCCCGTGACTGTCACATTAAAGGGCCCATGACTGTCACATTAAAGGGCCCATGACTGTCACATTAAAGGGCCCATGACTGTCACATTAAAGGGCCCATGATTGTCACATTAAAGGGCCCACGACTGTCACATTAAAGGGCCCACGATTGTCACATTAAAGGGCCCATGATTGTCACATTAAAGGGCCCATGATTGTCACATTAAAGGGCCCATGATTGTCACATTAAAGGGCCCACGACTGTCACATTAAAGGGCCCACGACTGTCACATTAAAAGGGCCCACGACTGTCACATTAAAGGGCCCATGACTGTCACATTAAAGGGCCCATGACTGTCACATTAAAGGGCCCATGACTGTCACATTAAAGGGCCCATGACTGTCACATTAAAGGGCCCATGACTGTCACATTAAAGGGCCCATGATTGTCACATTAAAGGGCCCACGACTGTCACATTAAAGGGCCCACGATTGTCACATTAAAGGGCCCATGATTGTCACATTAAAGGGCCCATGATTGTCACATTAAAGGGCCCATGATTGTCACATTAAAGGGCCCACGACTGTCACATTAAAGGGCCCACGACTGTCACATTAAAAGGGCCCACGACTGTCACATTAAAGGGCCCATGACTGTCACCTTAAAGGGCCCATGATTGTCACATTAAAGGGCCCATGACTGTCACATTAAAGGGCCCATGACTGTCACATTAAAGGGCCCATGACTGTCACATTAAAGGGCCCATGACTGTCACCTTAAAGGGCCCATGATTGTCACATTAAAGGGCCCATGACTGTCACATTAAAGGGCCCATGACTGTCACATTAAAGGGCCCATGACTGTCACATTAAAGGGCCCATGACTGTCACATTAAAGGGCCCATGACTGTCACATTAAAGGGCCCATGATTGTCACATTAAAGGGCCCATGACAGGTTTTTACGATTGTCTAATTTTGACTTTATTTGGTGTAATAGTGACATTAGATGAGTTTTGGCCCAGTGTTTTCTGGGTAATTAACTAGTGTGATGTCATCAATTACAAACAGGAAGTGAAATTATAAAACTAAAACATTTGCTATTCTGGAATGAAATGTTTATCATTTTTAGCAAAAATTCTAAATATATTTACCGTATTTTACTATAAGCACATTTTGACATAGTTTTGGCCGAGGTGCGACTTATACTTATATTTATACTTATATACTTATACTCTGGAGCGACTTATATGGGATATTATTTGTTATCACACTTGTAACTGCATTTCATACTCCAGTGCCACTTGAATATGTTTTTTTCTTCTCTATTATGCATTTTTTGACTTATACTCTATCTTCACTACATTTTAGTTCAGTCATTCGACCTGTAGGGGGCGCTTTACGCTTTCGCCATTTCTCGTTGCGTCGACTGTTGAAAACACAAACGGAGCGAGCGGACGTGTTCTCCGAGCGCCGCATCGACTCACCCACGAACTCGGACAGGAACACCACGAAGAAGGGCGTGACCAGGTCGTTGATGCCCTGCACGTACCCGGACGCCGGGTGGCGAATGGCCCAGATGAACAGGATCCGCTCGAACACCTGCGCGGCCGTTTGGACACGTGTTAGTCCAGAGTTTATCAGGCACTTTTACCTCAGAATATAAACACAATCTGATCGTTCGAATGACCCGCAGACAGAGCCACGCACACTTCCTCTTTCGCTTCCTCTTTTACTTCCTCTTTCATCCTTCACTTCCTCCAAGAAAAACAGAACTTCATAAAAAGGAAACGTGACTTTGGAATGTATATTTAGCTCTAGAATACGTGTGAAATACTCTTGGATACTCGTGAAATACTCTAGAATACGTGTGAAATACTCTTGGATACTCGTGAAATACTCTAGAATACGCGTGAAATACTCTACAATACGCGTGAAATACTCTACAATACGCGTGAAATACTCTTGGAGACGCGTGAAATACTCTAGAATACGTGTGAAATACTCTTGGATACTCGTGAAATACTCTAGAATACGCGTGAAATACTCTACAATACGCGTGAAATACTCTACAATACGCGTGAAATACTCTTGGAGACGCGTGAAATACTCTAGAATACGTGTGAAATACTCTTGGATACTCGTGAAATACTCTAGAATACGCGTGAAATACTCTACAATACGCGTGAAATACTCTACAATACGCGTGAAATACTCTACAATACGCGTGAAATACTCTTGGAGACGCGTGAAATACTCTTGAATATGCGTGGAATACTCTTGAATACGCGTGGAATACTCTTAAATACTCTTGAATACGCGTGGAATACTCTTGAATACGCGTGGAATACTCTTGAATACGCGTGGAATACTCTTGAATACGCGTGGAACACTCTTGAATACGCGTGGAACACTCTTGAATACGCGTGGAGTACTCTTGTACCTCTTGCACGGCCGGCTGCTGGAACAGAGGGATCAGGGGGTTGGTCCGTGGGATGTCGATGTGAATCTGGCAACAACAACGTGAAGAACTCAGGACAAAATAAACATAATTACACAAACTGAATTTTGCTTAAAATGATAAAACATTATCCCAGAATAGCACGTTTTTAGGTTTATAATATCACTTCCTGTTTGTAATTGATGACATCACACTAGGGAATTACCCAGCAAAAACTGGGCCAAAACTCATCTAATGCCATAATATTTTTTTTATTTGACAAATAAAAATTATATGAGCGACTTTATTTTGTTGAATTAACTTCCTGTTTGAGTGTCCCTGGTGTGATGTCACTTCCTGTATGAGTGTCCCTGGTGTGATGTCACTTCCTGTATGAGTGTCCCTGGTGTGATGTCACTTCCTGTATGAGTGTCCCTGGTGTGATGTCACTTCCTGTCATTTTCCACAGATTTTTTTAAGTTTTCTGCACAAATACCTGCTCGATCGGTGTAAAACTATCATTTACATGTACGACAGGTATAAATACACCAAATAAAGTCAAAGTAAGGTAAAAATCTGTCACAGACCTTTTAAAAAGGTGTAAATCTGAAGCTTTTTGAGTGTTTTATTGATAATTTATTCTTCTTAGAGTCATTAATGTCCCGGTCTTTGTGATAAAAGATCTTTCCATGTGTTTTAGAGTCTGTAGAGTCTAGATTATGTTTTAAAGTCCACTAATCGCTGCAGCTCTACACATTATCACATGATGCTATGGAAACGGGTAAAACGACTAAAGACATGCTCTTCCTCCGAGTCACATGTCCTGGTCACGAGCCAATCAGCACTCACCTGTCTGTACGTGTCTCTGTGCGGCTCCTCGCTCCGGGAGTCGTAATACTGCTCGATGAAGCCAAAGTACTCCTCACGTTTCCTCTGCAGAACGTGCTCGCGCCGCTCTTTGTTCGCCGGTAGGTAACCCTGGAAACAAGGCACACGCAGCGCCGCCTTCAGCTTCGGAGAGGAACTACAAAGACCATGATCCTTTGCTCCATTTCAACTGCTCCAAACTAGAGACTTATTCCAAGCACTTATTAGACCATCATCGTGCACCGTATACCGTCTATCCTTTATCGTAATATGTATCTTACATCGTTCGTTGTGTATCGTGTACCATAGTGTGAGATTGCAGTATTGTGTATCGTGTATCGTAGTATGAGATTGCAGTATTGTGTATTGTGTATCGTGTATCGCAGTGTGAGATTGCAGTATCGAGTATCGTGTATCGTGTATGGCAGTGTGAGATTGCAGTATCGAGTATCGTGTATCGTGTATGGCAGTGTGAGATTGCAGTATCGAGTATCGTGTATCGTGTATGGCAGTGTGAGATTGCAGTATCGAGTATCGTGTATCGTGTATGGCAGTGTGAGATTGCAGTATCGAGTATCGTGTATCGTGTATGGCAGTGTGAGATTGCAGTATCGAGTATCGTGTATCGTGTATGGCAGTGTGAGATTGCAGTATCGTGTATCGTGTATATGGCAGTGTGAGATTGCAGTATCGAGTATCGTGTATCGTGTATGGCAGTGTGAGATTGCAGTATCGAGTATCGTGTATCGTGTATGGCAGTGTGAGATTGCAGTATCGAGTATCGTGTATCGTGTATGGCAGTGTGAGATTGCAGTATCGAGTATCGTGTATCGTGTATGGCAGTGTGAGATTGCAGTATCGAGTATCGTGTATCGTGTATGGCAGTGTGAGATTGCAGTATCGAGTATCGTGTATCGTGTATGGCAGTGTGAGATTGCAGTATCGAGTATCGTGTATCGTGTATGGCAGTGTGAGATTGCAGTATCGTGTATCGTGTATGGCAGTGTGAGATTGCAGTATCGAGTATCGTGTATCGTGTATGGCAGTGTGAGATTGCAGTATCGTGTATCGTGTATGGCAGTGTGAGATTGCAGTATCGAGTATCGTGTATCGTGTATGGCAGTGTGAGATTGCAGTATCGAGTATCGTGTATCGTGTATGGCAGTGTGAGATTGCAGTATCGAGTATCGTGTATCGTGTATGGCAGTGTGAGATTGCAGTATCGTGTATCGTGTATGGCAGTGTGAGATTGCAGTATCGAGTATCGTGTATCGTGTATGGCAGTGTGAGATTGCAGTATCGAGTATCGTGTATCGTGTATCGTGTATGGCAGTGTGAGATTGCAGTATCGAGTATCGTGTATCGTGTATGGCAGTGTGAGATTGCAGTATCGAGTATCGTGTATCGTGTATGGCAGTGTGAGATTGCAGTATCGAGTATCGTGTATCGTGTATGGCAGTGTGAGATTGCAGTATTGTGTATCGTGTATGGCAGTGTGAGATTGCAGTATCGAGTATCGTGTATCGTGTATGGCAGTGTGAGATTGCAGTATCGTGTATCGTGTATGGCAGTGTGAGATTGCAGTATCGAGTATCGTGTATCGTGTATGGCAGTGTGAGATTGCAGTATCGAGTATCGTGTATCGTGTATGGCAGTGTGAGATTGCAGTATTGAGTATCGTGTATCGTGTATGGCAGTGTGAGATTGCAGTATCGAGTATCGTGTATCGTGTATGGCAGTGTGAGATTGCAGTATCGTGTATCGTGTATGGCAGTGTGAGATTGCAGTATCGAGTATCGTGTATCGTGTATGGCAGTGTGAGATTGCAGTATCGAGTATCGTGTATCGTGTATGGCAGTGTGAGATTGCAGTATCGAGTATCGTGTATCGTGTATGGCAGTGTGAGATTGCAGTATCGAGTATCGTGTATCGTGTATGGCAGTGTGAGATTGCAGTATCGAGTATCGTGTATCGTGTATGGCAGTGTGAGATTGCAGTATCGAGTATCGTGTATCGTGTATGGCAGTGTGAGATTGCAGTGGTGAAGTGCGTGATGCTGGACGCTGAAGAGAGACTGACCAGGAGCAGTCTCCAGGTGACCGGCCGGACCTCCCGTGGAATCCCTGACCAGCTGTGCTTCCGGAGCTCGTCTGAAAACAGAGACGTTTCAGTCAGTTCAACATTTAGAGAATTCCAAAAGTATCGTGTCCTTTAATGACTGTGGGCGTGTTCATGTGGGCGTGTTCATGTGGGCCTGTTTATGTGTGGGCGTGTTCACGTGGGCCTGTTTATGTGTGGGCGTGTTCGTGTGTGGGCGTGTTCGTGTGGGCGTGTTCGTGTGGGCGTGTTCGTGTGGGCGTGTTCGTGTGGGCGTGTTCGTGTGGGCGTGTTCATGTGTGGGCGTGTTCATGTGTGGGCGTGTTCATGTGTGGGCGTGTTCATGTGTGGGCGTGTTCGTGTGGGCGTGTTCGTGTGGGCGTGTTCGTGTGGGCGTGTTCGTGTGGGCGTGTTCATGTGTGGGCGTGTTCATGTGTGGGCGTGTTCGTGTGGGCGTGTTCGTGTGGGCGTGTTCGTGTGGGCGTGTTTATGTGGGCGTGTTTATGTGGGCGTGTTTATGTGGGCGTGTTTATGGTGTGTTTATGTGTGGGCGTGTTCATGTGGGCGTGTTCATGTGGGCGTGTTTATGTGTGGGCGTGTTCATGTGGGCCTGTTTATGTGTGGGCGTGTTCATGTGTGGGCGTGTTCGTGTGGGCGTGTTCATGTGGGCCTGTTCATGTGTGGGCGTGTTCGTGTGGGTGTGTTCATGTGTGGGCGTGTTCGTGTGGGTGTGTTCATGTGGGCCTGTTTATGTGTGGGCGTGTTCATGTGTGGGCGTGTTCGTGTGGGCGTGTTTATGTGGGCGTATTTATGTGGGCGTGTTTATGGCGTGTTTATGTGGCGTGTTTATGGCGTGTTTATGTGGCGTGTTTATGTGTGGGCGTGTTCATGTGGGCGTGTTCATGTGGGCCTGTTTATGTGTGGGCGTGTTCATGTGGGCTTGTTTATGTGTGGGCGTGTTCATGTGTGGGCGTGTTCGTGTGGGTGTGTTCGTGTGGGTGTGTTCATGTGGGCGTGTTCATGTGTGGGCGTGTTCGTGTGGGCGTGTTCATGTGGGCCTGTTTATGTGTGGGTGTGTTTGTGTGGGCGTGTTCATGTGGCGTGTTCATGTGTGGGCGTGTTCGTGTGGGCGTGTTCGTGTGGGCGTGTTCATGTGGGCGTGTTTATGGCGTGTTTATGTGGTGTGTTTATGTGGCGTGTTTATGTGGCGTGTTTATGTGGGCGTGTTTATGGTGTGTTTATGTGGCGTGTTCATGTGGGCCTGTTTATGTGTGGGCGTGTTCGTGTGGGCGTGTTCGTGTGGGCGTGTTTATGTGGGCGTATTTATGTGGGCGTGTTTATGGCGTGTTTATGTGGCGTGTTTATGTGGCGTGTTTATGTGGGCCTGTTTATGTGTGGGCGTGTTCGTGTGGGCGTGTTCGTGTGGGCGTGTTCGTGTGGGCGTGTTTATGTGGGCGTATTTATGTGGGCGTGTTTATGGCGTGTTTATGTGGCGTGTTTATGTGGCGTGTTCATGTGGGCGTGTTCATGTGGGCCTGTTTATGTGTGGGCGTGTTCATGTGGGCTTGTTTATGTGTGGGCGTGTTCATGTGTGGGCGTGTTCGTGTGGGTGTGTTCATGTGGGCGTGTTCATGTGTGGGCGTGTTCGTGTGGGCGTGTTCATGTGGGCCTGTTTATGTGTGGGCGTGTTCATGTGGCGTGTTCATGTGTGGGCGTGTTCGTGTGGGCGTGTTCGTGTGGGCGTGTTCATGTGGGCGTGTTTATGGCGTGTTTATGTGGCGTGTTTATGTGGCGTGTTTATGTGGGCGTGTTTATGTGGCGTGTTTATGTGGCGTGTTTATGTGGGCGTGTTTATGTGGCGTGTTTATGTGGCGTGTTTATGTGGGCGTGTTTATGGCGTGTTTATGTGGCGTGTTTATGTGGGCTTGTTTATGTGGGCGTGTTTATGTGGGCGTGTTTATGTGGCGTGTTTATGTGGGCTTGTTTATGTGGGCGTGTTTATGTGGCGTGTTTATGTGGGCGTGTTTATGTGGGCGTGTTTATGTGGCGTGTTTATGTGGGCGTGTTTATGTGGCGTGTTTATGTGGGCTTGTTTATGTGGGCGTGTTTATGTGGGCGTGTTTATGTGGGCGTGTTTATGTGGGCGTGTTTATGTGGGCGTGTTTATGTGGGCTTGTTTATGTGGGCACTCTCTCTCAGTGACCTGCAGGGGCGCTCTCACAGTGACCTGCAGGGGGCGCTCTCTCTCAGTGACCTGCAGGGGCGCTCTCACAGTGACCTGCAGGGGGCGCTCTCACAGTGACCTGCAGGGGCGCTCTCACAGTGACCTGCAGGGGCGCTCTCACAGGGGGCGCTCTCACAGTGACTTGCAGGGGCGCTCTCTCACAGTGACCTGCAGGGGCGCTCTCACAGTGACCTGCAGGGGGCGCTCTCTCTCAGTGACCTGCAGGGGGCGCTCTCTCTCAGTGACCTGCAGGGGCGCTCTCTCTCAGTGACCTGCAGGGGCGCTCTCGCAGGGGGCGCTCTCTCACAGTGACCTGCAGGGGGCGCTCTCTCTCAGTGACCTGCAGGGGCGCTCTCGCAGGGGGCGCTCTCTCACAGTGACCTGCAGGGGGCGCTCTCTCACAGTGACCTGCAGGGGGCGCTCTCTCACAGTGACCTGCAGGGGCGCTCTCTCACAGTGACCTGCAGGGGGCGCTCTCACAGTGACCTGCAGGGGGCGCTCTCTGGCGTGTCGTACCCAGCTCGGTGTTGGCCGCACACAGCAGCGTTCTGAACTTGTCGAGGCGGCTCTTCTCGCGGACCGTCATGGGCGGAGCTCCGGACGAGTTCTGGTCCGAGATCCGAGCGACGAGAGGAATGATTGGTCGGCACGGCAACGGCCTCGGGGGCGAGGGGCGCTCTGGACCTGAAGGAGCACAAAGAACATCTGAAAACATGACACCTGAGGTCCTGCAGGTTACCGACCCGAGTACCCGAGTCCTGCAGGTCACCGACCCGAGTCCTGCAGGTCGTGACCTGAGTACCCGATTCCCGCAGGTTGCTGACCCGAGTACCTGATTCCTGCAGGTCGCTGACCCGAGTACCCAAGTCCTGCAGGTCACCGACCCGAGTACCCAAGTCCTGCAGGTCGTGACCCGAGTACCCGAGTCCTGCAGGTCGTGACCCGAGTCCTGCAGGTCGTGACCCGAGTACCCGAGTCCTGCAGGTCGTGACCCGAGTACCCGATTCCCGCAGGTCGCTGACCCGAGTCCTGCAGGTCGTGACCCGAGTACCCGAGTCCTGCAGGTCGTGACCTGAGTACCCGATTCCCGCAGGTCGCTGACCCGAGTACCCGAGTCCTGCAGGTCGTGACCTGAGTACCCAATTCCCGCAGGTCGCTGACCCGAGTACCTGATTCCTGCAGGTCGCTGACCCGAGTACCCAAGTCCTGCAGGTCGCCGACCCGAGTACCCGAGTCCTGCAGGTCGTGACCCGAGTACCCGAGTCCTGCAGGTCGTGACCCGAGTACCCGATTCCCGCAGGTCACTAACCCGAGTACCTGATACCTGCAGGTTGCTGACCCGAGTACCCAAGTCCTGCAGGTCGCCGACCCGAGTACCCGAGTCCTGCAGGTCGTGACCCGAGTACCCGAGTCCTGCAGGTCGTGACCGGAGTCCTGCAGGTCGTGACCCGAGTACCCGATTCCCGCAGGTCGCTGACCCGAGTACCTGATTCCTGCAGGTCGCTGACCCGAGTACCCGAGTCCTGCAGGTCGCCAACCCGAGTACCCGAGTCCTGCAGGTCGCCAACCCGAGTACCCGAGTCCTGCAGGTCGTTGAACCGAGTACTCGAGTCCTGCAAGTCACCGACCCGAGTACCCGTGTCCTGCAGGTCGTCGAACCGAGTACCCGAGTCCTGCAGGTCGTGACCCGAGTACCCGAGTCCTGCAGGTCGTGACCCGAGTACCCGATTCCCGCAGGTCGCTAACCCGAGTACCTGATACCTGCAGGTCGCCGACCCGAGTACCCGAGTCCTGCAGGTCGCCGACCCGAGTACCCGAGTCCTGCAGGTCGTGACCCGAGTACCCGAGTCCTGCAGGTCGTGACCGGAGTCCTGCAGGTCGTGACCCGAGTACCCGATTCCCGCAGGTCGCTGACCCGAGTACCTGATTCCTGCAGGTCGCTGAACCGAGTACCCGAGTCCTGCAGGTCGCCAACCCGAGTACCCGAGTCCTGCAGGTCGCCAACCCGAGTATCCGAGTCCTGCAGGTCGTTGAACCGAGTACTCGAGTCCTGCAAGTCACCGATCCGAGTACCCGTGTCCTGCAGGTCGTGACCCGAGTACCTGAGTCCTGCAGGTCGTACCCGAGTACCTGAGTCCTGCAGGTCGTGAGTACCTGAGTCCTGCAGGTCGTGAGTACCCAAGTCCTGCAGGTCGTCACCCGAGTACTTGAGTCCTGCAAGTCGTGAGTCCAGCAGGTCGTGAGTACCCGAGTCCTGCAGGTCGTCACCCGAGTACCCGAGTCCTGCAGGTCGTCACCCGAGTACCTGAGTCCTGTAGGTCGTGAGTACCTGAGTCCTGTAGGTCGTGAGTACCTGAGTCCTGCAGGTACCTGAGTCCTGCAGGTCGTGAGTACCTGAGTCCTGCAGGTCATGAGTACCTGAGTCCTGCAGGTCGTGAGTACCTGAGTCCTGCAGGTCGTGAGTACCTGAGTCCTGTAGGTCGTGAGTACCCGAGTCCTGCAGGTCGTGAATACCCGAGTCCTGCAGGTCGTGAGTACCCGAGTCCTGCAGGTGGTGAGTACCCGAGTCCTGCAGGTCGTGAGTACCCGAGTCCTGCAGGTCGTGAGTACCCGAGTCCTGCAGGTCATGAGTACCCGAGTCCTGCAGGTCATGAGTACCCGAGTCCTGCAGGTCATGAGTACCCGAGTCCTGCAGGTCGTGAGTACCCGAGTCCTGCAGGTCGTGAGTACCCGAGTCCTGTAGGTCGTGAGTACCCGAGTCCTGCAGGTCGTGAATACCCGAGTCCTGCAGGTCGTGAGTACCCGAGTCCTGTAGGTCGTGAGTACCTGAGTCCTGCAGGTACCTGAGTCCTGCAGGTCGTGAGTACCTGAGTCCTGCAGGTCATGAGTACCTGAGTCCTGCAGGTCGTGAGTACCTGAGTCCTGCAGGTCGTGAGTACCTGAGTCCTGTAGGTCGTGAGTACCCGAGTCCTGCAGGTCGTGAATACCCGAGTCCTGCAGGTCGTGAGTACCCGAGTCCTGCAGGTGGTGAGTACCCGAGTCCTGCAGGTCGTGAGTACCCGAGTCCTGCAGGTCGTGAGTACCCGAGTCCTGCAGGTCATGAGTACCCGAGTCCTGCAGGTCATGAGTACCCGAGTCCTGCAGGTCATGAGTACCCGAGTCCTGCAGGTCGTGAGTACCCGAGTCCTGCAGGTCGTGAGTACAGTCCTGCAGGTCATGAGTACCTGAGTCCTGCAGGTCATGAGTACCTGAGTCCTGCAGGTCGTGAGTACCTGAGTCCTGCAGGTTGTGAGTACCTGAGTCCTGCAGGTCGCTGTCACTGATGGTCCCGTTGTAAACCACATCGTCGTCTTCAGGAGAAACGCTCTGCGGCAGCGATGAGACCGTCGAGCTGCTCCGAGCCTGAACACAGACACAAGAAGCTGAACACACACTTGAACACAGACCTGAACACGGACCTGAACACACACCTGAACACAGACACAAGGACCTGAACACACACTTGAACACAGACCTGAACACGGACCTGAACACACACCTGAACACAGACACAAGGACCTGAACACACACTTGAACACAGACCTGAACACGGACCTGAACACACACCTGAACACAGACACAAGGACCTGAACACACACTTGAACACAGACCTGAACACGGACCTGAACACACACCTGAACACAGACACAAGGACCTGAACACACACTTGAACACGGACCTGAACACGGACCTGAACACACACCTGAACACAGACACAAGGACCTGAACACACACTTGAACACAGACCTGAACACGGACCTGAACACACACCTGAACACAGACACAAGGACCTGAACACACACTTGAACACGGACCTGAACACGGACCTGAACACAGACACAAGGACCTGAACACACACTGAACACGGACCTGAACACACACCTGAACACAGACCTGAACACGGACCTGAACACACACTTGAACACAGACCTGAACACGGACCTGAACACAGACCTGAACACGGACCTGAACACACACCTGAACACAGACACAAGGACCTGAACACACACTTGAACACGGACCTGAACACACACCTGAACACGGACCTGAACACACACCTGAACAGACAGGACCTGAACACACACCTGAACACAGACAGGACCTGAACACACACACACCTGAACACACACACACACACCTGAACACACAGGACCTGAACACAGACATGAACACGGACATGAACACACACACACCTGAACACACGCCTGAACACAGACAGGACCTGAACACATACCTGAACACACACCTGAACACAGACAGGACCTGAACACAGACATACCTGAACACACACCTGAACACAGACAGGACCTGAACACAGACAGGACCTGGACACACACCTGAACACAGACAGGACCTGAACACTGACAGACCTGAACACACACCTGAACACAGACAGGACCTGAACACACACCTGAACACAGACAGGACCTGAACACAGACAGGACCTGAACACACACCTGAACACAGACAGGACCTGAACACAGACAGGACCTGGACACACACCTGAACACAGACAGGACCTGAACACTGACAGACCTGAACACACACCTGAACACAGACAGGACCTGAACACACACCTGAACACAGACAGGACCTGAACACAGACAGGACCTGAACACACACCTGAACACAGACAGGACCTGAACACAGACAGGACCTGAACACTGACAGACCTGAACACACACCTGAACACAGACAGGACCTGAACACACACCTGAACACAGACAGGACCTGAACACAGACAGGACCTGAACACACACCTGAACACAGACAGGACCTGAACACAGACAGGACCTGAACACACACCTGAACACAGACAGGACCTGAACACTGACACACCTGAACACACACCTGAACACAGACAGGACCTGAACACTGACAGACCTGAACACACACCTGAACACAGACAGGACCTGAACACACACCTGAACACAGACAGGACCTGAACACACACCTGAACACACACCTGGCTCTGAGCGCACAGTGACGGCATGGCAGGAGGCCCCGCCTCCTCGTCCTCCTCGTCCTCGATGTCCCAGGCGTCGCTGGTGCTTCGGGCGAACTCGTGGAAACTCGAGGCCTTCTTCGTCTTCAGACTGTTCAGATTCAGCTTGGATTCCTTCAGATATCTGCACACAGATCACACGGCATGTCAGGGCGTGTCACGTCAGGGCGTGTCACGTGTGGACGACGCCCACGTGACATGATCATTAAAACAAGCCAAACTTAACGAGCAAACGAGACGGAAATGAACATTTAAAGGGGAAAATACAACAAAAGATGGTTCAAATCAGCACAAAAACAGTTACATATTGAACATGAATTTAAAGGTGCGTCATGTTATTTTTCTGTTGGAGGTTTAGCCACCTGCCGGTCTCCATGGAGATGAAAGTTCCACAGTGTGGCATTACACGGCACAAAAACACAGAAAACCGCACCTTTAATAAAGTCTAGGGCTGCAACATGTTTGTCTGGACCAAAGAAGATTAACTCTAAATGTGAAACAGAGAATAATCCGTTTGAATTGTCATCAATAATAAACTTTATTCATAAATATTCTCTGCTTCTTCACATATTTACAGCTTTAATTGATTAAAATGTAATTAAAATGACTCAATGTTCAGTAATAATCACAATTTGAGGAGTTGCAGCCCTAACGAGTCATGGTGAAAATGTAAAAAGTCAAACTTATTTAAAAAAAAAAGGTCAAATAAAACAAACAAGTCGGTTTTTCGTGCAAATGTTGAGATAAATTAAACAGAATCAATGCAGGTGAAGAAAAGGGCGGGGCTGAAGAAAAGGGCGGGGCTGACGCGGCGTTTCCAGGGCGACTCACGTGCGTCTGAGCTTTGGGTCGAGCGGCGGGTGCTGTGCTCCGTACACGGGCTGAACACTGCACAAACGTCACATAAACGTCACACAAACGTGGCACAAACATCACACAAACGTGGCACAAACGTCACACAAACGTGGCACAAACGTCACACAAACGTGGCACAAACGTCACACAAACGTGGCACAAACGTCACACAAACGTGGCACAAACGTGGCACAAACATAACTCAAACGTGGCACAAACGTCACACAAACGTCACACAAACGTGGCACAATCGTGGCACAAACGTCACACAAACGTGGCACAATCGTGGCACAAACGTCACACAAACGTCAAACAAACGTCACACAAACGTCACACAAACGTCTCACAAACGTGGCACAAACGTGGCACAAACGTCACACAAACGTGGCACAATCGTGGCACAAACGTCACACAAACGTCAAACAAACGTCACACAAACGTCACACAAACGTCTCACAAACGTGGCACAAACGTGGCACAAACGTCACACGAACGTGGCACAAACGTCACACGAACGTGGCACAAACGTCACACGAACGTCATACAAACGTGGCACAAACGTGGCACAAACGTCACACACGTGGCACAAACATCACACAAACGTGGCACAAACGTCACACAAACGTGGCACAAACGTCACACAAACGTGGCACAAACGTCACACAAACGTGGCACAAACGTCACACAAACGTGGCACAAACGTGGCACAAACATAACTCAAACGTGGCACAAACGTCACACAAACGTCACACAAACGTGGCACAATCGTGGCACAAACGTCACACAAACGTCAAACAAACGTCACACAAACGTCACACAAACGTCTCACAAACGTGGCACAAACGTCACACGAACGTGGCACAAACGTCATACAAACGTGGCACAAACGTCACACAAACGTGGCATAAACGTCACACAAACGTCGCACAAACGTCGCACCAACAGTTCAAACGTGCAACAGTCGTGGAGAGAAAGAAAGTCCCAGTGCGTCTTAGGGTTGTGTTCATAATATCGATACGGAGATATATCGTCACGGAGTCCGTATCGATACTGAGTCACAGTATCGATATTTTTTTATTTAAAAAAAATTAATAATAATTGTGTGGCCCATAGGCTTTAAACGAGGAGGAGCTGTGGACCTGATAAGTGTTTATGTTCCACGTCCTTCAAACACGACGTCATTAAACCTCGATCCCGACCTATTGTTAAACTACAGACCTGTTTATAATCTGCCCTTTGTCTCTAAAGTCCTTGAAAAAGTTGTAGTAAAAAAGCTTTGTCGCCCCCTACAGGACAGAGCCCACCACAGCAGGGTCCAGAGCCCACCACAGCAGGGTCCAGAGCCCACCACAGCAGGGTTCAGAGCCCACCACAGCAGGGTCCAGAGCCCACCACAGCAGGGTCCAGAGCCCACCACAGATGGACTGGTCTCACTCCTGGTTCTGACCTCAGTGTTTGACCATCAACCACAACATTCTACTGCAGAGTTAGAATGTGATGTAGGTGTCAGAGGCCCCGCCCTCAGAGGCCCCGCCCTCAGCTGCTTTACATCCTATTTATCTGATATGTACCAGTTTGTTTATATAAACCAGAACTCCTCCCCTTGCTCTAAAGTAACTTATGTTGTGCCTCAGGGGTCAGTACTGGGTCCAGTTCTGTTTCCTCTTTACATGCTGCCGTTAGGTCACATGATCAGGTCACATGGCATTAACTGCCACTGCTCTGCAGACGACACTCAGCTGTATTTATCAATGAACCTGATCAGAGCGATCAGACTAAAAGAAGGTAGCACATGACGCCGGTGCTGGAGTCTCTTCACTGGCTCCTGTCCACTTTAGAATCACATTTAAACTCCTCCTCCTGACATGGCCCCTCCCACCTGAAAGATGCCATAGAACCATCTCATCCAAACAGACTTATCGTATCGTGACCCTGTACCGGGATACGTATCGTATCGTGACCCTGTACCGGGATACGTATCGTATCGTGACCCTGTACAGGGATACGTATCGTATCGTGACCCTGTACCGGGATACGTATCGTATCGTGACCCTGTATCGGGATACGTATCGTATCGTGACCCTGTACCGGGATACGTATCGTATCGTGACCCTGTATCGGGATACGTATCGTATCGTGACCCTGTACCGGGATACGTATCGTATCGTGACCCTGTACCGGGATACGTATCGTATCGTGACCCTGTACCGGGATACGTATCGTATCGTGACCCTGTACCGGGATACGTATCGTATCGTGACCCTGTACCGGGATACGTATCGTATCGTGACCCTGTATCGGGATACGTATCGTATCGCGAGGGTCTTGGCGATGCCGCGCCTGAGTGTGTCTGACCACACGCGTGTTTAGAGTCATCTGGACATTTAAACACTGACCCGGTGCTGGTGTAAATGCACCGTATAAAAAATACAAAATACATTTTAAGCAAAGTTATTACAGTAAAAAGTCCATAAAGAATAAATGATTGGGTTAAGGTTAAAATCATAAATGCTGCTCGTTCTCATCTCTGGTCCCGTCGTCGCCTCCACAACAGGCCAGGCCGCGAAATAGACGGGGGGCCGGGGCCCGTAAGCAGTCAAATCTCCGGCGGACCCGCGGTTTGAATTAGGAGGGGCCCCGGGCCCCTGCATCGAAATTCCTCGAAAAAAAAAACAAGATTTAACTAGTAATTTGTCCATATTTGGGGCATTTTCATGGCTTAAGTTTCGTTTTGAGACATGCCCACTTCGCAGTCTTCTCGCTTCTCATTGGCCGAGCAGTGTCAGTGATCTAATTTCGATGAAAGCGGGCATCTGATTGGCCGCTGCGTTCGGTCGTGTTCGATTGAATTTTGCCCCAAAAGTGATCTCTAGGTCAGCGGCGTCAATCTCTCCTCAGTCCACCAATTCAGTCTTTTTAAAGTTGTTTGCAACAAAAGCTGTAATTTTGCACATTAGGGACAATGTCAATGTGGAAGTATCCAAGGGCCCCAAGGGCCCCGCCCCCTTTGGAGTTGTTAGCATCGGGGCAATGTATATATGTTATAGTTTATTTTGTAGGCTGTGATTTGATATATTCCACAAGATCTCCTTGTGTCAGATGTTGTAAACAGTATTTATTTTGTATCTAAGAAACATGATAATATTGAATTAAATAGTTTTAAACATCATGATCTCTGGTTTATGTGATGCAGTATTTGTGCTCTTCATGTCAAATAACAGATAAAAGTACTTTACATTGTTGTACATGCAAATGACCAGGTTTAAAACACTTTTATCTTGTTCTTATGACGCCGCAATGCCGCGCGCTTGTGGGCCCCTGAAATTGCTGGGCCAATAACTTTTTTAGGTAGGGGGCCCCCCTGGCCCCTAACTTTGAAAATCTATTTCTCAGCCTGCAGACGCCTCCACCACAGACGCCACAGACGCCACAGACGCCACAGACGCCTCCACCACAGACGCCTCCACCACAGACGCCTCCACCACAGACGCCTCCACCACAGACGCCTCCACCACAGACGCCACAGACGCCTCCACCACAGACGCCTCCACCACAGACGCCTCCACCACAGACGCCTCCACCACAGACGCCTCCACCACAGACGCCTCCACCACAGACGCCTCCACCACAGACGCCTCCACCACAGACTCGTGCGGTGGCCAGGGACAGACTTTTGTTCAGATGTGTTTGTTCAGACGGAGACACGCCTCTGGGCCACGCCCTGAGCTCAGGTTACACATCCATGACGAGAACGACACACAAACTGTCACAATATCTGTCACATCTTATCTAACACTAAAGTCTCTAAGGAATAAACAATATCTTCTAATATAGCCGCAAGCTGCAATGATCGGCCCTCGCCACGCCGCCGCCGCGCCGCAAGAGGAGGGGGCGCTAACGCGCCCCAATTGTCCTTTTATTACATCTACTGCTGAATCTGTGACGCTGTCACATCATCTCCCCTTTGTTTTAACATCAAAAAGACATTTTATTTTGAATTCTTGGTAAAATGTGCAGCTTTGCCGCACAGACACCGTGACTCTTTGAATAAAAATGTGGATAACTTTTGATGGTCCTGAAGATGAGTCTCACCAAATTTCAGGTTAATATGTCTAACGCCCTAAGAGGAGTTCGTGAAAGTCTAAAGTGTAAACATGTTCTGGCGATTTCCCCATTGGAATAACATGGAAGGTTTCGGTCATCGCTACGGCAACGCCATAACAATTATGACATGGGTCTCATTGACTTTTTTGATGGGGCTAAAATTGAGTTGTGTGTCAAATTTCATATAATTTCGCAAAACTAAACATTTAACCTCCATATAAACTCTGTAGGGGGCGCTGTGGCTCCAAATTAATTTATTTCACTTCAAGTAGGTTTAGGGCAAAGAGTTTAACAACTGATTCTAATTTGACGCAATTCGGACTTTATCTGCGCAAACGGCAGAAATGTTAAATTTGGGAGATTTCTGAAATTCTTGCTAAAGTTTGCGGCTTCGCCGCACAGAGACCGTGACAGGGTCAATGTCATTTGGATAACTTTTGATGTCCCACTCCTCAGTAGCATTTTCACCAAATTTCAGCTTTTTGAGCCAACGCCCTGAGGGGGAGTTTGTAAAAGTACGAGTCATGCTTAGGCATTTTTGAAGCAATATGGCCGACATTTGGTTGGGCGGACGGCGTTGCCGTAATAATATTTTTTACTTCTCTTGTCACCATCTACCTCTGCGCCAAATTTCATGATTCTACGATCAGATTTTTTTTGGGTCATTTCCCATCTCTCAATGCATTTTTGGTACATTTGGTGGCGCTGACGCGCCAATTTTTTTTATTTTAGAAAAGGGAAATAGCCAGAATGTAGAGAGGCACGATTTTTAGAGGTGTGCAAATTTTTGTGACTTTTCGTCAATGTTCACTGGGTGAAAAATAGGGGGGTTGGTCCCGAGAAGAAGAAGAAAGAAAGAAAGAAAGAAAGAAAGAATAATATTCCGATGCGAAAACAATGTTTCCCATTTTTCAAATATCATAAACTATACATTTTCGGAAAGCGCTCGCGCTTTCCTACCTCATGGTGTGGGTCCCTGGTCACTGACGGGTACTTTCGATAATTTTGAGTGGGCTCCGCCCACTTTGTGTTTTTGGCCCTCTATACAGTAATAATGTTACATTTTTGCATTACATGTTTATATGCACGGAACATACAAGAGATGGGGAACGTATTCGTGAGCTACTTAGGACAAATGAGTGCTTTATATGGGGATGACGACCGCTTCGCGGTCGTCATCTCAATGTAAAGTGCTCGTTTAGTGCGCACTTTTGCACGGGCTTCGCCCGTTTACAACGGTAATGTTCCATTTTCCTACTACTAATTAGTCTGCACGGGGCGTGCATGAGTGAAGGAGTGCGTTAGTGAGTGTTTGGAAGTGGGCGAGCGCTTCGCGCTTGATTTCGTGCCGATTTCGCAGCCGTGCTTCGTACGGCCTTACGAGATTAATAGGCCTCTTGCCAGCTTGTGGCGCTCGGGCCTAATAATGCACTTTATTCATAAATATTCTCCATCAAGAAGAATATTTATTTAGTTATTTTTATGAGTTTAAAAAGACTATATGTTCAATCGAAATAATCTTTTCAAGCTGTTCGTATCATTTTGAACCACTGACTGAATAATAATACTAATACTACTAATACTGATACTAATAATACTGATACTAATAATACTAATAATACTAATATTAATATTAATATTAATATTAATATTAATACTAATACTGCTGTAACTGTGTATTTACATTCACAGTGTAAGTTTCTTCTGGTCCGTTCTCTGCTCAGTGTGGGACAAATAAAGGTCTTTTATTTTGAAATAATTGCTGATTTACGTTGATATGTTTCACGTTTCTTCAGCGTCGTGTGGATTATGTTTGTTCCACTTCAGATAAACAACAGTTCATGTGACAATGTGTTGGTTACGTTTCCAATTAACATGATTGATTAACGGTCGGATTAGTTGGTAATTACACCGCCGACTTTGGAACAAATACATTCTAAATTATGAAATGGAACAAAAGTTTGAGTGGAACAAATTCACTGGAGAAACTGGGATTAAACTGTCACGTTCAAATACACAAAACTTACACACAAATGTTATTTTACTTTTATTTAGCAGTAAATTATGAATCACACTTCGACTTTTTGATGAAGGAAACGTCCAGATTTTAAGGTTTTACTGGACCAAAACTCACAGTTGAGCCCACGAAAGTTTAATATAGACTTTTACCACAAATATACTGAAATATACTTCGAAATGTTTGTTATAAAGACACAGATATTACAATATTCACTCATTTCACACTTTTTCTCACTTTTTCACTCTGGAAAAGAAAACTTGAGTCTAATTTATGTCTGAAAACGACAAGAATCATTATCATATTCATCTGTTTGTCATTTGATCCCTGAATCTTTATTAAAATGCACTTTATTTGACCTCATGACGTCAAATAAAGCGTCTTAATGTTGTTGTTGTTGTTGTTGTTGTTTTATGGCGGTTGGCATCCGAGTGTTGCATTACCGCCAGACTTTATTCCTCAGACGTTCGTCTTAATTCTGCTCAAAACACAAGACGTAGTTTGGATTGACACGTCTGACAGCTTTGATCACGTCATGGCATAAACACATATTCATCCGAGCCTTGTTATTACGTTATTATTACGTGATTATGACGCGGTTATTGCGGGAATAACGCTCTCACCTTCCGGGAACCTTGGCGCTTCTCCTCCAGAAGTTGACCCGGTTCTCGGTGGCCATGCTCGGATCCCGCAGCCCGCCTCAGACCGCGGCGCATCCAGGCTGTTCACGGCGCCGGAACACGCGGGGAAAGGCGTCCGTGTCGCGGCCAGGGGAGAGTGCGAGCCTCGGTGCGCCGGTGCCCGCTCGACACTCATGTGTTTCGAACGGCAGAAAAGACGCGTTTGTCGCGGTGAAAAGAGCGTTAAAAGCGCCGCGTCCGCAGAGGATGATGCGGGAAACTGAGCGTGCGAGCCGCCATCTTGGAGCGGGCGAGCGGCCACGTGATTGGTCCGTGCGGAACAGGTGCAGCGGAGGCAGCCAATCAGAACGCTGCTCATGATACGGAATAAACAAGAGACTTTATTTACGTCACAAACACAGACGCGGGGGTTAAAGCGCCCCCTGCAGGAACTAACACGCAGCGGAGAGAGATTAAGAATTTTGATAAAAAATTAAAAAAAAAAAAAAGTTTATCACAGAATTGCACGTTTTTAGGTTTATAATTTCACAGTAGGAAATTACCCAGCAACCACTGGGACAAAACTCATCTGATGTCACAATTATTTAAACAAAAATATACGAGAGTGACTTTATTTTGTTGAATTAATGTTTATAGTGTAAAAAAAAGTTGTTTCTTTGTGTAAATTCTGCAAAAACTTTGACAGGAACGAGTGTCCCTGGTGTGATGTCACTTCCTGTCCCTGGTGTGATGTCACTTCCTGCATGAGTGTGCCAGGTGTGATGTCACTTCCTGTCCCTGGTGTGATGTCCTTCCCTTCTGTCCTTACACCTCTAAAAGCACAGTAGGAGGTGGAGCCTTCTGGTGGTCCCAAGAGTCTCTAAAAGCACAGTAGGAGGTAGAGCCTTCTGGTGGTGCCAAGAGTCTCTAAAAGCACAGTAGGAGGTAGAGCCTTCTGGTGGTGCCAAGAGTCTCTAAAAGCACAGTAGGAGGTAGAGCCTTCTGGTGGTGCCAAGAGTCTCTAAAAGCACAGTAGGAGGTAGAGCCTTCTGGTGGTGCCAAGAGTCTCTAAAAGCACAGTAGGAGGTAGAGCCTTCTGGTGGTCCCAAGAGTCTCTAAAAGCACAGTAGGAGGTAGAGCCTTCTGGTGGTGCCAAGAGTCTCTAAAAGCACTGTAGGAGGTAGAGCCTTCTGGTGGTGCAAGAGTCTCTAAAAGCACAGTAGGAGGTAGAGCCTTCTGGTGGTGCCAAGAGTCTCTAAAAGCACAGTAGGAGGTAGAGCCTTCTGGTGGTCCCAAGAGTCTCTAAAAGCACAGTAGGAGGTAGAGCCTTCTGGTGGTGCCAAGAGTCTCTAAAAGCACTGTAGGAGGTAGAGCCTTCTGGTGGTGCAAGAGTCTCTAAAAGCACAGTAAGAGGTAGAGCCTTCTGGTGGTCTCAAGAGTCTCTAAAAGCACAGTAGGAGGTAGAGCCTTCTGGTGGTCCCAAGAGTCTCTAAAAGCACAGTAGGAGGTAGAGCCTTCTGGTGGTCCCAAGAGTCTCTAAAAGCACAGTAGGAGGTGGAGCCTTCTGGTGGTCCCAAGAGTCTCTAAAAGCACAGTAGGAGGTAGAGCCTTCTGGTGGTGCCAAGAGTCTCTAAAAGCACTGTAGGAGGTCGAGCCTTCTGGTGGTGCAAGAGTCTCTAAAAGCACAGTAAGAGGTAGAGCCTTCTGGTGGTCTCAAGAGTCTCTAAAAGCACAGTAGGAGGTAGAGCCTTCTGGTGGTCCCAAGAGTCTCTAAAAGCACAGTAGGAGGTAGAGCCTTCTGGTGGTCCCAAGAGTCTCTAAAAGCACAGTAAGAGGTAGAGCTCCTGTCCATGTTAAAGACTCGAGCTGCAGCACGTTTGCTTGATACATTTCTCTTGGATTTCTTGGAGACTTTTGACACATGTACTTTCTGCTTTAGTAACATTTATATTGAAGTAACAGTCTCTTATTTGTTTCTCTTAAAATCACTTAAATTCGTTTTTTTTTACTCTTGAGTAATTTCTTACTTGTACTTCTTATTCTGAAGTAACTCTCATGCAGTACTTTGTCTGGCTCCATTTGTCCACTAGAGGGCAGAACGTCACTGCGCAAATAAGCAAACCAGTTTGTCCACTTTGTGTTTCCTGTCCATGTTTGACTGTTGAAACTGTTGAAACTGTTTTAACTGTGGACGAAACACAGACAAAGGATAAACAAAAGCCGCCTCAGCCTCGTGTGAGAAGAACCGTCTCATTCAGTCCAAAAGAGAAAACAGAGACTTTTAAGATACAGACAAAACATTAAAATATATATTCAACAATATGAGGCTGGATCCCTTGGTATCTACGTTTTACTTCAACATGAGCTGAAGCCAACTCTGAAGGAGTGTTTAGTGTTCCCTCTTTAGTGGGACTAAAAGACCTGGTTTAGTCCTGGTTTAGTCCTGGTTTAGTCCTGGTTTAGACCTGGTTCAATCCTGGTTTAGACCTGGTTCAGTCCTGGTTTAGTCCTGGTTTAGTCCTGGTTTAGTCCTGGTTTAGACCTGGTTTAGTCCTGGTTTAGACCTGGTTTAGTCCTGGTTTAGACCTGGTTTAGTCCTGGTTTAGTCCTGGTTTAGACCTGGTTTAGTCCTGGTTTAGACCTGGTTTAGTCCTGGTTTAGACCTGGTTTAGTCCTGGTTTAGTCCTGGTTTAGTTCCAGTGGAGGCCTGGAGTAACTGGTGTTTAAAGTACCTGAGTTACACCGTTTGCCCTTGATGTTGTTTCCCAGTTGCCTCTAAAAAGCAGAAATTTTATTCTGTTTAGTTTCCATAGTTTGCAATGCATCATGGGGAATGTGCTTTTTTTGCAATAAGTTACAACAAAAAACTTCAAGTCCCCCCCTGGACCCCTGATGGACTCCCTGATGGACCCCCTGATGGACCCCCTGATGGACCCTCTGATGGACCCCCTGATGGACCCCCTGATGGACCCCCTGATGGACCCCCTGATGAACACTCTGCTGGACCCCCTGATGGACCCTCTGATGAACACTCTGCTGGACCCCCTGATGGACCCCCTGATGGACCCCCTGATGGACCCCCTGATGGACCCCCTGATGGACCCTCTGATGGACCCCCTGATGGACCCCCTGATGGAACCCCTGATGGACCCCCTGATGGACCCCCTAATGGAACCCCTGATGGAACCCCTGATGGACCCCTTGATGGACCCTCTGAACGACCCTCTGCTGGACCCTCTGATGAACACTCTGCTGGACCCCCTGATGGACCCCCTGATGGAACCCCTGATGGACGACCCTGATGGACCCTCTGATGGACCCCCTGATGGACCCCCTGATGGAACCCCTGATGGAACCCCTGATGGAACCCCTGATGGACCCTCTGATGGACCCCCTGATGGACCCCTGATGGACCCCCTGATGGAACCCCTGATGGAACCCCTGATGGACCCTCTGATGGACTCCCTGATGGACCCCCTGATGGACCCCCTGATGGACCCCCTGATGGAACCCCTGATGGACCCTCTGATGGACTCCCTGATGGACCCCCTGATGGAACCCCTGATGGAACCCCTGATGGACCCTCTGATGGACCCCCTGATGGACCCCCTGATGGACCCCCTGATGGAACCCCTGATGGAACCCCTGATGGACCCCCTGATGGAACCCCTGATGGACGACCCTGATGGACCCTCTGATGGACCCTCTGATGGACCCCCTGATGGAACCCCTGATGGACCCTCTGATGGACCCCCTGATGGACCCCCTGATGGAACCCCTGATGGACGACCCTGATGGACCCTCTGATGGACCCCCTGATGGACCCCCTGATGGAACCCCTGATGGAACCCCTGATGGACCCCCTGATGGAACCCCTGATGGACGACCCTGATGGACCCTCTGATGGACCCTCTGATGGACCCCCTGATGGAACCCCTGATGGACCCTCTGATGGACCCCCTGATGGAACCCCTGATGGAACCCCTGATGGACCCCTGGACTGTGCGTCTTGTCGTTGACTCCACCCTGTTTTATGCAAATTAATTCAAATGCAGGGGCGTGGCTTGTGTGTTAGTTCAGGGAAATCACTGCAGCTGCAACGACGTCCAGAGGAGCACGACAGGTCAGACCTTTGTCCAGAGGAGCACGACAGGTCAGACCTTTGTCCAGAGGAGCACGACAGGTCAGACCTTTGTCCAGAGGAGCACGACAGGTCAGACCTTTGTCCAGAGGAGCACGACAGGTCAGACCTTCGTCATACTTTATATGTGGGTTTTTTTCTTCAGACGCTGCACCTGGCCACGCCCACTCTTCTGTTCTAAAAATGTCTTAATATTAATTTTTATTTCAAACTTCTCCAGCTCCAGAAAAGATTTGATGTTACAGTTTTTCTCTTGAATATTAAACTCCATGTTCAAATGCTGTATGTCTCATGCTCTTCAGTTCTTTCGCCTCTGGATTCTACATCTGCTGAAATAACTCTGTTTCCATGGTTTCCAGATGTTTGGTCTCCAGCGTAAACTCTCCACGTTCAGACCGTGAGCAACCGGGCGGCGGCTCCAAAAGGTAAGACACGCCCCCGTTTATGTTTGTGTGACATTTTACACACAAAGAACACGCTATTCTGGCAGTTGCTGATGTTTGATGGTTTGTTCGCGGCTTCACATCGTGTTTCACTGCGATGACGTTTGAGATCATCAGAAAAAGACTTTGTGTTTTTGATCCTGATTTTTCCTTCTTCTACTTTATTTATGTCACGGGTTTGTTTTATCTTCCGTGAAAAATTGAAGAATTTGTGGTGATTTTTATTTAGACTCCAAAAACAGAAGAATATTTACAGTGAATAAAACCACGACGATCAAACAAAGTATTTACAGGTCACGTGACACTAATGTTTGACTTACACTTAGAAGTCCAGATATTACTACAACTAGTTTGGAAACCTTGGCCCTCGTGCCCCTCGTGGCCCCTTGTGGCCCCTTGTGGCCCCCTGGTGTTCAAAAGTGGAAGCGTTGTTGTTTTGTACTTTCATTGCAGTTGAATTGTGTTTAAGGTGAATATTCAGTTCAAATGCAGCAGTGACGTGTGTAAAGTACTCGTAAGTACTTCATAAAACACACCAGAACATCAGGTGTGATATTTACACGTGATATTTACACGTGATATATATATATATATATATATATATATATATATATATTAAACTGAGGTCAAATTAAAATCTTAACAGATAAAATCAGCCTTTTTTCCACATTCTATTTTTAAAACCGTAAATTTCTGTCAAACGTTATTGACCTCGTGTTATTGCGATATATTATTATACTAGTCACTAATGTTGTACTTTTGCAGTCCTGCTTCAGTCTGTGTACTTGTACTTCAGTATCCGCAGTATATTTATGTTGAAGTCTGTGTACTTGTACCTCAGTATCCGCAGTATATCTATGTTGAAGTCTGTGTACTTGTACCTCAGTATCTGCAGTATCCGCAGTATATTTATGTTGAAGTCTGTGTACTTGTACCTCAGTATCCGCAGTATCCGCAGTATATTTATGTTGAAGTCTGTGTACTTGTACCTCAGTATCCGCAGTACATTTATGTTGAAGTCTGTGTACTTGTACCTCAGTATCCGCAGTATCCGCAGTATCCGCAGTATATTTATGTTGAAGTCTGTGTACTTGTACCTCAGTATCCGCAGTATCCGCAGTACTTTTATGTTGAAGTCTGTGTACTTGTACCTCAGTATCCGCAGTATCCGCAGTACATTTATGTTGAAGTCTGTGTACTTGTACCTCAGTATCCGCAGTATCCGCAGTATCCGCAGTATATTTATGTTGAAGTCTGTGTACTTGTACCTCAGTATCTGCAGTATCCACAGTATATTTATGTTGAAGTCTGTGTACTTGTACCTCAGTATCCGCAGTATCCGCAGTATATTTATGTTGAAGTCTGTGTACTTGTACCTCAGTATCCGCAGTATCCGCAGTATATTTATGTTGAAGTCTGTGTACTTGTACCTCAGTATCTGCAGTATCCGCAGTACATTTATGTTGAAGTCTGTGTACTTGTACCTCAGTGTCTGCAGTACATTTATGTTGAAGTCTGTGTACTTGTACCTCAGTATCTGCAGTATCCGCAGTACTTTTATGTTGAAGTCTGTGTACTTGTACCTCAGTATCTGCAGTATATTTATGTTGAAGTCTGTGTACTTGTACCTCAGTATCCGCAGTATCCGTGGTATATTTATGTTGAAGTCTGTGTACTTGTACCTCAGTATCTGCAGTATATTTATGTTAAAGTCTGTGTACTTGTACCTCAGTATCTGCAGTATCCACAGTATATTTATGTTGAAGTCTGTGTACTTGTACCTCAGTATCTGCAGTATCCACAGTATATTTATGTTGAAGTCTGTGTACTTGTACCTCAGTATCTGCAGTATATTTATGTTGAAGTCTGTGTACTTGTACCTCAGTATCCGCAGTATCCGCAGTATATTTATGTTGAAGTCTGTGTACTTGTACCTCAGTATCCGCAATATATTTATGTTGAAGTCTGTGTACTTGTACCTCAGTATCCGCAGTATCCGCAGTATATTTATGTTGAAGTCTGTGTACTTGTACCTCAGTATCCGCAGTATCCGCAGTATATTTATGTTGAAGTCTGTGTACTTGTACCTCAGTATCCGCAGTATCCGCAGTATATTTATGTTGAAGTCTGTGTACTTGTACCTCAGTATCCGCAGTATATTTATGTTGAAGTCTGTGTACTTGTACCTCAGTATCTGCAGTATCCGCAGTATATTTATGTTGAAGTCTGTGTACTTGTACCTCAGTATCCGCAATATATTTATGTTGAAGTCTGTGTACTTGTACCTCAGTATCCGCAGTATCCGCAGTATATTTATGTTGAAGTCTGTGTACTTGTACCTCAGTATCCGCAGTATCCGCAGTATATTTATGTTGAAGTCTGTGTACTTGTACCTCAGTATCTGCAGTATCCGCAGTATATTTATGTTGAAGTCTGTGTACTTGTACCTGAGTATCTGCAGCATCCGCAGTATATTTATGTTGAAGTCTGTGTACTTGTACCTCAGTATCTGCAGTATATTTATGTTGAAGTCTGTGTACTTGTACCTCAGTATCCGCAGTATATTTATGTTGAAGTCTGTGTACTTGTACCTCAGTATCTGCAGTACATTTATGTTGAAGTCTGTGTACTTGTACCTCAGTATCCGCAGTATCCGCAGTACATTTATGTTGAAGTCTGTGTACTTGTACCTCAGTATCCGCAGTATATTTATGTTGAAGTCTGTGTACTTGTACCTCAGTATCCGCAGTATCCGCAGTATATTTATGTTGAAGTCTGTGTACTTGTACCTCAGTATCTGCAGTATCCGCAGTATATCTATGTTGAAGTCTGTGTACTTGTACCTCAGTATCCGCAGTACATTTATGTTGAAGTCTGTTTACTTGTACCTCAGTATCCGCAGTACATTTATGTTGAAGTCTGTGTACTTGTACCTCAGTATCCGCAGTATCCACAGTACTTTTATGTTGAAGTCTGTGTACTTGTACCTCAGTATCCGCAGTACATTTATGTTGAAGTCTGTGTACTTGTACCTCAGTATCTGCAGTATCCACAGTATATTTATGTTGAAGTCTGTGTACTTGTACCTCAGTATCCGCAATACATTTATGTTGAAGTCTGTGTACTTGTACCTCAGTATCCGCAGTATATTTATGTTGAAGTCTGTGTACTTGTACCTCAGTATCCGCAGTATCCGCAGTATATTTATGTTGAAGTCTGTGTACTTGTACCTCAGTATCTGCAGTATATTTATGTTGAAGTCTGTGTACTTGTACGTCAGTATCCGCAATACATTTATGTTGAAGTCTGTGTACTTGAACCTCAGTATCTGCAGTATCCGCAGTATATTTATGTTGAAGTCTGTGTACTTGTACCTCAGTATCCGCAGTATCCGCAGTACATTTATGTTGAAGTCTGTGTACTTGTACCTCAGTATCCGCAGTATATTTATGTTGAAGTCTGTGTACTTGTACCTCAGTATCTGCAGTATATTTATGTTGAAGTCTGTGTACTTGTACCTCAGTATCCGCAGTATCCGCAGTATATTTATGTTGAAGTCTGTGTACTTGTACCTCAGTATCCGCAGTATCCGCAGTATATTTATGTTGAAGTCTGTGTACTTGTACCTCAGTATCCGCAGTATCCGCAGTATATTTATGTTGAAGTCTGTGTACTTGTACCTCAGTATCCGCAGTATATCTATGTTGAAGTCTGTGTACTTGTACCTCAGTATCTGCAGTATCCACAGTATATTTATGTTGAAGTCTGTGTACTTGTACCTCAGTATCTGCAGTATATTTATGTTGAAGTCTGTGTACTTGTTCGTCAGTATCCGCAATACATTTATGTTGAAGTCTGTGTACTTGAACCTCAGTATCTGCAGTATCCGCAGTATATTTATGTTGAAGTCTGTGTACTTGTACCTCAGTATCCGCAGTATCCGCAGTACATTTATGTTGAAGTCTGTGTACTTGTACCTCAGTATCCGCAGTATATTTATGTTGAAGTCTGTGTACTTGTACCTCAGTATCTGCAGTATATTTATGTTGAAGTCTGTGTACTTGTACCTCAGTATCCGCAGTATCCGCAGTATATTTATGTTGAAGTCTGTGTACTTGTACCTCAGTATCCGCAGTACATTTATGTTGAAGTCTGTGTACTTGTACCTCAGTATCCGCAGTATCCGCAGTACTTTTATGTTGAAGTCTGTGTACTTGTACCTCAGTATCCGCAGTACATTTATGTTGAAGTCTGTGTACTTGTACCTCAGTATCTGCAGTATCCGCAGTACTTTTATGTTGAAGTCTGTGTACTTGTACCTCAGTATCCGCAGTATCCGCAGTATCCGCAGTATATTTATGTTGAAGTCTGTGTACTTGTACCTCAGTATCCGCAGTATCCGCAGTATATTTATGTTGAAGTCTGTGTACTTGTACCTCAGTATCCGCAGTATATTTATGTTGAAGTCTGTGTACTTGTACCTCAGTATCCGCAGTATCCGCAGTATATTTATGTTGAAGTCTGTGTACTTGTACCTCAGTATCTGCAGTATCCGCAGTATATTTATGTTGAAGTCTGTGTACTTGTACCTCAGTATCCGCAGTATCCGCAGTATATTTATGTTGAAGTCTGTGTACTTGTACCTCAGTATCCGCAGTATATTTATGTTGAAGTCTGTGTACTTGTACCTCAGTATCTGCAGTATCCGCAGTATATTTATGTTGAAGTCTGTGTACTTGTACCTCAGTATCCGCAATATATTTATGTTGAAGTCTGTGTACTTGTACCTCAGTATCCGCAGTATCCGCAGTATATTTATGTTGAAGTCTGTGTACTTGTACCTCAGTATCCGCAGTATCCGCAGTATATTTATGTTGAAGTCTGTGTACTTGTACCTCAGTATCTGCAGTATCCGCAGTATATTAATGTTGAAGTCTGTGTACTTGTACCTGAGTATCTGCAGCATCCGCAGTATATTTATGTTGAAGTCTGTGTACTTGTACCTCAGTATCCGCAATATATTTATGTTGAAGTCTGTGTACTTGTACCTCAGTATCTGCAGTACATTTATGTTGAAGTCTGTTTACTTGTACCTCAGTATCCGCAGTATCCGCAGTACATTTATGTTGAAGTCTGTGTACTTGTACCTCAGTATCCGCAGTATATTTATGTTGAAGTCTGTGTACTTGTACCTCAGTATCCGCAGTATCCGCATTATATTTATGTTGAAGTCTGTGTACTTGTACCTCAGTATCTGCAGTATCCGCAGTATATTTATGTTGAAGTCTGTGTACTTGTACCTCAGTATCCGCAGTACATTTATGTTGAAGTCTGTATACTTGTACCTCAGTATCCGCAGTACATTTATGTTGAAGTCTGTGTACTTGTACCTCAGTATCCGCAGTATCCACAGTACTTTTATGTTGAAGTCTGTGTACTTGTACCTCAGTATCCGCAGTACATTTATGTTGAAGTCTGTGTACTTGTACCTCAGTATCTGCAGTATCCGCAGTACTTTTATGTTGAAGTCTGTGTACTTGTACCTCAGTATCCGCAGTATCCGCAGTATCCGCAGTATATTTATGTTGAAGTCTGTGTACTTGTACCTCAGTATCCGCAGTATCCGCAGTATATTTATGTTGAAGTCTGTGTACTTGTACCTCAGTATCCGCAGTATATTTATGTTGAAGTCTGTGTACTTGTACCTCAGTATCTGCAGTATCCACAGTATATTTATGTTGAAGTCTGTGTACTTGTACCTCAGTATCCGCAGTATCCGCAGTATATTTATGTTGAAGTCTGTGTACTTGTACCTCAGTATCCGCAGTATATTTATGTTGAAGTTTGTGTACTTGTACCTCAGTATCCGCAGTATCCGCAGTATATTTATGTTGAAGTCTGTGTACTTGTACCTCAGTATCCGCAGTATGTTTATGTTGAAGTCTGTGTACTTGTACCTCAGTATCCGCAGTATCCGCAGTATATTTATGTTGAAGTCTGTGTACTTGTACCTCAGTATCCGCAGTATATCTATGTTGAAGTCTGTGTACTTGTACCTCAGTATCTGCAGTAACCGCAGTATATTTATGTTGAAGTCTGTGTACTTGTACCTCAGTATCTGCAGTATATTTATGTTGAAGTCTGTGTACTTGTACCTCAGTATCCGCAGTATCCGCAGTATATTTATGTTGAAGTCTGTGTACTTGTACCTCAGTATCTGCAGTATCCGCAGTATATTTTTGTTGAAGTCTGTGTACTTGTACCTCAGTATCCGCAGTATATCTATGTTGAAGTCTGTGTACTTGTACCTCAGTATCTGCAGTATCCACAGTATATTTATGTTGAAGTCTGTGTACTTGTACCTCAGTATCTGCAGTATCCGCAGTATATTTATGTTGAAGTCTGTGTACTTGTACCTCAGTATCCGCAGTATCCGCAGTATATTTATGTTGAAGTCTGTGTACTTGTACCTCAGTATCTGCAGTATATTTATGTTGAAGTCTGTGTACTTGTACCTCAGTATCTGCAGTATATTTATGTTAAAGTCTGTGTACTTGTACCTCAGTATCCGCAGTATATTTATGTTGAAGTCTGTGTACTTGTACCTCAGTATCCGCAGTATCCGCAGTATATTTATGTTGAAGTCTGTGTACTTGTACCTCAGTATCCGCAGTACATTTATGTTGAAGTCTGTGTACTTGTACCTCAGTATCCGCAGTATCCGCAGTATATTTATGTTGAAGTCTGTGTACTTGTACCTCAGCATCCGCAGTATCCGCAGTATATTTATGTTGAAGTCTGTGTACTTGTACCTCAGTATCTGCAGTATCCACAGTATATTTATGTTGAAGTCTGTGTACTTGTACCTCAGTATCCGCAATACATTTATGTTGAAGTCTGTGTACTTGTACCTCAGTATCCGCAGTATATTTATGTTGAAGTCTGTGTACTTGTACCTCAGTATCCGCAGTATCCGCAATATATTTATGTTGAAGTCTGTGTACTTGTACCTCAGTATCCGCAGTATCCGCAGTACATTTATGTTGAAGTCTGTGTACTTGTACCTCAGTATCCGCAGTATCCGCAGTATATCTATGTTGAAGTCTGTGTACTTGTACCTCAGTATCCGCAGTATATCTATGTTGAAGTCTGTGTACTTGTACCTCAGTATCTGCAGTATCCACAGTATATTTATGTTGAAGTCTGTGTACTTGTACCTCAGTATCCGCAGTATCCGCAGTACATTTATGTTGAAGTCTGTGTACTTGTACCTCAGTATCCGCAGTATATTTATGTTGAAGTCTGTGTACTTGTACCTCAGTATCTGCAGTATATTTATGTTGAAGTCTGTGTACTTGTACCTCAGTATCCGCAGTATCCGCAGTACATTTATGTTGAAGTCTGTGTACTTGTACCTCAGTATCTGCAGTATCCGCAGTACATTTATGTTGAAGTCTGTGTACTTGTACCTCAGTATCTGCAGTATATTTATGTTGAAGTCTGTGTACTTGTACCTCAGTATCCGCAGTATATTTATGTTGAAGTCTTTGTACTTGTACCTCAGTATCCGGAGTATCCGCAGTATATTTATGTTGAAGTCTGTGTACTTGTACCTCAGTATCCGCAGTATCCGCAGTATATTTATGTTGAAGTCTGTGTACTTGTACCTCAGTGTCTGCAGTATATTTATGTTGAAGTCTGTGTACTTGTACCTCAGTATCCGCAGTATCCGCAGTATATTTATGTTGAAGTCTGTGTACTTGTACCTCAGTATCTGCAGTATCCACAGTATATTTATGTTGAAGTCTGTGTACTTGTACCTCAGTGTCTGCAGTATATTTATGTTGAAGTCTGTGTACTTTTACCTCAGTATCCGCAGTATCCGCAGTATATTTATGTTGAAGTCTGTGTACTTGTACCTCAGTATCTGCAGTATCCGCAGTATATTTATGTTGAAGTCTGTGTACTTTTACCTCAGTATCCGCAGTATCCGCAGTATATTTATGTTGAAGTCTGTGTACTTGTACCTCAGTATCCGCAGTATATTTATGTTGAAGTCTGCGTACTTGTACCTCAGTATCTGCAGTATATTTATGTTGAAGTCTGTGTACTTGTACCTCAGTATCCGCAGTATCCGCAGTACATTTATGTTGAAGTCTGTGTACTTGTACCTCAGTATCTGCAGTATCCGCAGTACATTTATGTTGAAGTCTGTGTACTTGTACCTCAGTATCTGCAGTATATTTATGTTGAAGTCTGTGTACTTGTACCTCAGTATCCGCAGTATATTTATGTTGAAGTCTTTGTACTTGTACCTCAGTATCCGCAGTATCCGCAGTATATTTATGTTGAAGTCTGTGTACTTGTACCTCAGTATCCGCAGTATCCGCAGTATATTTATGTTGAAGTCTGTGTACTTGTACCTCAGTGTCTGCAGTATATTTATGTTGAAGTCTGTGTACTTGTACCTCAGTATCCGCAGTATCCGCAGTATATTTATGTTGAAGTCTGTGTACTTGTACCTCAGTATCTGCAGTATCCACAGTATATTTATGTTGAAGTCTGTGTACTTGTACCTCAGTGTCTGCAGTATATTTATGTTGAAGTCTGTGTACTTTTACCTCAGTATCCGCAGTATCCGCAGTATATTTATGTTGAAGTCTGTGTACTTGTACCTCAGTATCTGCAGTATCCGCAGTATATTTATGTTGAAGTCTGTGTACTTTTACCTCAGTATCCGCAGTATCCGCAGTATATTTATGTTGAAGTCTGTGCACTTGTACCTCAGTATCCGCAGTATCCGCAGTATATTTATGTTGAAGTCTGTGTACTTGTACCTCAGTATCTGCAGTATATTTATGTTGAAGTCTGTGTACTTGTACCTCAGTATCTGCAGTATATTTATGTTAAAGTCTGTGTACTTGTACCTCAGTATCCGCAGTATATTTATGTTGAAGTCTGTGTACTTGTACCTCAGTATCCGCAGTATCCGCAGTATATTTATGTTGAAGTCTGTGTACTTGTACCTCAGTATCCGCAGTACATTTATGTTGAAGTCTGTGTACTTGTACCTCAGTATCCGCAGTATCCGCAGTATATTTATGTTGAAGTCTGTGTACTTGTACCTCAGTATCCGCAGTATCCGCAGTATATTTATGTTGAAGTCTGTGTACTTGTACCTCAGTATCCGCAGTATCCGCAGTATATTTATGTTGAAGTCTGTGTACTTGTACCTCAGTATCCGCAATACATTTATGTTGAAGTCTGTGTACTTGTACCTCAGTATCCGCAGTATATTTATGTTGAAGTCTGTGTACTTGTACCTCAGTATCCGCAGTATCCGCAGTACATTTATGTTGAAGTCTGTGTACTTGTACCTCAGTATCCGCAGTATCCGCAGTATATTTATGTTGAAGTCTGTGTACTTGTACCTCAGTATCCGCAGTATCCGCAGTACATTTATGTTGAAGTCTGTGTACTTGTACCTCAGTATCCGCAGTATCCGCAGTATATCTATGTTGAAGTCTGTGTACTTGTACCTCAGTATCCGAAGTATATCTATGTTGAAGTCTGTGTACTTGTACCTCAGTATCTGCAGTATCCACAGTATATTTATGTTGAAGTCTGTGTACTTGTACCTCAGTATCCGCAGTATCCGCAGTACATTTATGTTGAAGTCTGTGTACTTGTACCTCAGTATCCGCAGTATATTTATGTTGAAGTCTGTGTACTTGTACCTCAGTATCTGCAGTATATTTATGTTGAAGTCTGTGTACTTGTACCTCAGTATCCGCAGTATCCGCAGTACATTTATGTTGAAGTCTGTGTACTTGTACCTCAGTATCTGCAGTATCCGCAGTACATTTATGTTGAAGTCTGTGTACTTGTACCTCAGTATCTGCAGTATATTTATGTTGAAGTCTGTGTACTTGTACCTCAGTATCCGCAGTATATTTATGTTGAAGTCTTTGTACTTGTACCTCAGTATCCGCAGTATCCGCAGTATATTTATGTTGAAGTCTGTGTACTTGTACCTCAGTATCCGCAGTATCCGCAGTATATTTATGTTGAAGTCTGTGTACTTGTACCTCAGTGTCTGCAGTATATTTATGTTGAAGTCTGTGTACTTTTACCTCAGTATCTGCAGTATCCGCAGTATCCGCAGTATATTTATGTTGAAGTCTGTGTACTTTTACCTCAGTATCCGCAGTATCCGCAGTATATTTATGTTGAAGTCTGTGTACTTGTACCTCAGTATCCGCAGTATCCGCAGTATGTTTATGTTGAAGTCTGTGTACTTGTACCTCAGTATCTGCAGTATCCGAAGTATATTTATGTTGAAGTCTGTGTACTTGTACCTCAGTATCCGCAGTATCCGCAGTATATTTATGTTGAAGTCTGTGTACTTGTACCTCAGTATCCGCAGTATCCGCAGTACATTTATGTTGAAGTCTGTGTACTTGTACCTCAGTATCCGCAGTATCCGCAGTATATCTATGTTGAAGTCTGTGTACTTGTGCCTCAGTATCCGCAGTATATCTATGTTGAAGTCTGTGTACTTGTACCTCAGTATCTGCAGTATCCACAGTATATTTATGTTGAAGTCTGTGTACTTGTACCTCAGTATCCGCAGTACATTTATGTTGAAGTCTGTGTACTTGTACCTCAGTATCTGCAGTATCCGCAGTACATTTATGTTGAAGTCTGTGTACTTGTACCTCAGTATCCGCAGTATATTTATGTTGAAGTCTTTGTACTTGTACCTCAGTATCCGCAGTATCCGCAGTATATTTATGTTGAAGTCTGTGTACTTGTACCTCAGTATCCGCAGTGTCCGCAGTATATTTATGTTGAAGTCTGTGTACTTGTACCTTAGTGTCTGCAGTATCCGCAGTATATTTATGTTGAAGTCTGTGTACTTGTACCTCAGTGTCTGCAGTATATTTATGTTGAAGTCTGTGTACTTGTACCTCAGTATCCGCAGTATCCGCAGTATATTTATGTTGAAGTCTGTGTACTTGTACCTCAGTATCCGCAGTATCCGCAGTACATTTATGTTGAAGTCTGTGTACTTGTACCTCAGTATCCGCAGTATCCGCAGTACATTTATGTTGAAGTTTGTGTACTTGTGCCTCAGTATCCGCAGTATCCGCAGTATATTTATGTTGAAGTCTGTGTACTTGTACCTCAGTATCCGCAGTATATTTATGTTGAAGTCTTTGTACTTGTACCTCAGTATCCGCAGTATCCGCAGTATATTTATGTTGAAGTCTGTGTACTTGTACCTCAGTATCCGCAGTATCCGCAGTATATTTATGTTGAAGTCTGTGTACTTGTACCTCAGTGTCTGCAGTATATTTATGTTGAAGTCTGTGTACTTTTACCTCAGTATCTGCAGTATCCGCAGTATCCGCAGTATATTTATGTTGAAGTCTGTGTACTTGTACCTCAGTATCCGCAGTATCCGCAGTATATTTATGTTGAAGTCTGTGTACTTGTACCTCAGTATCTGCAGTATCCGAAGTATATTTATGTTGAAGTCTGTGTACTTGTACCTCAGTATCCGCAGTATCCGCAGTATATTTATGTTGAAGTCTGTGTACTTGTACCTCAGTATCCGCAGTATCCGCAGTACATTTATGTTGAAGTCTGTGTACTTGTACCTCAGTATCCGCAGTATCCGCAGTATATCTATGTTGAAGTCTGTGTACTTGTGCCTCAGTATCCGCAGTATATCTATGTTGAAGTCTGTGTACTTGTACCTCAGTATCTGCAGTATCCACAGTATATTTATGTTGAAGTCTGTGTACTTGTACCTCAGTATCCGCAGTATATTTATGTTGAAGTCTGTGTACTTGTACCTCAGTATCCGCAGTATCCGCAGTATATTTATGTTGAAGTCTGTGTACTTGTACCTCAGTATCCGCAGTATCCGCAGTACATTTATGTTGAAGTCTGTGTACTTGTACCTCAGTATCCGCAGTATCCGCAGTATATTTATGTTGAAGTCTGTGTACTTGTACCTCAGTATCCGCAGTATCCGCAGTATATTTATGTTGAAGTCTGTGTACTTGTACCTTAGTGTCTGCAGTATCCGCAGTATATTTATGTTGAAGTCTGTGTACTTGTACCTCAGTGTCTGCAGTATATTTATGTTGAAGTCTGTGTACTTGTACCTCAGTATCCGCAGTATCCGCAGTACATTTATGTTGAAGTCTGTGTACTTGTACCTCAGTATCCGCAGTATATTTATGTTGAAGTCTGTGTACTTGTACCTCAGTATCCGCAGTATATCTATGTTGAAGTCTGTGTACTTGTACCTCAGTATCCGCAGTATCCGCAGTATATCTATGTTGAAGTCTGTGTACTTGTACCTCAGTATCCGCAGTATATCTATGTTGAAGTCTGTGTACTTGTACCTCAGTATCTGCAGTATCCGCAGTATATTTATGTTGAAGTCTGTGTACTTGTACCTCAGTATCCGCAGTATCCGCAGTACATTTATGTTGAAGTCTGTGTACTTGTACCTCAGTATCCGCAGTATCCGCAGTATATCTATGTTGAAGTCTGTGTACTTGTACCTCAGTGTCTGCAGTATATTTATGTTGAAGTCTGTGTACTTTTACCTCAGTATCCGCAGTATCCGCAGTATATTTATGTTGAAGTCTGTGTACTTGTACCTCAGTATCTGCAGTATCCGCAGTATCCGCAGTATATTTATGTTGAAGTCTGTGTACTTTTACCTCAGTATCCGCAGTATTCGCAGTATATTTATGTTGAAGTCTGTGTACTTGTACCTCAGTATCCGCAGTATCCGCAGTATATTTATGTTGAAGTCTGTGTACTTGTACCTCAGTATCTGCAGTATCCGCAGTATATTTATGTTGAAGTTTGTGTACTTGTACCTCAGTATCCGCAGTATCCGCAGTACATTTATGTTGAAGTCTGTGTACTTGTACCTCAGTATCCGCAGTATATTTATGTTGAAGTCTTTGTACTTGTACCTCAGTGTCTGCAGTATCCGCAGTATATTTATGTTGAAGTCTGTGTACTTGTACCTCAGTATCTGCAGTATCCGCAGTATATTTATGTTGAAGTCTGTGTACTTGTACCTCAGTGTCTGCAGTATATTTATGTTGAAGTCTGTGTACTTGTACCTCAGTGTCTGCAGTATCCGCAGTATATTTATGTTGAAGTCTGTGTACTTGTACCTCAGTATCCGCAGTATCCGCAGTACATTTATGTTGAAGTCTGTGTACTTGTACCTCAGTATCCGCAGTATCCGCAGTATATTTATGTTGAAGTCTGTGTACTTGTACCTCAGTATCCGCAGTATCCGCAGTACATTTATGTTGAAGTCTGTGTACTTGTACCTCAGTATCCGCAGTATCCGCAGTATATCTATGTTGAAGTCTGTGTACTTGTACCTCAGTATCCGCAGTATATCTATGTTGAAGTCTGTGTACTTGTACCTCAGTATCTGCAGTATCCACAGTATATTTATGTTGAAGTCTGTGTACTTGTACCTCAGTATCCGCAGTATCCGCAGTACATTTATGTTGAAGTCTGTGTACTTGTACCTCAGTATCCGCAGTATATTTATGTTGAAGTCTGTGTACTTGTACCTCAGTATCTGCAGTATATTTATGTTGAAGTCTGTGTACTTGTACCTCAGTATCCGCAGTATCCGCAGTACATTTATGTTGAAGTCTGTGTACTTGTACCTCAGTATCTGCAGTATCCGCAGTACATTTATGTTGAAGTCTGTGTACTTGTACCTCAGTATCTGCAGTATATTTATGTTGAAGTCTGTGTACTTGTACCTCAGTATCCGCAGTATATTTATGTTGAAGTCTTTGTACTTGTACCTCAGTATCCGCAGTATCCGCAGTATATTTATGTTGAAGTCTGTGTACTTGTACCTCAGTATCCGCAGTATCCGCAGTATATTTATGTTGAAGTCTGTGTACTTGTACCTCAGTGTCTGCAGTATATTTATGTTGAAGTCTGTGTACTTTTACCTCAGTATCTGCAGTATCCGCAGTATCCGCAGTATATTTATGTTGAAGTCTGTGTACTTTTACCTCAGTATCCGCAGTATCCGCAGTATATTTATGTTGAAGTCTGTGTACTTGTACCTCAGTATCCGCAGTATCCGCAGTATGTTTATGTTGAAGTCTGTGTACTTGTACCTCAGTATCTGCAGTATCCGAAGTATATTTATGTTGAAGTCTGTGTACTTGTACCTCAGTATCCGCAGTATCCGCAGTATATTTTTGTTGAAGTCTGTGTACTTGTACCTCAGTATCCGCAGTATCCGCAGTACATTTATGTTGAAGTCTGTGTACTTGTACCTCAGTATCCGCAGTATCCGCAGTATATCTATGTTGAAGTCTGTGTACTTGTGCCTCAGTATCCGCAGTATATCTATGTTGAAGTCTGTGTACTTGTACCTCAGTATCTGCAGTATCCACAGTATATTTATGTTGAAGTCTGTGTACTTGTACCTCAGTATCCGCAGTATATTTATGTTGAAGTCTGTGTACTTGTACCTCAGTATCCGCAGTATCCGCAGTATATTTATGTTGAAGTCTGTGTACTTGTACCTCAGTATCCGCAGTATCCGCAGTACATTTATGTTGAAGTCTGTGTACTTGTACCTCAGTATCTGCAGTATCCGCAGTACATTTATGTTGAAGTCTGTGTACTTGTACCTCAGTATCCGCAGTATATTTATGTTGAAGTCTTTGTACTTGTACCTCAGTATCCGCAGTATCCGCAGTATATTTATGTTGAAGTCTGTGTACTTGTACCTCAGTATCCGCGGTATCCGCAGTATATTTATGTTGAAGTCTGTGTACTTGTACCTTAGTGTCTGCAGTATCCGCAGTATATTTATGTTGAAGTCTGTGTACTTGTACCTCAGTGTCTGCAGTATATTTATGTTGAAGTCTGTGTACTTGTACCTCAGTATCCGCAGTATCCGCAGTATATTTATGTTGAAGTCTGTGTACTTGTACCTCAGTATCCGCAGTATCCGCAGTACATTTATGTTGAAGTCTGTGTACTTGTACCTCAGTATCCGCAGTATCCGCAGTACATTTATGTTGAAGTCTGTGTACTTGTGCCTCAGTATCCGCAGTATCCGCAGTATATTTATGTTGAAGTCTGTGTACTTGTACCTCAGTATCCGCAGTATATTTATGTTGAAGTCTTTGTACTTGTACCTCAGTATCCGCAGTATCCGCAGTATATTTATGTTGAAGTCTGTGTACTTGTTCCTCAGTATCCGCAGTATCCGCAGTATATTTATGTTGAAGTCTGTGTACTTGTACCTCAGTATCTGCAGTATCCGCAGTATCCGCAGTATATTTATGTTGAAGTCTGTGTACTTTTACCTCAGTATCCGCAGTATCCGCAGTATATTTATGTTGAAGTCTGTGTACTTGTACCTCAGTATCCGCAGTATCCGCAGTATATTTATGTTGAAGTCTGTGTACTTGTACCTCAGTATCTGCAGTATCCGAAGTATATTTATGTTGAAGTCTGTGTACTTGTACCTCAGTATCCGCAGTATCCGCAGTATATTTATGTTGAAGTCTGTGTACTTGTACCTCAGTATCCGCAGTATCCGCAGTACATTTATGTTGAAGTCTGTGTACTTGTACCTCAGTATCCGCAGTATCCGCAGTATATCTATGTTGAAGTCTGTGTACTTGTGCCTCAGTATCTGCAGTATCCACAGTATATTTATGTTGAAGTCTGTGTACTTGTACCTCAGTATCCGCAGTATATTTATGTTGAAGTCTGTGTACTTGTACCTCAGTATCCGCAGTATCCGCAGTATATTTATGTTGAAGTCTGTGTACTTGTACCTCAGTATCCGCAGTATCCGCAGTACATTTATGTTGAAGTCTGTGTACTTGTACCTCAGTATCCGCAGTATCCGCAGTATATTTATGTTGAAGTCTGTGTACTTGTACCTCAGTATCCGCAGTATCCGCAGTATATTTATGTTGAAGTCTGTGTACTTGTACCTTAGTGTCTGCAGTATCCGCAGTATATTTATGTTGAAGTCTGTGTACTTGTACCTCAGTGTCTGCAGTATATTTATGTTGAAGTCTGTGTACTTGTACCTCAGTATCCGCAGTATCCGCAGTACATTTATGTTGAAGTCTGTGTACTTGTACCTCAGTATCCGCAGTATATTTATGTTGAAGTCTGTGTACTTGTACCTCAGTATCCGCAGTATATCTATGTTGAAGTCTGTGTACTTGTACCTCAGTATCCGCAGTATCCGCAGTATATTTATGTTGAAGTCTGTGTACTTGTACCTCAGTATCCGCAGTATCCGCAGTACATTTATGTTGAAGTCTGTGTACTTGTACCTCAGTATCCGCAGTATCCGCAGTATATCTATGTTGAAGTCTGTGTACTTGTACCTCAGTGTCTGCAGTATATTTATGTTGAAGTCTGTGTACTTTTACCTCAGTATCCGCAGTATCCGCAGTATATTTATGTTGAAGTCTGTGTACTTGTACCTCAGTATCTGCAGTATCCGCAGTATCCGCAGTATATTTATGTTGAAGTCTGTGTACTTTTACCTCAGTATCCGCAGTATTCGCAGTATATTTATGTTGAAGTCTGTGTACTTGTACCTCAGTATCCGCAGTATCCGCAGTATATTTATGTTGAAGTCTGTGTACTTGTACCTCAGTATCTGCAGTATCCGCAGTATATTTATGTTGAAGTTTGTGTACTTGTACCTCAGTATCCGCAGTATCCGCAGTACATTTATGTTGAAGTCTGTGTACTTGTACCTCAGTATCCGCAGTATATTTATGTTGAAGTCTTTGTACTTGTACCTCAGTGTCTGCAGTATCCGCAGTATATTTATGTTGAAGTCTGTGTACTTGTACCTCAGTATCTGCAGTATCCGCAGTATATTTATGTTGAAGTCTGTGTACTTGTACCTCAGTGTCTGCAGTATATTTATGTTGAAGTCTGTGTACTTGTACCTCAGTATCCGCAGTATCCGCAGTATATTTATGTTGAAGTCTGTGTACTTGTACCTCAGTATCCGCAGTATCCGCAGTATATTTATGTTGAAGTCTGTGTACTTGTACCTCAGTATCCGCAGTATATCTATGTTGAAGTCTGTGTACTTGTACCTCAGTATCCGCAGTACATTTATGTTGAAGTCTGTGTACTTGTACCTCAGTATCCGCAGTATCCGCAGTACTTTTATGTTGAAGTCTGTGTACTTGTACCTCAGTATCCGCAGTACATTTATGTTGAAGTCTGTGTACTTGTACCTCAGTATCTGCAGTATCCGCAGTACTTTTATGTTGAAGTCTGTGTACTTGTACCTCAGTATCCGCAGTGTCCGCAGTATCCGCAGTATATTTATGTTGAAGTCTGTGTACTTGTACCTCAGTATCCGCAGTATCCGCAGTATATTTATGTTGAAGTCTGTGTACTTGTACCTCAGTATCTGCAGTATCCGCAGTATATTTATGTTGAAGTCTGTGTACTTGTACCTCAGTATCCGCAGTATCCGCAGTATATTTATGTTGAAGTCTGTGTACTTGTACCTCAGTATCCGCAGTATCCGCAGTATATTTATGTTGAAGTCTGTGTACTTGTACCTCAGTATCCGCAGTATATTTATGTTGAAGTCTGTGTACTTGTACCTCAGTATCCGCAATATATTTATGTTGAAGTCTGTGTACTTGTACCTCAGTATCCGCAGTATATTTATGTTGAAGTCTGTGTACTTGTACCTCAGTATCTGCAGTATCCGCAGTATATTTATGTTGAAGTCTGTGTACTTGTACCTCAGTATCCGCAGTATATTTATGTTGAAGTCTGTGTACTTGTACCTCAGTATCCGCAGTATTCGCAGTATATTTATGTTGAAGTCTGTGTACTTGTACCTCAGTATCTGCAGTATATTTATGTTGAAGTCTGTGTACTTGTACCTCAGTATCCGCAGTATATTTATGTTGAAGTCTGTGTACTTGTACCTCAGTATCTGCAGTATATTTATGTTGAAGTCTGTGTACTTGTACCTCAGTATCCGCAGTATCCGCAGTATATTTATGCTGAAGTCTGTGTACTTGTACCTCAGTATCCGCAGTATATTTATGTTGAAGTCTGTGTACTTGTACCTCAGTATCCGCAGTATATCTATGTTGAAGTCTGTGTACTTGTACCTCAGTATCCGCATTACATTTATGTTGAAGTCTGTGTACTTGTACCTCAGTATCCGCAGTATCCGCAGTACTTTTATGTTGAAGTCTGTGTACTTGTACCTCAGTATCCGCAGTACATTTATGTTGAAGTCTGTGTACTTGTACCTCAGTATCTGCAGTATCCGCAGTACTTTTATGTTGAAGTCTGTGTACTTGTACCTCAGTATCCGCAGTATCCGCAGTATCCGCAGTATATTTATGTTGAAGTCTGTGTACTTGTACCTCAGTATCCGTAGTATCCGCAGTATATTTATGTTGAAGTCTGTGTACTTGTACCTCAGTATCCGCAGTATATTTATGTTGAAGTCTGTGTACTTGTACCTCAGTATCCGCAGTATCCGCAGTATATTTATGTTGAAGTCTGTGTACTTGTACCTCAGTATCTGCAGTATCCGCAGTATATTTATGTTGAAGTCTGTGTACTTGTACCTCAGTATCCGCAGTATCCGCAGTATATTTATGTTGAAGTCTGTGTACTTGTACCTCAGTATCCGCAGTATCCGCAGTATATTTATGTTGAAGTCTGTGTACTTGTACCTCAGTATCCGCAGTATATTTATGTTGAAGTCTGTGTACTTGTACCTCAGTATCTGCAGTATCCGCAGTATATTTATGTTGAAGTCTGTGTACTTGTACCTCAGTATCCGCAATATATTTATGTTGAAGTCTGTGTACTTGTACCTCAGTATCCGCAGTATCCGCAGTATATTTATGTTGAAGTCTGTGTACTTGTACCTCAGTATCTGCAGTATCCGCAGTATATTTATGTTGAAGTCTGTGTACTTGTACCTGAGTATCTGCAGCATTCGCAGTATATTTATGTTGAAGTCTGTGTACTTGTACCTCAGTATCTGCAGTATATTTATGTTGAAGTCTGTGTACTTGTACCTCAGTATCCGCAGTATATTTATGTTGAAGTCTGTGTACTTGTACCTCAGTATCTGCAGTACATTTATGTTGAAGTCTGTGTACTTGTACCTCAGTATCCGCAGTATCCGCAGTACATTTATGTTGAAGTCTGTGTACTTGTACCTCAGTATCCGCAGTATATTTATGTTGAAGTCTGTGTACTTGTACCTCAGTATCCGCAGTATCCGCAGTATATTTATGTTGAAGTCTGTGTACTTGTACCTCAGTATCTGCAGTATCCGCAGTATATCTATGTTGAAGTCTGTGTACTTGTACCTCAGTATCCGCAGTACATTTATGTTGAAGTCTGTTTACTTGTACCTCAGTATCCGCAGTACATTTATGTTGAAGTCTGTGTACTTGTACCTCAGTATCCGCAGTATCCACAGTACTTTTATGTTGAAGTCTGTGTACTTGTACCTCAGTATCCGCAGTACATTTATGTTGAACTCTGTGTACTTGTACCTCAGTATCTGCAGTATCCACAGTATATTTATGTTGAAGTCTGTGTACTTGTACCTCAGTATCCGCAATACATTTATGTTGAAGTCTGTGTACTTGTACCTCAGTATCCGCAGTATATTTATGTTGAAGTCTGTGTACTTGTACCTCAGTATCCGCAGTATCCGCAGTATATTTATGTTGAAGTCTGTGTACTTGTACCTCAGTATCCGCAGTATCCGCAGTACATTTATGTTGAAGTCTGTGTACTTGTACCTCAGTATCCGCAGTATCCGCAGTATATCTATGTTGAAGTCTGTGTACTTGTACCTCAGTATCCGCAGTATATCTATGTTGAAGTCTGTGTACTTGTACCTCAGTATCTGCAGTATCCACAGTATATTTATGTTGAAGTCTGTGTACTTGTACCTCAGTATCTGCAGTATATTTATGTTGAAGTCTGTGTACTTGTACGTCAGTATCCGCAATACATTTATGTTGAAGTCTGTGTACTTGATCCTCAGTATCTGCAGTATCCGCAATATATTTATGTTGAAGTCTGTGTACTTGTACCTCAGTATCCGCAGTATCCGCAGTATATTTATGTTGAAGTCTGTGTACTTGTACCTCAGTATCCGCAGTATCCGCAGTATATTTATGTTGAAGTCTGTGTACTTGTACCTCAGTATCCGCAGTATATTTATGTTGAAGTCTGTTTACTTGTACCTCAGTATCCGCAGTATATCTATGTTGAAGTCTGTGTACTTGTACCTCAGTATCCGCAGTACATTTATGTTGAAGTCTGTGTACTTGTACCTCAGTATCCGCAGTATCCGCAGTACTTTTATGTTGAAGTCTGTGTACTTGTACCTCAGTATCCGCAGTACATTTATGTTGAAGTCTGTGTACTTGTACCTCAGTATCTGCAGTATCCGCAGTACTTTTATGTTGAAGTCTGTGTACTTGTACCTCAGTATCCGCAGTATCCGCAGTATCCGCAGTATCCGCAGTATATTTATGTTGAAGTCTGTGTACTTGTACCTCAGTATCCGCAGTATCCGCAGTATATTTATGTTGAAGTCTGTGTACTTGTACCTCAGTATCCGCAGTATATTTATGTTGAAGTCTGTGTACTTGTACCTCAGTATCCGCAGTATCCGCAGTATATTTATGTTGAAGTCTGTGTACTTGTACCTCAGTATCTGCAGTATCCGCAGTATATTTATGTTGAAGTCTGTGTACTTGTACCTCAGTATCCGCAGTATCCGCAGTATATTTATGTTGAAGTCTGTGTACTTGTACCTCAGTATCCGCAGTATCCGCAGTATATTTATGTTGAAGTCTGTGTACTTGTACCTCAGTATCCGCAGTATATTTATGTTGAAGTCTGTGTACTTGTACCTCAGTATCTGCAGTATCCGCAGTATATTTATGTTGAAGTCTGTGTACTTGTACCTCAGTATCCGCAATATATTTATGTTGAAGTCTGTGTACTTGTACCTCAGTATCCGCAGTATCCGCAGTATATTTATGTTGAAGTCTGTGTACTTGTACCTCAGTATCCGCAGTATCCGCAGTATATTTATGTTGAAGTCTGTGTACTTGTACCTCAGTATCCGCAGTATCCGCAGTATATTTATGTTGAAGTCTGTGTACTTGTACCTCAGTGTCTGCAGTATATTTATGTTGAAGTCTGTGTACTTGTACCTCAGTATCCGCAGTATCCGCAGTATATTTATGTTGAAGTCTGTGTACTTGTACCTCAGTATCTGCAGTATCCACAGTATATTTATGTTGAAGTCTGTGTACTTGTACCTCAGTGTCTGCAGTATATTTATGTTGAAGTCTGTGTACTTTTACCTCAGTATCCGCAGTATCCGCAGTATATTTATGTTGAAGTCTGTGTACTTGTACCTCAGTATCTGCAGTATCCGCAGTATATTTATGTTGAAGTCTGTGTACTTTTACCTCAGTATCCGCAGTATCCGCAGTATATTTATGTTGAAGTCTGTGTACTTGTACCTCAGTATCCGCAGTATCCGCAGTATATTTATGTTGAAGTCTGTGTACTTGTACCTCAGTATCTGCAGTATATTTATGTTGAAGTCTGTGTACTTGTACCTCAGTATCTGCAGTATATTTATGTTAAAGTCTGTGTACTTGTACCTCAGTATCCGCAGTATATTTATGTTGAAGTCTGTGTACTTGTACCTCAGTATCCGCAGTATCCGCAGTATATTTATGTTGAAGTCTGTGTACTTGTACCTCAGTATCCGCAGTACATTTATGTTGAAGTCTGTGTACTTGTACCTCAGTATCCGCAGTATCCGCAGTATATTTATGTTGAAGTCTGTGTACTTGTACCTCAGTATCCGCAGTATCCGCAGTATATTTATGTTGAAGTCTGTGTACTTGTACCTCAGTATCCGCAGTATCCGCAGTACATTTATGTTGAAGTCTGTGTACTTGTACCTCAGTATCCGCAATACATTTATGTTGAAGTCTGTGTACTTGTACCTCAGTATCCGCAGTATATTTATGTTGAAGTCTGTGTACTTGTACCTCAGTATCCGCAGTATCCGCAGTATATTTATGTTGAAGTCTGTGTACTTGTACCTCAGTATCCGCAGTATCCGCAGTACATTTTAGTTGAAGTCTGTGTACTTGTACCTCAGTATCCGCAGTATCCGCAGTATATCTATGTTGAAGTCTGTGTACTTGTACCTCAGTATCCGCAGTATATCTATGTTGAAGTCTGTGTACTTGTACCTCAGTATCTGCAGTATCCACAGTATATTTATGTTGAAGTCTGTGTACTTGTACCTCAGTATCCGCAGTATCCGCAGTACATTTATGTTGAAGTCTGTGTACTTGTACCTCAGTATTCGCAGTATATTTATGTTGAAGTCTGTGTACTTGTACCTCAGTATCCGCAGTATATTTATGTTGAAGTCTGTGTACTTGTACCTCAGTATCCGCAGTATCCGCAGTATATTTATGTTGAAGTCTGTGTACTTGTACCTCAGTATCCGCAGTATCCGCAGTACATTTATGTTGAAGTCTGTGTACTTGTACCTCAGTATCTGCAGTATCCGCAGTACATTTATGTTGAAGTCTGTGTACTTGTACCTCAGTATCCGCAGTATATTTATGTTGAAGTCTTTGTACTTGTACCTCAGTATCCGCAGTATCCGCAGTATATTTATGTTGAAGTCTGTGTACTTGTACCTCAGTATCCGCAGTATCCGCAGTATATTTATGTTGAAGTCTGTGTACTTGTACCTCAGTATCTGCAGTATCCGCAGTATATTTATGTTGAAGTCTGTGTACTTGTACCTCAGTATCCGCAGTATCCGCAGTATATTTATGTTGAAGTCTGTGTACTTGTACCCCAGTATCTGCAGTATATTTATGTTGAAGTCTGTGTACTTGTACCTCAGTATCTGCAGTATATTTATGTTAAAGTCTGTGTACTTGTACCTCAGTATCCGCAGTATATTTATGTTGAAGTCTGTGTACTTGTACCTCAGTATCCGCAGTATCCGCAGTATATTTATGTTGAAGTCTGTGTACTTGTACCTCAGTATCCGCAGTACATTTATGTTGAAGTCTGTGTACTTGTACCTCAGTATCCGCAGTATCCGCAGTATATTTATGTTGAAGTCTGTGTACTTGTACCTCAGCATCCGCAGTATCCGCAGTATATTTATGTTGAAGTCTGTGTACTTGTACCTCAGTATCCGCAGTATCCGCAGTATATTTATGTTGAAGTCTGTGTACTTGTACCTCAGTATCTGCAGTATCCACAGTATATTTATGTTGAAGTCTGTGTACTTGTACCTCAGTATCCGCAATACATTTATGTTGAAGTCTGTGTACTTGTACCTCAGTATCCGCAGTATATTTATGTTGAAGTCTGTGTACTTGTACCTCAGTATCCGCAGTATCCGCAATATATTTATGTTGAAGTCTGTGTACTTGTACCTCAGTATCCGCAGTATCCGCAGTACATTTATGTTGAAGTCTGTGTACTTGTACCTCAGTATCCGCAGTATCCGCAGTATATCTATGTTGAAGTCTGTGTACTTGTACCTCAGTATCTGCAGTATCCACAGTATATTTATGTTGAAGTCTGTGTACTTGTACCTCAGTATCCGCAGTATCCGCAGTACATTTATGTTGAAGTCTGTGTACTTGTACCTCAGTATTCGCAGTATATTTATGTTGAAGTCTGTGTACTTGTACCTCAGTATCTGCAGTATATTTATGTTGAAGTCTGTGTACTTGTACCTCAGTATCCGCAGTATCCGCAGTATATTTATGTTGAAGTCTGTGTACTTGTACCTCAGTATCCGCAGTATCCGCAGTACATTTATGTTGAAGTCTGTGTACTTGTACCTCAGTATTCGCAGTATATTTATGTTGAAGTCTGTGTACTTGTACCTCAGTATCCGCAGTATCCGCAGTACATTTATGTTGAAGTCTGTGTACTTGTACCTCAGTATTCGCAGTATATTTATGTTGAAGTCTGTGTACTTGTACCTCAGTATCTGCAGTATATTTATGTTGAAGTCTGTGTACTTGTACCTCAGTATCCGCAGTATCCGCAGTACATTTATGTTGAAGTCTGTGTACTTGTACCTCAGTATCTGCAGTATCCGCAGTACATTTATGTTGAAGTCTGTGTACTTGTACCTCAGTATCTGCAGTATATTTATGTTGAAGTCTGTGTACTTGTACCTCAGTATCCGCAGTATATTTATGTTGAAGTCTTTGTACTTGTACCTCAGTATCCGCAGTATCCGCAGTATATTTATGTTGAAGTCTGTGTACTTGTACCTCAGTATCCGCAGTATCCGCAGTATATTTATGTTGAAGTCTGTGTACTTGTACCTCAGTGTCTGCAGTATATTTATGTTGAAGTCTGTGTACTTGTACCTCAGTATCCGCAGTATCCGCAGTATATTTATGTTGAAGTCTGTGTACTTGTACCTCAGTATCTGCAGTATCCACAGTATATTTATGTTGAAGTCTGTGTACTTGTACCTCAGTGTCTGCAGTATATTTATGTTGAAGTCTGTGTACTTTTACCTCAGTATCCGCAGTATCCGCAGTATATTTATGTTGAAGTCTGTGTACTTGTACCTCAGTATCTGCAGTATCCGCAGTATATTTATGTTGAAGTCTGTGTACTTTTACCTCAGTATCCGCAGTATCCGCAGTATATTTATGTTGAAGTCTGTGTACTTGTACCTCAGTATCCGCAGTATACGCAGTATATTTATGTTGAAGTTTGTGTACTTGTACCTCAGTATCTGCAGTATATTTATGTTGAAGTCTGTGTACTTGTACCTCAGTATCTGCAGTATATTTATGTTAAAGTCTGTGTACTTGTACCTCAGTATCCGCAGTATATTTATGTTGAAGTCTGTGTACTTGTACCTCAGTATCCGCAGTATCCGCAGTATATTTATGTTGAAGTCTGTGTACTTGTACCTCAGTATCCGCAGTACATTTATGTTGAAGTCTGTGTACTTGTACCTCAGTATCCGCAGTATCCGCAGTATATTTATGTTGAAGTCTGTGTACTTGTACCTCAGTATCCGCAGTATCCGCAGTATATTTATGTTGAAGTCTGTGTACTTGTACCTCAGTATCCGCAGTATCCGCAGTACATTTATGTTGAAGTCTGTGTACTTGTACCTCAGTATCCGCAATACATTTATGTTGAAGTCTGTGTACTTGTACCTCAGTATCCGCAGTATATTTATGTTGAAGTCTGTGTACTTGTACCTCAGTATCCGCAGTATCCGCAGTATATTTATGTTGAAGTCTGTGTACTTGTACCTCAGTATCCGCAGTATCCGCAGTACATTTTAGTTGAAGTCTGTGTACTTGTACCTCAGTATCCGCAGTATCCGCAGTATATCTATGTTGAAGTCTGTGTACTTGTACCTCAGTATCCGCAGTATATCTATGTTGAAGTCTGTGTACTTGTACCTCAGTATCTGCAGTATCCACAGTATATTTATGTTGAAGTCTGTGTACTTGTACCTCAGTATCCGCAGTATCCGCAGTACATTTATGTTGAAGTCTGTGTACTTGTACCTCAGTATTCGCAGTATATTTATGTTGAAGTCTGTGTACTTGTACCTCAGTATCTGCAGTATATTTATGTTGAAGTCTGTGTACTTGTACCTCAGTATCCGCAGTACATTTATGTTGAAGTCTGTGTACTTGTACCTCAGTATCCGCAGTATCCGCAGTATATTTATGTTGAAGTCTGTGTACTTGTACCTCAGTATCCGCAGTATCCGCAGTATATTTATGTTGAAGTCTGTGTACTTGTACCTCAGTATCCGCAGTATCCGCAGTACATTTATGTTGAAGTCTGTGTACTTGTACCTCAGTATCCGCAATACATTTATGTTGAAGTCTGTGTACTTGTACCTCAGTATCCGCAGTATATTTATGTTGAAGTCTGTGTACTTGTACCTCAGTATCCGCAGTATCCGCAGTATATTTATGTTGAAGTCTGTGTACTTGTACCTCAGTATCCGCAGTATCCGCAGTACATTTTAGTTGAAGTCTGTGTACTTGTACCTCAGTATCCGCAGTATCCGCAGTATATCTATGTTGAAGTCTGTGTACTTGTACCTCAGTATCCGCAGTATATCTATGTTGAAGTCTGTGTACTTGTACCTCAGTATCCGCAGTATCCGCAGTACATTTATGTTGAAGTCTGTGTACTTGTACCTCAGTATCCGCAGTATATTTATGTTGAAGTCTGTGTACTTGTACCTCAGTATCTGCAGTATATTTATGTTGAAGTCTGTGTACTTGTACCTCAGTATCCGCAGTATCCGCAGTACATTTATGTTGAAGTCTGTGTACTTGTACCTCAGTATCTGCAGTATCCGCAGTACATTTATGTTGAAGTCTGTGTACTTGTACCTCAGTATCTGCAGTATATTTATGTTGAAGTCTGTGTACTTGTACCTCAGTATCCGCAGTATATTTATGTTGAAGTCTTTGTACTTGTACCTCAGTATCCGCAGTATCCGCAGTATATTTATGTTGAAGTCTGTGTACTTGTACCTCAGTATCCGCAGTATCCGCAGTATATTTATGTTGAAGTCTGTGTACTTGTACCTCAGTGTCTGCAGTATATTTATGTTGAAGTCTGTGTACTTTTACCTCAGTATCCGCAGTATCCGCAGTATATTTATGTTGAAGTCTGTGTACTTGTACCTCAGTATCTGCAGTATCCGCAGTATATTTATCTTGAAGTCTGTGTACTTTTACCTCAGTATCCGCAGTATCCGCAGTATATTTATGTTGAAGTCTGTGTACTTGTACCTCAGTATCCGCAGTATCCGCAGTATATTTATGTTGAAGTCTGTGTACTTGTACCTCAGTATCTGCAGTATCCGCAGTATATTTATGTTGAAGTCTGTGTACTTGTACCTCAGTATCCGCAGTATCCGCAGTATATCTATGTTGAAGTCTGTGTACTTGTGCCTCAGTATCCGCAGTATATCTATGTTGAAGTCTGTGTACTTGTACCTCAGTATCTGCAGTATCCACAGTATATTTATGTTGAAGTCTGTGTACTTGTACCTCAGTATCCGCAGTATCCGCAGTACATTTATGTTGAAGTCTGTGTACTTGTACCTCAGTATCCGCAGTATATTTATGTTGAAGTCTGTGTACTTGTACCTCAGTATCCGCAGTATCCGCAGTATATTTATGTTGAAGTCTGTGTACTTGTACCTCAGTATCCGCAGTATCCGCAGTATATTTATGTTGAAGTCTGTGTACTTGTACCTTAGTGTCTGCAGTATCCGCAGTATATTTATGTTGAAGTCTGTGTACTTGTACCTCAGTGTCTGCAGTATATTTATGTTGAAGTCTGTGTACTTGTACCTCAGTATCCGCAGTATCCGCAGTACATTTATGTTGAAGTCTGTGTACTTGTACCTCAGTATCCGCAGTATCCGCAGTATATTTATGTTGAAGTCTGTGTACTTGTACCTCAGTATCCGCAGTATCCGCAGTACATTTATGTTGAAGTCTGTGTACTTGTACCTCAGTATCCGCAGTATCCGCAGTATATCTATGTTGAAGTCTGTGTACTTGTGCCTCAGTATCCGCAGTATATCTATGTTGAAGTCTGTGTACTTGTACCTCAGTATCTGCAGTATCCACAGTATATTTATGTTGAAGTCTGTGTACTTGTACCTCAGTATCCGCAGTATCCGCAGTACATTTATGTTGAAGTCTGTGTACTTGTACCTCAGTATCCGCAGTATATTTATGTTGAAGTCTGTGTACTTGTACCTCAGTATCCGCAGTATCCGCAGTATATTTATGTTGAAGTCTGTGTACTTGTACCTCAGTATCCGCAGTATCCGCAGTACATTTACGTTGAAGTCTGTGTACTTGTACCTCAGTATCTGCAGTATCCGCAGTACATTTATGTTGAAGTCTGTGTACTTGTACCTCAGTATCCGCAGTATATTTATGTTGAAGTCTTTGTACTTGTACCTCAGTATCCGCAGTATCCGCAGTATATTTATGTTGAAGTCTGTGTACTTGTACCTCAGTATCCGCAGTATCCGCAGTATATTTATGTTGAAGTCTGTGTACTTGTACCTCAGTGTCTGCAGTATCCGCAGTATATTTATGTTGAAGTCTGTGTACTTGTACCTCAGTGTCTGCAGTATATTTATGTTGAAGTCTGTGTACTTTTACCTCAGTATCCGCAGTATCCGCAGTATATTTATGTTGAAGTCTGTGTACTTGTACCTCAGTATCCGCAGTATATTTATGTTGAAGTCTGTGTACTTGTACCTCACTATCCGCAGTATCCGCAGTACATTTATGTTGAAGTCTGTGTACTTGTACCTCAGTATCTGCAGTATCCGCAGTATATTTATGTTGAAGTCTGTGTACTTGTACCTCAGTATCCGCAGTATCTGCAGTATCCGCAGTACATGTATGTTGAGAACGACCTTGTCAGAGTGGCTGACCCCAGATCAGATCAGGCGCTTCACTCGAACATTAACTTCATTCATCAAATATAAATATGACGACGACACGAGACAATAATGTGACAATGTGGATTTAACCAAATACTGAGTCATATTCTAGAAATAATGTCTCTGGGCCTGTTTCTTAACCCAAAGTGGCCCCTGAGAGGTTCTAGCGGCCCCTGAGAGGTTCTAACTCCCAAAGTGGCCCCTGAGAGGTTCTAGCGGCCCCTGAGAGGTTTTAGCTCCCAAAGTGGCCCCTTAGAGGTTCTAGATCCCAAAGCGGCCCCTGAGAGGTTCTAGCTCCCAAAGTGGCCCCTGAGAGGTTCTAGCGGCCCCTGAGAGGTTTTAGCTCCCAAAGTGGCCCCTTAGAGGTTCTAGCTCCCAAAGTGGCCCCTGAGAGGTTCTAGATCCCAAAGCGGCCCCTGAGAGGTTCTAGCTCCCAAAGCGGCCCCTGAGACAAATCAGAGTCCATTTACGGTGACGGGGCCATTACCCGGGGGCCCGTCTCGTAAAACGGAGCGAGCCGGTGGATACGTGCTGATGCGTCTACTGAGCATGTGCGGACTAACGGCCTGTCGCGGCTCTGTAACGACCGCACGAGGACGATAAAGCCACGTGCTCTGGGTTTAGCTTTAATACATCGTTTTTACACATTTTAATTTGTACTAAATCCATTTTTAGTGAATTGATGTGAAACATTCCAAACAGCATCGCTTTGGTTTGAGGGATAATTTATTCATTTCCAGCCATTTTTTTAAATTCATTAATTATGGTGCTTCCTGGTTAAAGAGTTAAATATGACTTGAGATATGCTGAAATATTTTGTACTTTTACGTTTTATAATTGAACAGTTTTATTGGGTTTTATTGTTTATAACAGTGAGTGTGACCCACTCCTCTGGTGGTGGATCTGTGATGCTTTAAAGGGGTTTTAAAGGGTTTTCAAAGGGTTTAAAGAGTTTTTAGAGGGTTTAAAGGGTTATTAGAGGGTTTAAAGGGTTTTTAGAGGGTTTGAAGGGTTTTTAGAGGGTTTGAAGGGTTTTTAGAGGGTTTGAAGGGTTTTTAGAGGGTGGATTTAAAGGCAGCGTTCACACTTATGTCGACGCGCATCTCAGGAGAGAGGGGGAGGGGCCAGTCCTGTTTTTACTGATGGATCCAGGACCCGATGAACTGAAAAGTGGGGTTTGATCAAAGGTTAGCACAGCCCCATGTGGATGTGACGTGCTTTAGCTTTGGTTTAGCATGTGGACATTAGCTTTGGTTTAGCATGTGGACATTAGCTCTAGTTTAGCGTGTGGACATTAGCTCTAGTTTAGCGTGTGGACATTAGCTCTAGTTTAGCTTGTGGATATTAGCTTTGGTTTACCGTGTGGACATTAGCTAGCGTGTGGACATTAGCTTTAGTTTAGCGTGTGAACATGAGCTTTAGTTTAGCGTGTGGACATTAGCTTTAGTTTAGCGTGTGGACATTAGCTTTAGTTTAGCGTGTGGACATGAGCTTTAGTTTAGCGTGTGGACATTAGCTAGCGTGTGGACATGACATGAGCTTTAGTTTAGCGTGTGGACATTAGCTAGCGTGTGGACATGACATTAGCTTTAGTTTAGCGTGTGGACATGAGCTTCAATTTAGCGTGTGGACATTAGCTAGCGTGTGGACATTAGCTATCGTGTGGACATGAGCTCTAGTTTAGCGTGTTGACATTAGCTAGCGTGTGTACATTAGCTAGTGTGTAGACATGAGCTCTAGTTTAGCGTGTGGACATTAGCTAGCGTGTGGACATGAGCTCTAGTTTAGCGTGTGGACATTAGCTATCGTGTGGACATGAGCTCTAGTTTACCGTGTTGACATTAGCTAGCGTGTGGACATTAGCTAGTGTGTAGACATGAGCTCTAGTTTAGCGTGTGGACATTAGCTAGCGTGTGGACATGAGCTCTAGTTTAGCGTGTGGACATTAGCTAGCGTGTGGACATGAGCTCTAGTTTAGCGTGTGGACATTAGCTAGCGTGTGGACATTAGCTGCATCTGTGTGAGCCTTTATGGTTCCATTTGAGAGGCTTCATAAGTGATAATGAGGATGTGATGAGCAGAGTCACTGCTAATGGCACAAATGTGATAAACACGGCACAAATGTGGTAAACACGGATAAACTGGAGTATTTGAAGGTTTTACTCAGAGCTGATGTTAATTCTATTTTAGATCCAAAACTTCATTGAAACTGGCTTACTTTTACTTTATCATTACTTGTTTTATTATTCAAAATGTACAGTACACATAAATACAACTTGAGCCTTAAGATCTTGTTTCTGAGCCTCACAAACAACTTCAAAAAATCCATAAAAAGTCCATAAACCATCACTGGACTTCGGTCGTCAAATTATGTCCATTGTAGGTCACGTTGCCTAAGGGCGTCATTTATTTGGTCATTGTTCTTTCCCTCTTTCAACTGTGGATCTATTAAAATATCTGGATCGGGTGTTGCTGCTTATCGCCTGGTGTACACCTGTACCTGGTGTACACCTGTACTACATCTGTACTACACCAGGTACAGGTATATACCTGTACTACACCAGGTACAGGTATATACCTGTACTACACCAGGTACAGGTATATACCTGTACCTGGTGTAGTACAGGTGTAGTACAGGTGTACACCTGTACCTGGTGTACACCTGTACTACATCTGTACTACACCAGGTACAGGTATATACCTGTACTACACCAGGTACAGGTATATACCTGTACTACACCAGGTACAGGTGTACACCTGTACTACACCTGTACTACACCAGGTACAGGTATATACCTGTACTACACCAGGTACAGGTGTACACCTGTACTACACCTGTACTACACCAGGTACAGGTATATACCTGTACTACACCAGGTACAGGTGTACACCTGTACTACACCTGTACTACACCAGGTACAGGTATATACCTGTACTACACCAGGTACAGGTGTACACCTGCACCTGGTGTAGTACAGGTGTAGTAAAGGTGTAGTACAGGTGTAGTATAGGTGTACACCTGTACCTGGTGTAGTACAGATGTAGTACAGGTGTACACCAGGTACAGGTGTACACCTATACTACACCTGTACTACACCTGTACTACACCTGTACTACACCTGTACTACACCAGGTACAGGTATATACCTGTACTACACCAGGTACAGGTGTACACCTGCACCTGGTGTAGTACAGGTGTAGTACAGGTGTAGTATAGGTGTACACCTGTACCTGGTGTACACCTGTACTACATCTGTACTACACCAGGTACAGGTGTACACCTGTAACACGCCCTGTAACACGCCCTGTTACATGCCCTGATACACGCCCTGTAACACGCCCTAATACACGCCCTGGTACACGCCCTGTAACACGCCCTAATACACGCCCTGGTACACGCCCTGTAACACGCCCTAATACACGCCCTGATACACGCCCTGATACACGCCCTGTAACACGCCCTGTAGCACGCCCTGTAACACGCCCTAATACACGCCCTGGTACACGCCCTGTAACACGCCCTAATACACGCCCTGGTACACGCCCTGATTCACGCCCTGGTACACGCCCTGATTCACACCCTGGTACACGCCCTGATACACGCCCTGTAACACGCCCTGTAACACGCCCTGGTACACACCCTGTAACACGCCCTGATACACGTCCTGGTACACGCCCTGTTACACACTCTGATACACGCCCTGATACACGCCCTGTAACACGCCCTGATACACGCCCTGTAACATGCCCTGATACACACCCTGTAACACGCCCTGATACACACCCTATAACACGCCCTGATACACACCCTGTAACACGCCCTGATACACACCCTGATACACACCCTGTAACACGCCCTGATACACACCCTATAACACGCCCTGATACACACCCTGTAACACGCCCTGATACACACCCTGATACACACCCTGTAACACGCCCTGGTACACGCCCTGTAGTACGCCCTGTAGCACGTCCTGTGACACGCCCTGGTACACGCCCTGTTACACACTCTGATACACGCCCTGGTACACGCCCTGTTTCACGCCTTGATACACGTCCTGTAACACGCCCTGGTACACGCCCTGTAGCACGCCCTGTAACACGCCCTGATACACGCCCTGATACACGCCCTGTAACACGCCCTGTAGCACACCCTGTAACACGCCCTGGTACACGCCCTGATACACGCCCTGATACACGCCCTGTAACACGCCCTGATACACGCCCTGTAGCACGCCCTGTAACACGCCCTGGTACACACCCTGTAACACGCCCTGATACACGCCCTGTAACACGCCCTGATACACGCCCTGTAGCACGCCCTGTAACACGCCCTGGTACACACCCTGAAACACGCCCTGATACACGCCCTGTAACACGCCCTGATACACGCCCTGTAACACGCCCTGATACACGCCCTGTAACACGCCCTGATACACGCCCTGTAACACGCCCTGTAACACGCCCTGGTACACACCCTGTAACACGCCCTGATACACGCCCTGTAACACGCCCTGATACACGACCTGTAACACGCCCTGGTACACGCTCTGTAGCACGCCCTGTAACACGCCCTGGTACACACCCTGTAACACGCCCTGATACACGCCCTGATACACGCCCTGATACAGGCCCTGATACACACCCTGATACACACCCTATAACACGCCCTGATACATGCCCTGTAACACGCCCTGATACACGCCCTGATACACGCCCTGATACACGCCCTGATACACGCCCTGATACAGGCCCTGATACACGCCCTGATACACACCCTATAACACGCCCTGATACACACCCTGTAACACGCCCTGATACACGCCCTGATACACGCCCTGATACACGCCCTGTAACACGCCCTGTAACACACCCTGTAACACGCCCTGATACACGCCCTGTAACACGCCCTGTAACACGCCTTGATACACGCCCTGGTACACGCCCTGTAACACACTCTGATACACGCCCTGATACACGCCCTGTAACACGCCTTGATACACGCCCTGGTACACGCCCTGGTACACGCCCTGGTACACGCCCTGTAGTACGCCCTGTAGCACGTCCTGTAACACGCCCTGGTACACGCCCTGGTACACGCCCTGATACACACCCTGTAACACGCCCTGATACACGCCCTGTAACACGCCGTGTAACACACTCTGATACACGCCCTGTAACACACCCTGTAACACGCCCTGTTACACGCCCTGTAACACGCCCTGTAACACGCCTTGATACACGCCCTGATACACGCCCTGTAACACACCCTGTAACACGCCCTGTTACACGCCCTGTAACACACCCTGTAACACGCCCTGTTACACGCCCTGTAACACGCCCTAATACACGCCCTGATACACGCCCTGATACACGCCCTGTAACACGCCCTGTAGCACGCCCTGTAACACGCCCTAATACACGCCCTGGTACACGCCCTGTAACACGCCCTAATACACGCCCTGGTACACGCCCTGATTCACGCCCTGGTACATGCCCTGATTCACGCCCTGGTACACGCCCTGATACACGCCCTGTAACACGCCCTGTAACACACCCTGGTACACACCCTGTAACACGCCCTGATACACGCCCTGGTACACGCCCTGTTACACACTCTGATACACGCCCTGATACACGCCCTGTAACACGCCCTGATACACGCCCTGTAACATGCCCTGATACACACCCTGTAACACGCCCTGATACACACCCTATAACACGCCCTGATACACACCCTGTAACACGCCCTGATACACACCCTGATACACACCCTGTAACACGCCCTGATACACACCCTATAACACGCCCTGATACACACCCTGTAACACGCCCTGATACACACCCTGATACACACCCTGTAACATGCCCTGGTACACGCCCTGTAGTACGCCCTGTAGCACGTCCTGTGACACGCCCTGGTACACGCCCTGTTACACACTCTGATACACGCCCTGGTACACGCCCTGTTTCACGCCTTGATACACGTCCTGTAACACGCCCTGGTACACGCCCTGTAACACGCCCTGGTACACGCCCTGTAGCACGCCCTGTTACACGCCCTGATACACGCCCTGATACACGCCCTGTAACACGCCCTGTAGCACGCCCTGTAACACGCCCTGGTACACGCCCTGATACACGCCCTGATACACGCCCTGTAACACGCCCTGATACACGCCCTGTAGCACGCCCTGTAACACGCCCTGGTACACACCCTGTAACACGCCCTGATACACGCCCTGTAACACGCCCTGATACACGCCCTGTAACACGCCCTGTAACACGCCCTGGTACACACCCTGTAACACGCCCTGATACACGCCCTGTAACACGCCCTGATACACGCCCTGTAACACGCCCTGATACACGCCCTGTAACACGCCCTGGTACACGCTCTGTAGCACGCCCTGTAACACGCCCTGGTACACACCCTGTAACACACCCTGTAACATGCCCTGGTACACGCCCTGTAGTACGCCCTGTAGCACGTCCTGTGACACGCCCTGGTACACGCCCTGTTACACACTCTGATACACGCCCTGGTACACGCCCTGTTTCACGCCTTGATACACGTCCTGTAACACGCCCTGGTACACGCCCTGTAACACGCCCTGGTACACGCCCTGTAGCACGCCCTGTTACACGCCCTGATACACGCCCTGATACACGCCCTGTAACACGCCCTGTAGCACGCCCTGTAACACGCCCTGGTACACGCCCTGATACACGCCCTGATACACGCCCTGTAACACGCCCTGATACACGCCCTGTAGCACGCCCTGTAACACGCCCTGGTACACACCCTGTAACACGCCCTGATACACGCCCTGTAACACGCCCTGATACACGCCCTGTAGCACGCCCTGTAACACGCCCTGGTACACACCCTGAAACACGCCCTGATACACGCCCTGTAACACGCCCTGATACACGCCCTGTAACACGCCCTGATACACGCCCTGTAACACGCCCTGATACACGCCCTGTAACACGCCCTGTAACACGCCCTGGTACACACCCTGTAACACGCCCTGATACACGCCCTGTAACACGCCCTGATACACGCCCTGTAACACGCCCTGATACACGCCCTGTAACACGCCCTGGTACACGCTCTGTAGCACGCCCTGTAACACGCCCTGGTACACACCCTGTAACACGCCCTGATACACGCCCTGATACACGCCCTGATACAGGCCCTGATACACGCCCTGATACACACCCTGTAACACGCCCTGATACACGCCCTGTAACACGCCCTGATACACACCCTGTAACACGCCCTGATACACGCCCTGATACACGCCCTGTAACACGCCCTGATACACGCCCTGTAGCACGCCCTGTAACACGCCCTGGTACACACCCTGTAACACGCCCTGATACACGCCCTGTAACACGCCCTGATACACGCCCTGTAACACGCCCTGATACACGCCCTGTAACACGCCCTGATACACGCCCTGTAACACGCCCTGTAACACGCCCTGGTACACACCCTGTAACACGCCCTGATACACGCCCTGTAACACGCCCTGATACACGCCCTGTAACACGCCCTGATACACGCCCTGTAACACGCCCTGGTACACGCTCTGTAGCACGCCCTGTAACACGCCCTGGTACACACCCTGTAACACGCCCTGATACACGCCCTGATACACGCCCTGATACAGGCCCTGATACACGCCCTGATACACACCCTATAACACGCCCTGATACACACCCTGTAACACGCCCTGATACACACCCTGTAACACGCCCTGATACACGCCCTGATACACGCCCTGATACACGCCCTGTAACACGCCCTGATACACGCCCTGTAACACGCCCTGATACACGCCCTGTAACACGCCCTGATACACGCCCTGTAACACGCCCTGGTACACGCTCTGTAGCACGCCCTGTAACACGCCCTGGTACACACCCTGTAACACGCCCTGATACACGCCCTGATACACGCCCTGATACAGGCCCTGATACACGCCCTGATACACACCCTATAACACGCCCTGATACACACCCTGTAACACGCCCTGATACACACCCTGTAACACGCCCTGATACACGCCCTGATACACGCCCTGATACACGCCCTGTAACACGCCCTGTAACACACCCTGTAACACGCCCTGATACACGCCCTGTAACACGCCCTGTAACACGCCCTGATACACGCCCTGTAACATGCCCTGATACACACCCTGTAACACGCCCTGATACACACCCTATAACACGCCCTGATACACACCCTGTAACACGCCCTGATACACACCCTGATACACACCCTGTAACACGCCCTGATACACACCCTATAACACGCCCTGATACACACCCTGTAACACGCCCTGATACACACCCTATAACACGCCCTGATACACACCCTGTAACACGCCCTGATACACACCCTGATACACACCCTGTAACATGCCCTGGTACACGCCCTGTAGTACGCCCTGTAGCACGTCCTGTGACACGCCCTGGTACACGCCCTGTTACACACTCTGATACACGCCCTGGTACACGCCCTGTTTCACGCCTTGATACACGTCCTGTAACACGCCCTGGTACACGCCCTGTAACACGCCCTGGTACACGCCCTGTAGCACGCCCTGTTACACGCCCTGATACACCCCCTGATACACGCCCTGTAACACGCCCTGTAGCACGCCCTGTAACACGCCCTGGTACACGCCCTGATACACGCCCTGATACACGCCCTGTAACACGCCCTGATACACGCCCTGTAGCACGCCCTGTAACACGCCCTGGTACACACCCTGTAACACGCCCTGATACACGCCCTGTAACACGCCCTGATACACGCCCTGTAGCACGCCCTGTAACACGCCCTGGTACACACCCTGAAACACGCCCTGATACACGCCCTGTAACACGCCCTGATACACGCCCTGTAACACGCCCTGATACACGCCCTGTAACACGCCCTGATACACGCCCTGTAACACGCCCTGTAACACGCCCTGGTACACACCCTGTAACACGCCCTGATACACGCCCTGTAACACGCCCTGATACACGCCCTGTAACACGCCCTGATACACGCCCTGTAACACGCCCTGGTACACGCTCTGTAGCACGCCCTGTAACACGCCCTGGTACACACCCTGTAACACGCCCTGATACACGCCCTGATACACGCCCTGATACAGGCCCTGATACACGCCCTGATACACACCCTGTAACACGCCCTGATACACGCCCTGTAACACGCCCTGATACACACCCTGTAACACGCCCTGATACACGCCCTGATACACGCCCTGTAACACGCCCTGATACACGCCCTGTAGCACGCCCTGTAACACGCCCTGGTACACACCCTGTAACACGCCCTGATACACGCCCTGTAACACGCCCTGATACACGCCCTGTAACACGCCCTGATACACGCCCTGTAACACGCCCTGTAACACGCCCTGGTACACACCCTGTAACACGCCCTGATACACGCCCTGTAACACGCCCTGATACACGCCCTGTAACACGCCCTGATACACGCCCTGTAACACGCCCTGGTACACGCTCTGTAGCACGCCCTGTAACACGCCCTGGTACACACCCTGTAACACGCCCTGATACACGCCCTGATACACGCCCTGATACAGGCCCTGATACACGCCCTGATACACACCCTATAACACGCCCTGATACACACCCTGTAACACGCCCTGATACACACCCTGTAACACGCCCTGATACACGCCCTGATACACGCCCTGATACACGCCCTGTAACACGCCCTGATACACGCCCTGTAACACGCCCTGATACACGCCCTGTAACACGCCCTGATACACGCCCTGTAACACGCCCTGGTACACGCTCTGTAGCACGCCCTGTAACACGCCCTGGTACACACCCTGTAACACGCCCTGATACACGCCCTGATACACGCCCTGATACAGGCCCTGATACACGCCCTGATACACACCCTATAACACGCCCTGATACACACCCTGTAACACGCCCTGATACACACCCTGTAACACGCCCTGATACACGCCCTGATACATGCCCTGATACACACCCTGTAACACGCCCTGATACACACCCTATAACACGCCCTGATACACACCCTGTAACACGCCCTGATACACACCCTGATACACACCCTGTAACACGCCCTGATACACACCCTATAACACGCCCTGATACACACCCTGTAACACGCCCTGATACACACCCTATAACACGCCCTGATACACACCCTGTAACACGCCCTGATACACACCCTGATACACACCCTGTAACATGCCCTGGTACACGCCCTGTAGTACGCCCTGTAGCACGTCCTGTGACACGCCCTGGTACACGCCCTGTTACACACTCTGATACACGCCCTGGTACACGCCCTGTTTCACGCCTTGATACACGTCCTGTAACACGCCCTGGTACACGCCCTGTAACACGCCCTGGTACACGCCCTGTAGCACGCCCTGTTACACGCCCTGATACACCCCCTGATACACGCCCTGTAACACGCCCTGTAGCACGCCCTGTAACACGCCCTGGTACACGCCCTGATACACGCCCTGATACACGCCCTGTAACACGCCCTGATACACGCCCTGTAGCACGCCCTGTAACACGCCCTGGTACACACCCTGTAACACGCCCTGATACACGCCCTGTAACACGCCCTGATACACGCCCTGTAGCACGCCCTGTAACACGCCCTGGTACACACCCTGAAACACGCCCTGATACACGCCCTGTAACACGCCCTGATACACGCCCTGTAACACGCCCTGATACACGCCCTGTAACACGCCCTGATACACGCCCTGTAACACGCCCTGTAACACGCCCTGGTACACACCCTGTAACACGCCCTGATACACGCCCTGTAACACGCCCTGATACACGCCCTGTAACACGCCCTGATACACGCCCTGTAACACGCCCTGGTACACGCTCTGTAGCACGCCCTGTAACACGCCCTGGTACACACCCTGTAACACGCCCTGATACACGCCCTGATACACGCCCTGATACAGGCCCTGATACACGCCCTGATACACACCCTGTAACACGCCCTGATACACGCCCTGTAACACGCCCTGATACACACCCTGTAACACGCCCTGATACACGCCCTGATACACGCCCTGTAACACGCCCTGATACACGCCCTGTAGCACGCCCTGTAACACGCCCTGGTACACACCCTGTAACACGCCCTGATACACGCCCTGTAACACGCCCTGATACACGCCCTGTAACACGCCCTGATACACGCCCTGTAACACGCCCTGTAACACGCCCTGGTACACACCCTGTAACACGCCCTGATACACGCCCTGTAACACGCCCTGATACACGCCCTGTAACACGCCCTGATACACGCCCTGTAACACGCCCTGGTACACGCTCTGTAGCACGCCCTGTAACACGCCCTGGTACACACCCTGTAACACGCCCTGATACACGCCCTGATACACGCCCTGATACAGGCCCTGATACACGCCCTGATACACACCCTATAACACGCCCTGATACACACCCTGTAACACGCCCTGATACACACCCTGTAACACGCCCTGATACACGCCCTGATACACGCCCTGATACACGCCCTGTAACACGCCCTGATACACGCCCTGTAACACGCCCTGATACACGCCCTGTAACACGCCCTGATACACGCCCTGTAACACGCCCTGGTACACGCTCTGTAGCACGCCCTGTAACACGCCCTGGTACACACCCTGTAACACGCCCTGATACACGCCCTGATACACGCCCTGATACAGGCCCTGATACACGCCCTGATACACACCCTATAACACGCCCTGATACACACCCTGTAACACGCCCTGATACACACCCTGTAACACGCCCTGATACACGCCCTGATACACGCCCTGATACACGCCCTGTAACACGCCCTGTAACACACCTTGTAACACGCCCTGATACACGCCCTGTAACACGCCCTGTAACACGCCTTGATACACGCCCTGGTACACGCCCTGTAACACACTCTGATACACGCCCTGATACACGCCCTGTAACACGCCCTGTAACACGCCCTGGTACACGCCCTGGTACACGCCCTGGTACACGCCCTGTAGTACGCCCTGTAGCACGTCCTGGTACACACCCTGTAACACGCCCTGATACACGCCCTGATACACGCCCTGATACAGGCCCTGATACACGCCCTGATACACACCCTATAACACGCCCTGATACACACCCTGTAACACGCCCTGATACACACCCTGTAACACGCCCTGATACACGCCCTGATACACGCCCTGATACACACCCTGTAACACGCCCTGATACACGCCCTGTAACACGCCCTGATACACGCCCTGTAACACGCCCTGGTACACGCTCTGTAGCACGCCCTGTAACACGCCCTGGTACACACCCTGTAACACGCCCTGATACACGCCCTGATACACGCCCTGATACAGGCCCTGATACACGCCCTGATACATACCCTATAACACGCCCTGATACACACCCTGTAACACGCCCTGATACACACCCTGTAACACGCCCTGATACACGCCCTGATACACGCCCTGATACACGCCCTGTAACACGCCCTGTAACACACCCTGTAACACGCCCTGATACACGCCCTGTAACACGCCCTGTAACACGCCTTGATACACGCCCTGGTACACGCCCTGTAACACACTCTGATACACGCCCTGATACACGCCCTGTAACACGCCCTGTAACACGCCCTGGTACACGCCCTGGTACACGCCCTGGTACACGCCCTGTAGTACGCCCTGTAGCACGTCCTGTAACACGCCCTGGTACACGCCCTGGTACACGCCCTGGTACACGCCCTGTAGCACGCCCTGTAACACGCCGTGTAACACACTCTGATACACGCCCTGTTACACGCCCTGTTACACGCCCTGTTACACGCCCTGTTTCACGCCCTGTAACATGCCCTGATACACGCCCTGGTACACGCCCTGTTTCACGACCTGATACACGCCCTGTTTCACGCCCTGACACACGCCCTGTAACACGCCCTGGTACACGCCCTGTAGCACGCCCTGTAGCACGCCCTGTTACACGCCCTGTTACACGCCCTGTTTCACGCCCTGTTTCACACCCTGGTACACGCCCTGTTACACGCCCTGATACACGCCCTGGTACACACCTCAGATATCGCTCTATCTTTTCAGATAGAGCGTTGTAAACAGAACTGGACCCAGTACTGACCCCTGAGGCACACCGTAAAGTTAATTTAGAACAAGGGGAGGTGCCTCTGAGGGCGGGGCCTCTGAGGGCGGGGCCTCTGACACCTACATCACATTCTAACTCTGCAGTAGAATGTTGTGGTTCATGGTCAAACGCTGAGGTCAGAACCAGGAGTGAGACCAGTCCATCTGTGGTGGGCTCTGGACCCTGCTGTGGTGGGCTCTGAACCCTGCTGTGGTGGGCTCTGAACCCTGCTGTGGTGGGCTCTGGACCCTGTTGTGGTGGGCTCTGAACACTGCTGTGGTGGGCTCTGAACCCTGCTGTGGTGGGCTCTGAACCCTGCTGTGATGGGCTTTGGACCCTGCTGTGGTGGGCTCTGAACCCTGCTGTGATGGGCTTTGGACCCTGCTGTGGTGGGCTCTGAACCCTGGTGTGGTGGGCTATGAACCCTGTTGTGGTGGGCTCTGAACCCTGCTGTGGTGGGCTCTGAACCCTGCTGTGGGGGGCTCTGGACCCTGCTGTGGTGGGCTCTGAACCCTGCTGTGGTGGGCTCTGAACCCTGCTGTGGTGGGCTCTGAACCCTGCTGTGGTGGGCTCTGAACCCTGCTGTGGTGGGCTCTGAACCCTGCTGTTATAGAGTGTATAATTAGGGGGAGAATGTTCTTGAGGAGCTTGGAATGGGGTCTAAGACACAAGTGGAGCTTTTAGAGGACATAAGGGCTGAAGTTCTCTCTCGATCGACAGCTGAACATTTCTACATTTAGTGATGGATTTATATGTGACACTAGTTTTACTGCTAATGACAACAAAAGCAGTCCTGAGATGGGTCAGCAGGTCAGCAGGTCAGCAGGTCAGCAGGTCAGCAGGTCAGCAGATCAGCAGGTCAGCAGGTCTGGACGACATAAATGAACTTGATTGGATCCATATTTAGTTTAATTTGAGTTGTTACAGTCGCAAACTGTCACGTGTTTTTCGTAGGTTTTTCCTCAGCATGAGACAAACCGGATGTAGCTAAAGGCTAAAGGCTAACGTTAAACTAGTGACACAACCAACTAAAAAACAAAGTAAAGATGGTCTGACTTCAGTTTGAAACGTTATGTGCCCAGTGTTGGTCTCCTCCAGTAGAGGTCAGTGTTGGTCTCCTCCAGTAGAGGTCAGTGTTGGTCTCCTCCAGTAGAGGTCAGTGTTGGTCTCCTCCAGTAGAGGTCAGTGTTGGTCTCCTCCAGTAGAGGTCAGTGTTGGTCTCCTCCAGTAGAGGTCAGTGTTGGTCTCCTCCAGTAGAGGTCAGTGTTGGTCTCCTCCAGTAGAGGTCAGTGTTGGTCTCTTGTGTGATTGAATAGTCTATTCTGTGCACTTCCCCCAACACTTAATGTGCAGCCACCTCGCCCCCTCGCCCTCCTCGCCTCCCTCGTCCCCCTCGCCCCCCCCGTCCCCCTCGCCCTCCTCACCCCCCCGTCCCCCCGTCCCCCTCGCCCCCTCGCCCCCCTCGTCCCCCTCGCCCTCCTCGCCCCCTCGCCCTCCTCGCCCCCTCGTCCCCCTCGCCCCCCTCGCCCCCCCGTCCCCCCGTCCCCCTCGCCCTCCTCGCCCCCCTCGCCTCCCTCGTCCCCCTCGTCCCCCTCGCCCCCCCATCCCCCTCGCCCTCCTCTCCCCCTCGCCCCCCTCGCCCCTCGCCGTCCACCGTCCCCCTCGCCCCCTCGCCCTCCTCGCCCCCTCGCCTCGTCCCCCTCGTCCCCCTCGCCCCCCACCCTCTCGCCCCCTCGCCCCCCCCGTCCCCCTCGTCCCCCTCGCGCCCCCTCGCCCCCTCGCCCCCCTCGCCCCCCCGTCCCCCCCGTCCCCCTCGCCCTCCCTCGCCCCCCATCGCCTCCCTCGTCCCCTCGTCCCCCTCGCCCCCCCTCCCCTCCCCTCGCCCCTCTCGCCCCTTCGCCCCCTCCTCGCCCCCCTCCTCGTCCCCCTCGCCTCCCTCGCCCTCCCTCGCCCCCCTCGTCCCCCTCGCCCCCCTCGTCCCCCTCGCCCCTCCGCCTCCCCCGTCCCCCTCGTCCCCCTCGCCCCCCTCGCCCCCCTCGCCCTCCTCGCCCCCTCGCCCTCCTCGTCCCCGCTCGCCCCCTCGCCCCTCCTCGCCCCCCTCGTCCCCCTCGCCCCCCTCGTCCCCTCGCCCCCTCGCCCCCCCTGTCCCCCTCGCCCCCCTCGCCCTCCCTCGCCCCCCTCGCCCCTCGCCCCCCTCGCCCTCCTCGCCCCCCCCTCGCCCTCCTCGCCTCCTCGCCTCCTCGTCCCCCCTCGTCCCCCTCGCCCCCCTCGTCCCCCTCACCCCTCGCCCCCCCGTCCCCCTCGTCCCCCTCGCCCTCCTCGCCCTCCTCGCCCCCCCCTCGCCCTCCTTGCCCCCTCGCCCTCCTCGCCTCCCTCGTCCCCCTCGCCCCCCCGTCCCCCTCGTCCCCCTCGCCCCCCTCGCCCCCCTCGCGCCCTCCTCGCCCCCTCGCCCTCCTCGTCCCCCTCGCCCCCTCGCCCTCCTCGCCCCCTCGTCCCCCTCGCCCCCTCGTCCCCCTCGCCCCCCTCGCCCCCCCCGTCCCCCTCGCCCCCCCTCGCCCTCCTCGCCCCCCTCGCCCCCTCGCCCCCCTCGCCCTCGCTCGCCCCCCTCGCCCTCCTCGCCCCTCTCGCCTCCCTCGTCCCCCTCGTCCCCCTCGCCCCCCCCTCGTCCCCCTCACCCCTCGCCCCCCGTCCCCCTCGTCCCCCTCGCCCTCCTCGCCTCCTCGCCCCCCCTCGCCCCTCCTTGCCCCCTCGCCCTCCTCGCCTCCCTCGTCCCCCTCGCCCCCTCGTCCCCCTCGCCCCCCTCGCCCCCCTCGCCCCCCTCGCCCTCTCGCTGGCGTGGCTGGCCTGGCTCGTTTCACCTTGTTGATTCCAGCTTCATTAAGGCCAAATGAATATGACGAGTTGTGACATTACGGCAGCAGCTGGAACAAATGTGGCGAACCGCTGCTTCTCCTCCTCGTTCTGCCAATTTACGCCCGAGCCCTGGTCGTTTAGCGGGGGACACGGGGGGTGAGGGGGGGTGATGGAGGGGGGCGTTATTGCAGATGTAGGTGGAGGTGGAGGTGGAGGAGGTGGAGGTGGAGGTGGTGTTATGAATTGGATCTCACGCTCAGATGCAGAAGCAGATTGTAAACTGTGCTTTTTATTAAATCCTTCATTAGGATTCATCAGAGAGATTGGATCAGAGAAAGGTCACTCCTCCCCCTCCCCCCTCACATCTCCTCTCCTCCCTCTCCTCCCCCTCCTCCCCCTCTCCTCCTCCTCCCCCTCTCCCCCTCTCCTCCCCCTCCTCCCCTCTTCTCCCTCCTCCCCCTCCTCCCCCTCTCCTCCCTCCTCCTCCCCCTCTCCTCCCTCTCCTCCCTCCTCCTCCCCCTCTCCTCCCTCCTCCCCCTCTCCTCCCTCCTCCCCCCTCCTCCCCCTCTCCTCCCTCCTCCTCCCCCTCGCCTCCCTCCTCCCCCTCTCCTCCCTCTCCTCCCTCCTCCCCCTCTCCTCCCTCCTCCCCCCTCCTCCCCCTCTCCTCCCTCCTCCTCCCCCTCGCCTCCCTCCTCCCCCTCTCCTCCCTCTCCTCCCTCCTCCCCCTCGTCTCACCCCTCTCCCTCCCTCCTCCCCCTCTCCTCCCTCTCCCCCCTCCTCCCCCCTCTCCTCCCTCCTCCTCCCCCTCGCCTCCCTCCTCCCCCTCTCCTCCCTCTCCTCCTCCTCCCCCTCTCCTACCCTCACCCCTCCTCCTCCCACCTCCCCCTCCACTCCCTCTCCTCCCCCCTCACATCTCCCTCTTCTTCTCTTCATTTATTTACTTTTATTTCAGGCAAAACCCTTGTTTTTCTCTCATTTGTATTTGGTCCGTTCGCTGTGGAAAAAAAAGTGTCCAATCTTCACTTGAAAGACGTGTTCTACAGAGACACGCTCCTCCCACAGAGACAGACTCCTCCCACAGAGACATGCTCCTCCCACAGAGACAGACTCCTCCCACAGAGACAGACTCCTCCCACAGAGACATGCTCCTCCCACAGAGACATGCTCCTCCCACAGAGACATTCTCCTCCCACAGAGACATGCTCCTCCCACAGAGACACGCTCCTCCCACAAGAGACATGCTCCTCCCACAGAGACATGCTCCTCCCACAGAGACAGGCTCCTCCCACAGAGACACGCTCCTCCCACAGAGACATAAACCACAGATTCGACAGATTCAGTGAGCTTCTTTAGGTCGTGACAGAGTTAAACTAAATCCATTGAGTTCTGCTGCTGTGGCTTTTCTTTTTTTACAGTGCACCCCCCCAGTGGCTCTTCCCCCGTAACAAATTTGCCTTGAAAATGGGTAAAAATTATCATCATGGGCCTTTTGGAGCGGCACAAGGTGAAAGTGTCATTACCTCCCCCGTCTCCCCCCCTCCCCCCTCTCTCTCCCCTCCCTCTCCTCCCCCTCCTCTCCTCCTCTCCCTTTCCCTCACTCGTCTCAGTGACACTGGTGATGCTGCATCCTCCACGAAGCAACTCA
>NW_027315741.1:57500-295761 GCF_026437365.1 Eucyclogobius newberryi | reverse complement strand
AGTGTGATGTAATAATAAGTGTGATGTAATAATAAGTGTGATGTGATAATAAGTGTGATGTGATAATAAGTGTGATGTAATAATAAGTGTGATGTGATAATAAGTGTGATGTAATAATAAGTGTGATGTAATAATAAGTGTGATGTAATAATAAGTGTGATGTGATAATAAGTGTGATGTAATAATAAGTGTGATGTGATAATAAGTGTGATGTGATAATAAGTGTGATGTAATAATAAGTGTGATGTAATAATAAGTGTGATGTGATAATAAGTGTGATGTAATAATAAGTGTGATGTAATAATAAGTGTGATGTAATAATAAGTGTGATGTGATAATAAGTGTGATGTGATAATAAGTGTGATGTGATAATAAGTGTGATGTAATAATAAGTGTGATGTAATAATAAGTGTGATGTAATAATAAGTGTGATGTAATAATAAGTGTGATGTGGATAATAAGTGTGATGTGATAATAAGTGTGATGTAATAATAAGTGTGATGTAATAATAAGTGTGATGTAATAATAAGTGTGATGTGATAATAAGTGTGATGTGATAATAAGTGTGATGTAATAATAAGTGTGATGTGATATAAGTGTGATGTAATAATAAGTGTGATGTAATAATAAGTGTGATGTAATAATAAGTGTGATGTAATAATAAGTGTGATGTGATAATAAGTGTGATGTAATAATAAGTGTGATGTGATAATAAGTGTGATGTAATAAGTGTGATGTGATAATAAGTGTGATGTGATAATAAGTGTGATGTGATAATAAGTGTGATGTGATAATAATTGTGATGTAATAATAAGTGTGATGTGATAATAAGTGTGATGTGATAATAAGTGTGATGTGATAATAAGTGTGATGTGATAATAAGTGTGATGTAATAATAAGTGTGATGTAATAATAAGTGTGATGTAATAATAAGTGTGATGTGATAATAAGTGTGATGTGATAATAAGTGTGATGTAATAATAAGTGTGATGTAATAATAAGTGTGATGTGATAATAAGTGTGATGTGATCGTGTTGAAGCTGTTCACATTCAAATTAAACTCCGTGAGCAGCTCAAACGTCTCACCTGCGGCGGGCGCTTGGTTAGCGTCGCACGTCACGGAGCCACAGTTGCTGGCGGCGACGGCGGCCGAGAGATGAAAGGACCGTGGTAACCGCGGAGACACCGGCACCGAGTGACACCGTCGCCCCGGTAACTGTTGCCACGAGTACGAGCCCTCCGTCACCGGGCCGTTAGCGTTAGCCAGGAGCTTAGAGAACACACTTCCCGGAGGAGAGTGGAGGTCGAACACCAGCGAGAACACAGACTTTGTCGGGACGTCGAAGAACTTGACTTTCCCGCACAGATCCTCCCGCGCCGTGAACGGGTTGATTTTGTGGGACTTGGCCGCCTTCTGGTTCAGGGGCGGGTGGTAGTACGGGTCCTGCACGTTCACCTTGCGCCCGGGTTTACAGGAGAAGACGTCCGATTGGCTGCGGCTGAGCCAGATGTTCCGCCGCGGCCGAGGCGATTTGGGCGGGATCTTTCCGTCCTGGAAACCGAGAGGATTCAGGCGCTTGAAGCCCTGCCCCTTTTCTCCTGCAACCAGACACAACACAACAGTGACATAGACATTTACTCAAATACTGCAGTGAAGGGCTTTAATACTGTCCTCTTCTTTGGAAATCGCATGAATAACGTGTTTAAAAATGTGTTAGAATCTTTTATTGTAAAGCCTAACAAGGCCACTAGAGGGCTGCAGATTCCCTCTGATCCACTGAACCCGGCTGAAGTCAGGACAGAGCTTCCTCAAAGTATTGTGTTCACTATTAACATTTATATTGATCAAAATATTCTAAATGCAAACACTACAACAAAAGCAACTTGATCTAAATAGAGATAAAGCAGGATGAAGAGTGAAGCAGAGCTGCAGGTGCACATACAAGAACACGTCACCTTCAAACACAGACGCAGTCTTTACATTTCAAACCACATTGATCTCTCGTCTGTGACTTTAATAACTCTGGCTTTACATAACGTCTCGTTGGATCATTTCTTTGATTTCCTGTTTAGTCTCATAAGTCAATACTGTCCTCTGGCTGTTTTCACTCCACAGTTATGTAACGACCTCTGACCCAGCAACGTCTGTGTCTGCAGCAGCGCCGCCGCATCGGAACAAATATAACAAATATACAACGTTTCATCATTTAAATGTGAAAACACTACAGTCTGAGCCATGTTTCGGGGTCACACTGTCGATTATGAGGGACTTGGATCAACATTGTTCTTAATGATGTTGTTTAGCATGAAGTACTTAATCATCATGGCCCATGTACTTGTACGTTTTGACCCTGGTTAAAAAAAAAACAATATTACGTTTGACATTATTAATAACTATAAAAGAAACACTGCAAAAAATGATTTGGCATTAAAACCATAAGGATTTTGCACGACATAAAAACACTTTAAAAACACATAAACAACTACGTCCCCAAAACATACTTCTCCTGCTGTGCACCGTGACCTCTGACCTCTGACCCAGGCTGCCTCCATTAGCTCTGGCTAACGATGCTAGCTATGCATATTTAGAGTGGCGATCAAAAATAGACGTGTGGTTTGTCAAACAGACTCCGAGCCTGGACTCTGGAGGCTCTAAAACGAGCTGCGGTTTGTCCACATCACAGAAGATGAAACGTGTGCCAGTTTTTCACAAAAATCCAAAACATGGGAGCAAAAAAGAAGGCATTTTGTTGGACGAGACTCCGGAGTCTGATGGAATCGCCCGACATCGTTCACCTTTCCACTGAACAAAGCCCAAAGTCTCATTCCTCCAGGACCCGGCGGAGTCTATTCTGGGACATCCGACACGCGCAGTCCAGGGATTCATTTGTAATTTAGCGGAGCCGCCTCGGAGTCTGACCGAGGCGGCTCCGACGGGGTCCGGCTCCGGGAGATCACATCTGGTTTGAGCGTCGGACGGAGCCGCAGTTTACGAGGTCACGGTTTGGGTGTCGACAGAAGCGGAGCTGCTGCGGAGTCTGGCGAGCTCGTTTACCTCGTTACGTCGCGGCTTTGGAGAGTAAATACTTGAAACGACTAAAGGAACCTGCGATCAATACGAGCGTTCATCGATAGAGCAGACCGCGGCGCCCCCCAGAGTCTAAACTCCTCCTCCAGAGTCCAAAAACAACCCGGACAATCACACTTTTTCTGTCGTTTGTATTGTCGTAAACATAAAAAGTAACTACGCTGTTAAAAAACAACTAAACACATAAGAACAATGATGATTTTACGCTCCAGAAAATGTTTGAGGGGAAATTATTGCACTGTTGATGTTTCAGCAAATCAATATTAAGCTTTTAATGTTTTTTTAATTTTTGTTTCAAGCTCTTTAGGGCCATAATCTGACCTCAAAACAAAAACATCGAGGGTTTTATCGGGTCAGAACTGATAACGCTGCCTTGAGACCGTTTCCCTGGGCAACGGAATGATGAGAATGACATAAACTTACTTTACAGACATTAAACCAACATCTGCACGTGTTTTGAACCTGATCTTTAACATTTCAGACTATTTGGTGAAATAAATCATATCAATATTTGGAAATATGATTATGATATGAAGAGAAAGAAAAGTTTAATATTCTTAAGTCGACATCGTGTTATTTTAGGACATTTTGGGAAAAAAGCAGATCAAGTTTGTTTTCTGGTGACATTTTGGCGATAGAGCTCCCCCTGCAGCTCTGTTGAGGAACTACACAATCAGAGAACAGATCCTTTTTATCAAAATAAGTCAAATTTTAAAAAAGAGCCAGGGTTTCTCTGGAGAGTTGTTTTCGAGTCAGAGTTTAATGAGGTAAAATTGTCAAATGTAAAAATGTCCTTTTTTAACGCTTTTCCAGGCCATATTTTCATCTAAAGCCGTTCAATAACGTTTCATGTTTTTTAATGCCCCACAGAGACCATGTATTGATCTAAAATAATATTTGTGCCACTCTAGTCTGAGCGAAACTTACTGTAAACACTGGACACGATCGTCCACGCGTCACGGTGGAGAGAAAACACTCGAACCAGAGGCAAAACGCTACTTTGATGTGTTTTTTAAGCGCGACAACTTCAAGCGGAGTCGCGCTCGAGTCTTAAGCAAACGGACAGTCCTGCGGGTGTCGCTGTACCTTTGCCGAACGCCTTCTTGTCGTCGGCCGTGACAGAGTCCTGCTCCATCTCCTCGAGCTTCAGCCGAGCCACGATCTGCTCCAGCAACTTCACGATGTCGGGGAACACCGGGCGGAGCTTGGGGTCCATCTGACACACAGCGCGGAGGGGTTAGCACACAAAAGCTCTCAAAACCGCCTGTATTTTCTACAATCTGAGCTGTGTTTGTCCAGAAAAGTGTAGATTAAATTCACGATTCGCTTTAAAATCCATCGTAAATCCATATGATCGACATGAAATAATTCGTGGACTTGGGTTAAACCTTGTCCAGAGCTGGTCTTGGACAGGACTGTGAACGGAGGATTTTACCCGTGTTTTTGGGTCAGAGCGAAACACGTGAAGGTGCGGGAGTCGAACCCAGAACCTTTCCGCTGTGCGCTGACGGCACTGGCCACTCAGACGCTCACATTTTCAAAGTACACACGGCGGGAAACGACAGAAACGTGGACGTCCAGAAGCCGAGAAGTGGGAGGGAGTTCGGTAAAATGCGACGTACACGACCGAGCGTTGTAAAAAATGACTTTGAAACGTGACTTTTTTGGACAAATAAATGGATTGAAATGCAAATAAAAAGCTAAACGAGTGTTGACAATAAGAGAATGACAGACGCACTAGTTTAGAGTGTAAAGTACTAAAGTATTTGAACCGCAACAATAATATGTATTCAAAACGTACTTATTAAACCTGGTTATTAATTAAAAAAATACTCAAATCAAGATTCACACTATCTGAACTCATGCAGATCTTTAAAGGAACAGTATTAAGGGATTTAAAGGAGCACTATGGGGCCACTTTGGGAAAATTAACTTAGATTGAGGATTACAAAGGGATAAAGCGGCAGAAAAAGCTTTAATAGTATTAAGGATCGGGATGAACGAGGGGGACAACGCCATAAGCTGCTTTTTACTCTTGAATTTAAAAACCCCATCGCGTCCGTGAAGTGCATTTCAATCCTCGTCCAGTCGACGCAAAAGAACAAAAGCAGCTACTACTTTTACGACGCGGTGGACATGTGAGAATGAGAGGTAGAATTATACATTATTACACAAAGTAAGATTCAAAATGCCGATGTTTGAACCTGGTTTATAGTTCATCTTTAAGTATATTATCATTTCCTCTTATAGATCAATGGCAATTTTTGATTTTTGGCTTGTTTTTTCGTATTAAAACCAAATAAATCTGGTTTTCAACATTATTTTCATCCGCTGCTGCTGTTTAACATTAAAAAAATTAAACTCCGCCTCAAACCACACACTTTTACAGCCCTCTCCGTTAAAAAGACCCCAGCGCTGACGAGTACAAACGTCGTGAATCTTGATTGGTTTGGATTAATTGCACGGCCCTCGTTAAACAGAATGCGTTGGTGAATAAGGTGTGCGAGGTTTGTGGGACTCACGTTGCAGCAGTTGAAGGCGAGCTGCAGGAAGTCGTGCGGACAGTCGCCGACCATGTGCTGGAACGTGTGGTAGTCCAGACCGAAGTTCTGACCAGGACAAAGAAGTCAGCGTCAGCGTTAGAGTGCGAGTGAAAAGAAAAGAAATACATGGGAAAAATAATAATAATACTACAAATAAATAATTTCAAAAGGAAAAGATAATAATAATACACTATACATAAATAATAAATACATACAAAAATACATTAATAAAAAATAATTATGAATACTAAATACATAAAAAATTAAAAATGCATAAATAAAATACAAAAATGATGAATACTAAATACATAAAAATACAAAAATAAAAATAAATAAATACTAAATACATAAACATTTTCATAAATAAATAAAAAATATTTAAATACTAAATACATAAAAATAATAAAAATACATAAATAAAAATAAATGAATAATAAATACAGGAACTACATTTAAAAACAATAATACATATATAATATATAAAAATAATAATACATTAATAATAATATATAAAAATAATAATAATGCAGAAATAAAAATAAATACATTATAAATACAGAAAAAAAGAAAACTGCATCAGATGGATATAGACAGATTCCTGTACATCCTGTAGTTTTCCGCTTTTATTTGTATTCTTTTCCACACAAATCGTCACTGAACTAATGACATGCATTCATCACATGTAATATGCCACCAGACAAAGTCATAATTAGTGTGAACTTTGACCAAGATAGTTTAGATCTCTGTTATATTCATTACAAATGGGACACAATAATCTGTTACAGTGTACTTCCTCATTATCTGTAACTGGTACAAATAATCTTAAAGCTGACATCATGCAAATACATCTGACCCAAAAACAGCTATTTAACAAGCCCAACTGTTTGGCATCAAATAAAGACCTTGAGAACGATCCTCGCAGTCTCTTACAGACTAAACTTCGACATTAGAAAAGATGAAATCACGGATCATGTGCACTTTAAAGCAGAACTAAGTAACTGGTGAGCAGAAAGGAGACAGTGACATTCATTCATCGTTTTTCACAGTTTCTTTGGTACTGAACTGTGCAAAGTCCATTTCATCAGCGTTGGTGTCAGACTGACCTCTGTTCGCGGGAGAAAGTCGGGATCGGCCTGAACCCGGGCGATGATCTCACAGAGGACGATCCCGTAGGAAAACACGTCCGCCTGAAACGGACAAGACAGTCACGACACGACAGTCACGAGGAGCAGAGGAGGAGCAGAGGAGGAGCAGGAAGAGGAGCAGGAGGAGCAGGAGCAAGATGAAGAGGAGGAAGAGGAGGAGCAAGAGCAGGAAGAGGAGAAGAGCAGGAGGAGGACGAAGAGGAGCAGGAGGAGGAGCAGGCGGAAGAGGAACAGGAGGAGCTGGAGGAAGAGGAGGAGCAGGAGGAAGATGAAAAGGAGCAAGAGCAGGAAGAGGAGAAGAGGAGTAGAGGAGGAGGAAAAGCAGGAGGAGGAGGAAGAGGACTGACATCAAAGCATACACGCCTCAACACTTAGTCATGTTCTAGTCCTGCTTTAGTCCTGCTTTAGTCCTGCTTTAGACCTGGTTTAGACCTGGTTTAGACCTGGTTTAGACCTGGTTTAGACCTGGTTTAGACCTGGTTTAGACCTGGTTTAGACCTGGTTTGGACCTGGTTTAGTCCTGGTTTGGACTACTCCTGGTTTACTCCTGGTTTACTCCTGGTTTAGACCTGGTTTAGACCTGGTTTAGACCTGGTTTAGTCCTGGTTTAGTCCTGGTTTAGACCTGGTTTGGACCTGGTTTGGTCCTGGTTTAGACCTGGTTTAGACCTGGTTTAGACCTGGTTTAGACCTGGTTTAGACCTGGTTTAGTCCTGGTTTGGACTACTCCTGGTTTACTCCTGGTTTACTCCTGGTTTAGACCTGGTTTAGACCTGGTTTAGACCTGGTTTAGTCCTGGTTTAGTCCTGGTTTAGACCTGGTTTGGACCTGGTTTGGTCCTGGTTTAGACCTGGTTTAGACCTGGTTTAGACCTGGTTTAGACCTGGTTTAGTCCTGGTTTAGACCTGGTTTAGACCTGGTTTAGACCTGGTTTAGTCCTGGTTTAGTCCTGGTTTAGTCCTGGTTTAGTCCTGGTTTAGACCTGGTTTAGACCTGGTTTAGACCTGGTTTAGACCTGGTTTAGTCCTGGTTTAGACCTGGTTTAGTCCTGATTTAGTCCTGGTTTAGACCTGGTTTAGTGGTTCCGTATGGCTCCTGGTTCCGTACGGCGCGTCTTTACCTTCTCGTTGTAGCGCTCGCCTCTCAGGACCTCGGGAGCCATCCAGAACGGAGAGCCCACCACGGTCAGCTTCTCCGCCTCGGCCCTGGACACGAGAGCGCGGTCAGCACCAACGGAAAAGAATACGACTCCTTTTACCTCGAACCAGCGTCAACGAGCCGCGCCCACTTTTGGCTCACGCCCACTTTTGGCTCACGCCGTTTTCGTGACGTTTTTTGGGTAAGCGGTATTTTAAATGGCGACAACAGTTATATTACGATGCTTATGTGACCGAGAGATGGGAATCTTACTTCCAGAACCACAATTTCCCACCAAAACGTTGCATCAAAGTCAAACGATTATTTCTGTTGTACAATTGACACTTTTTAAATACATTAACGACCAAATAAAAGTGGAAAAATTGTACGAATAAAGAGTATTAGTGATGAAAAAAAAAAAGTGAGACATTTTGTTGTACAAAAGTCTTTTTGTAAGTGTTTTAAGAGTCTGCGTCGTCCAGGTAACTCCAGAGCCTCCATAGAAAACGTTACAATCTGAAATTGGCATACACGCTAAGCTAACGGCTGCTAATGTCCTATTTCCTAGTGTGATGTCATCAATTACAAACAGGAAGTGAAATTATCAACCTAAAAAATGAGCTGTTCTACGATAACATTTTTAGATTTTTTTTAACACAATTCTTAATATATTCATCTTAACTGTGTTTTAGTTCAATGAGTGAGCCGACCTGCAGGGGGCGCTTTAAGTCTAATGTTTCACAGAACAACAATGTACAGAGTCTGTGGTCATTGTCAGACTGTTGTGGCCCACGCGTTACGCTCGATATCGATTCTCAATACTCAGTGTCACATGTGACAAACGGCGACGTCACAAGGTCAAACGTTATGATTATTGTGAGAGAAAAACATCACGATTTAACGATTATTCACGATTATTACTGTGAAATCTGGTCTGACGCAAAACTATTCCTCAAGTTTGTAAAAGTCAAGTAAATGTGACAAAAAACAGCCAGATTAAAAAGCACTTTATATTTAGATGCCTCTTTTTTAACAAGACTGAATTAAAACCACTTGATTTTGTGTCTAAAAATGTCACAATTATTTATTTCAGTTCTTACGGTTGTGACCTCAATCATCACAATTATCGATTAACCTCTAAATGAACGCGTTTATTTTCGCGTCTCACTTGTATTAAAGGGACAGTTACACGAGCGCGTTAGCTAAACGCACTCTCTGAAGTCTATAAACGGATTGATATCTATTAAAAGACAGTTTAAAAGACCTAAAAATCTAAAAACTAGATTATATTATTAACCCTATTATTAATGGCCAAAACGTGACGCCTCATGACGGCCAGTTCTGCCACACGTTCAAACAGATGATCACATATTTTCTTCTGTTTTCCGTGTCTTGCGCTGCTTTCCGAACACTAGAAGGCGTCGCCCCCTTGAGCGCGCAGCAGGAACGGAAACGCACGACTTCCGCGGTCTCTTACGTGTTGGTCGGGATCTTCTCGGCCAGACCAAAGTCTCCCACCACCGCAGAGAAGCCGCTCTCCTCACACTTGATCAGGCAGTTCTGTGGAGGGGGAGGAGCAGAGGAGGAGGGGGAGGAGCAGAGGAGGAGGAGAGGAGGAGCAGAGGAGGGGGAGAGGAGGAGGGGGAGGAGCAGAGGAGGAGGGGGAGGAGCAGAGGAGGAGGAGAGGAGGAGCAGAGGAGGAGGAGAGGAGGAGCAGAGGAGGGGGAGAGGAGGAGGGGGAGGAGCAGAGGAGGAGGAGGAGAGGAGGAGGGGGAGGAGCAGAGGAGGAGGAGGAGAGGAGGAGGGGGAGGAGCAGAGGAGGAGGGGGAGGAGCAGAGGAGGAGGAGAGGAGGAGCAGAGGAGGAGGAGAGGAGGAACAGAGGAGGAGGAGAGGAGGAGCAGAGGAGGGGGAGAGGAGGAGGGGGAGGAGCAGAGGAGGAGGAGGAGAGGAGGAGGGGGAGGAGCAGAGGAGGAGGAGGAGAGGAGGAGGGGGAGGAGCAGAGGAGGAGGGGGAGGAGCAGAGGAGGAGGAGAGGAGGAGCAGAGGAGGAGGAGAGGAGGAGCAGAGGAGGGGGAGAGGAGGAGGGGGAGGAGCAGAGGAGGAGGAGGAGAGGAGGAGGGGGAGGAGCAGAGGAGGAGGGGGAGGAGCAGAGGAGGAGGAGAGGAGGAGCAGAGGAGGAGGAGAGGAGGAGCAGAGGAGGGGGAGAGGAGGAGGGGGAGGAGCAGAGGAGGAGGAGGAGAGGAGGAGGGGGAGGAGCAGAGGAGGAGGAGGAGAGGAGGAGGGGGAGGAGCAGAGGAGGAGGGGGAGGAGCAGAGGAGGAGGAGAGGAGGAGCAGAGGAGGAGGAGAGGAGGAGCAGAGGAGGGGGAGAGGAGGAGGGGGAGGAGCAGAGGAGGAGGAGGAGAGGAGGAGGGGGAGGAGCAGAGGAGGAGGAGGAGCAGAGGAGGAAGAGGACATGCTCAGCATCAACACACGCCTCGACATTTCACAAACACAATGATCCTGCAAACACACATGACAACAGGAAAAACCTCACCAACACAGTGCAATCTGCAAATAAAGACATCTCCCACGGCAACACGAGGAGTCCTTAAACCCACACCACACACTTCACCAGCTACCACCTAACGAGCCCCACTTAGTTTTGCCTAAGTTTTTACCTAAAAAAAATAAATAAAACTGGGGCAACAGACGTCTCAAATCTGAAATAATCCTCTCAAAATGAGGCAGGAAATTCCAAACTTTTTAAAAAAATTTCAGCCTTATTCACCCAATTCTGGACGTTGGTGTCGCCCTGGATTGTGTCCTTCAGTTAGTTTACATCAATCGTGACAGAAAAGAAGCCGCACGATACAAAACGGAAGCAAAATAAAAGCCGTTTCTTTAAATGTCCCATAACATGCAAAATCGACTTTTCAGAGCTTTTGACCTTCTTACATTGCTATTTGTGCTTCATATATGTACCCAGAGTGTTTTTTGATTGATTCCCGCAGTGTTTAGCTATATTACAGACTATCTCCTTTCCGCGAATCTCCAAACTGACAGGCGGTGGGTGCAGGACCGCGTCATAAGGGCAAGCACGCGTCACCATATTTAATATTAGTGCATGACCTTGTCGTGACCTTGTCGTGACCTTGTGCTCTGTTTGATCTAGAGCTCTAAAACCTTTCAGGAAAGGTTCGATTTGTACTTATTTTCAGTATTGACACTTGCTTTAGCCCCGAATAGTGCCTGGGCCTCGTTCTTTCTTTCTTTCTTTTTCATGATCCTAGCAGTGTTATTAGTTTAAAAAAAAGAACTATAATTCGCAGATTGACCTTTGACCCTTGGCTGTTCTCTAAAGACGGCCAAGAACGGAGCTGCGAGAGACAACGAGAGCGTTTTTGACTCCGTACAAGGCAAATCAAGGGATATGTTTGTGATGAGCCATTAAAAACTACATTTTTACCATTCGAGCTTTTGGAGGAGCCATTTATGGCCCTTTTTAGGCTCAAACATGAGCCGCGTTCACACTTGGCCTGGTTTACAACTGGTTTTGTCCTGTTCTAGTCCTGAGACAAATGCAACCAATGATTGCAACTAACAATTATTGTAGTAGCCGGCTTGTCAAACGATTATTTATGATGATATTGTACACTTTTTAACCAAATAAAAGGTTAAAATGAGGCGACTGAAGGCCTCCAGATGGAGAATATTTACAGATAAAGTGTATTATTGGAAATAAGAAATCGTTTCTTTTCAGAGGACGACGGGAACGAAGCCACAATAACAGTCATTTTCCACAGGCGGAGCAAAGGATCATGGTCTATGTAGTTCCCTTTTTTAAGCTGCTGCTGCAACAAAGCAACACATTTAGGAAAAGGCCATTCGAATCTGAACAAAGTAAATGGGGGGAAAAGAACATGTTTTGACTGATGAAGAGCGGGAAAAAAATGTGTCAATCACAAAGAAAATCACATGTTTGTAAGGAATTCTGTTGGGAAAATGTGTCACGTGATGTACTGTAAAAGGAAATAATATATAAAAAAAGAACATGTTGTTTTGACGGATGAAAAACGGGAAAATATGTGTCGATCACAAAGAAGGAGCTCAAAATCACATGTTTGGAAGGAATTCTGTTGGGAAAATGTGTCACGCTTCTTTAGAACACCGTGTCAAAGTGCTCACAAGGACCTGCATGAGGCGTTTTGGGACGGCCCACTTATGACGAGCCACTTGACTCTTTCCTCTTCCCAGCGAGTCGTGAGCACTTTGACTTTGTGTTATCAAGAGACGTGACACATTTTCCCAACAGAATTCCCGACAAACGTGTGGTTTTGTGGGCCACCGGTGTGATTTACACCTATTTTCCCGTTCTTCATCTGTCAAAACAAAACGCTCTTCTCGTTCCACACGGAGATGATTGATGGGTCACTTTAAGCTGCAGCGAAAAAGGCAGAAACAAAGAAATAACAGGCAAAACTTTGGGACTGACTAAGTATAGATTATATTTTGGGACTAAAAGTAACGTAGTATCGACACTTGACTAGTCTACTTACTCATTACAAGTATCGATGCTGAAAATATAACGTTAACAGGACCGAAATGTGCCTTTTCTGATCAGTTTTGTGAATTATCTTGATCTATGAGAACTAGTGCAGGACCTCAAGGAAACATTTGTAGGAACTGCCTGTATTTTGCGCTGAAAATGACAGTTTATGGTCTAAATATTTAGTTTTTTAAACAAACATGGTATAAAGTATAAAGCCTTTTTCTTAGTATCGAAATAGAGTGCGAATTTTTTGCCGGAAATGACTTCTTTTTGCTTCTTAACAGAATAAAACCCGCTCAACTTTCCTCTGCGCAGGTCCCTCGTCGCCCGCCGCCGTTTTAATTACACTCCGAACACGGCTGAACGACGGCGAGCTCAGCGTCGCCAACGGGACACGAGCGCGAAGCCCGTCTCCGTCGCTGGAGAGGAGGTTAATTGGAGGTGAATTAATGAGACGAACCTTGGAGGTGAGGTCCCTGTGGAAGACGCCTTTGGAGTGGAGGTAGGCCAGACCCGCCGCGATGTCCAGGGCCAGTTTGACCCTCGCCGGCCAACTCAGCGGCTTGTTGCTGTCCAGGAGCTGCTCCAGGTTACCGCCGTTTATGTACTGCACGGGACGGAAGAGAGAGAGAGAGTGCGGGGGCGACGCCCACGTGTGAACATCACGGCTCCGCAGGGTAAAAATCACACAAATACTGACCACGCAAACGAGGCAAATAATATCAAAACGAGGAACGATTAAGGCGGATTTAACGCTGTGATGTCATCAATTACAAACAGGAAGTGAAATTATCAACCTAAAAAATGAGCTGTTCTACGATAACATTTTTAGATTTTTTTTAACACAATTCTTAATATATTCATCTTAACTGTGTTTTAGTTCAATGAGTGAGCCGACCTGCAGGGGGCGCTTTAAGTCTAATGTTTCACAGAACAACAATGTACAGAGTCTGTGGTCATTGTCAGACTGTTGTGGCCCACGCGTTACGCTCGATATCGATTCTCAATACTCAGTGTCACATGTGACAAACGGCGACGTCACAAGGTCAAACGTTATGATTATTGTGAGAGAAAAACATCACGATTTAACGATTATTCACGATTATTACTGTGAAATCTGGTCTGACGCAAAACTATTCCTCAAGTTTGTAAAAGTCAAGTAAATGTGACAAAAAACAGCCAGATTAAAAAGCACTTTATATTTAGATGCCTCTTTTTTAACAATAGCTTGAATTAAAAAACACTTGATTTTACATCCCCCACAATGCATTTCACTGTAGCGTTTTTCAAAGGTGTGCAGCGCTTCTGCCTTACCGGCGAGAGCTAACAGGAAACGCTTAAACTGACAATATTTTTCATAAATCTGAGACAATCTGACAACACTAGAAGGTTTGAGTCTGTTTTCATTTGTTTGTGGCCCGATTCAACAAATGATTTAAACTAAACTGAGCTGAAGAGGGCGCCATCGAGCACATTCACGCTTCACGTACTGTCAGCAAACGCACACATCGGTCAAGCGCGGGTGTCTGGACAGGGGGCGTGTCTGGACAGGGGGGCGTGTCTGGACAGGGGGGCGTGTCTGGACAGGGGGGCGTGTCTGGACAGGGGGGCGTGTCTGGACAGGGGGGCGTGTCTGGACAGGGGGGCGTGTCTCTCTGCTGCCATCGCCATAACAATGAGGCGCGTCATTAGAACCGGAGGAAAAGGGAACTTAACTGCGCAGTGTAACCGTGGAAACCGAGAAACGAGCAACTGGCAATTCTCTGGCTTCATTCACATCGAAATCGCCAGGACTAAAGCGCGGGGTTCTTTCGGTTCCGGCTCCGCTCACACACACACACACGTACGTCGCTGCTCGGGCAAAATGCGGGTTAACGGGTAAATGAACGGGGCGAAACCCGGCAACGTCCCGGGACCGAGAAGCGCGCGCGAACGAGGGTCAAAGACGAGCGTCCTGGGAAATGAACGGAAACTACGTGCGAACCCGCGACGCCAGCAGAGACCCCCGATACGCCGTCTGTGAAAACGCTGTCGTGACGGTCTAAAACGTGCAGGCGTCCCCGACATCGCAGCTGAACACGGCGCTCGCTGGCGTCTCGTGGGAGGAAAACCACCTGCGTCTCGGCTCCGAAGATGATTTAACTCGACATCTGATCAGTGCTGAGGCCAAACGTCAGGTTCAGAGCCAAGAATGTGTCCAGTGACTTTACGGACGTCACGATGTCGCACGGTGCGTTATCTGTGCGTTTCTGTTACGCAAAGAAGAAACACAACTACAACTTACTTTTATTAACGGTTTATTAACCTTTGCTGTAAAAGCTCTTTCGCCAAAACCTGCAAATGTATTTTATTTCACATTTCGTCGAAGTAACGATTAACTTCCTGTTGTAGAGGGCACACGCTTTAATTTTGAAGAGCTACTTCCTGTTTAGCGCTTTGATGTAGAAAAAAGATGCTAAAAGGCAGAAACAGCAGCAAAATCCACATGTTTTTTTGCATTAGCTACTCCTCTGAAGAGACACAATGCACGTTTTGTGTCGCATAAAAGCACAAATGTAACGTTTTGTGCCCCAAGGTTTATAGTATTAAGTTTTTTGTGCTTAAAACAGTAAATTGCAGTGTCATTATAATCTTCGAGCTAAAGTTACGGTTGTTTTGCTGAGGTGTAAGAGCATGGCCTTTAGCATTTAGCCTTTAACATTTACACACTCGGCTCTTTCGGTGTATTTGAGAGTTACTGCCATTCAATCTAAAAATCATAAATAATGTGTCGACCTCCATCAGGGCGTTTGCGACACTGAACCAGGTAAAACTCGTGAGAAAGTGTGATTTAAACACTTTTATCCACGCCGTCTCACACTCCTGTCACATGACCCGCTTTATGAACTTAAAGGCGGTATGGACGATTTTTCGGCAATTTGAGAACGCAGGCGGAAGTGCGCATGCGCACTCCCCCGTGCGGAACGATACAACACACACGTGCGTTTGTTTATTAGCGCAACGGAGCGCATCGCATCTCTCGTCTCCCGTAGATTTCTGTCCACTTCTGCGTCAGCTCGAACTGTCTTTCTCAGTCTTCATTTTGCCCCGTACACTGAGGGAACTATATTATGATAGATCCATGCGCTTAGGCACGCGGAAACGTGGGGACGAACCTGACACGGCTGCAGGTGAGCGATAGGTGCGTTTTATGATTGATACGTGGCAGGACTAATGATTTATCCACGCCACGAGGAAATATGATAAAAAAATTGCTGAAAAAAATCGTCCATACCACCTTTAAGGAATTTCCCCATGTGGGACAATAAAGGAATATCTTATCTTATCTTTAAACCAAACAGATGAATGAAAAGTGTTGTGGAATAAACAGTCAGACACAGTTTTGCATCTAAAATTCTCTCAATTATCTGTTTGAAATCGAAACTTTTCTTATAATTCTGACTCCGTAGTATCTCCAGTATCTGACGTAAAGTGACTCAGGGGAATATGACGTGTATTTATCTATAAAACGGCACAAATAAACTCTCAGATCTGAATCTTAACAGTCCAATCCTTCTCTTTCTGCTGCGGTTTGTACAAGTCAGTTATTTTGGGTCGATTATGACTTCTGTTTTTCTGTTTTTCTGCTGATGCTGCGATTGCGATCAGATTTGTGTTTCGTTTACGTTTCTGTTCAAAGTTCACATTTCAGTTTGAGAGAAAACTGAAATATGAACTGGTCTTAGACATAATAAGGCAGGAAATGATGTTATTTTCAGAGGAATTTGTGTAACTTAAATAACTGCAGTTGTTGCTAATAGCGACTGTTTAAAGGTGTGATTTTTATGCAAACGACTCATACTGACAATTATTGAGCCGAATCAGCGAGTTACGAGTCATTTCTAACTAATAAATTCAAAAATTAAAATAAAATGAATAAAATGACTGAAGAGTATATGTACTAAAACTACATGGGTCGCCTTTTTAACATTAGAATACAACAAGAGACGACTTAAACAAGAGCGTGACGTAATAATCTAACCAGTTTAATTGAAAGTACAAACAGAATAAAGATGTCCAAATGTCCTCAGTGTTGGTCGGCCTCCAGTCGGTCATTAGCGCCGAGTGCTTGTGCTCCGTGTGGACTTGGACCTCATCATTCAGAAACGCATCTCACTTCATCGCCGCGTTTGTCCAGGAAATTCCCCAGAATCGACCAAAACATCTGCTGCTGCTGCTGCTCCTGCTGCTGCTGCTGCTGACACGCCCTCTGCACCGGCCACAACGCCGTACACAACCTCTGCGCTGGACACGCCCTCTGCGCTGGACACGCCCTCTGCACCGGCCACAACACCGTACACAACCTCTGCGCTGGACACGCCTACAACACCGGACGCGCCCTATGCACTGTAAACTCCCTCTGCGCCGGACACGCCCTCTGCGCCCGACACGCCCTCTGCGCCCGACACGCTCTCTGCTTTCAAGAGCACGGACTTTGCGTCTGATCCTAAAATATCACACCAGGACAGTTGGAAATGAGGCTCGTTAAAACAGTCTGCCAGTAGGCTAACGTTTATTAGCATAGCCACGCAGTAATATGTAAACTAGCATTAGCTGCGCCAGGCTTGCTTCCAAAGGGGATTCCCTCGCTCCCATTGGCCGGAGCTGGACGCCGGCGGAACAAACGCGTGTGGCTCTTGCAGTGGGCAAGGAAATGAGAACCAGATGCCCCGCAGGTCTGATGAGGAGGTTGTGGGTTAAACTCTCAAGCACTTATCCGTGGCCCAGAACCAGAAAACATGCTTTTCCATGATTTTGCTTTGCACGCTCGTTTGTTCGACGATAAACTAAACATTTGAAACAACGGTCTGTTATTTGAAATTGTAGTGCACAGGTTTCCTCTGGGATCCTTGCGACTCTAACAAGCGCTTTGACTCTAAAGTGACAGGTACCACACATTTGCATTGATTTGCCTATTTTCTAACGTGCGACTCCCCGATGTTCAACTATCGCACATCTCTTTCACTTGTGATTTGAATAAAGCTGAGATGGACACAGTGGTTGGATACCTTTGAAACATCCTCAGCGGGGGAGAAACTCAAACCTCTCCGACGATTAAGGACTGGACTAATACAATCACAGACGAACGCACAATATGAAAAATAACCTCAGGACGCAACTTGAAAATAGACACATTTAAAAAAACAATGGACAAAATGGGACAACTTTTTCTGAAATTAAATATGTTCTAATTTTGTATTTATTTTTTTAAAGCCACTCTGATTTTCTCCTTACCTTACTTACTAACCTTATGTTCATTTATTTATTTTATAATTAATTATTGTATTATTATTTGTTTCTTAATATTTTTTCTTTATTTGTTATTATTTATTTATATTTATTATGTTTTTCTGTTGGTGCGTTTGTTATTCTAATAAAAAATCTAATAAATAGAATATAATTTCATAAAATATTGATCATTGATTGATGCATTTTCTGCCGCTATTTTGCATTTTCTGCCGCTATTTTGAGCAGCGACTCTGCAAATACAAAGAATCAGCAGAAGTCGACGGATTGCAAGAACAAATATTTAGATAAAGTTGTGGAAAAGTCTTGGTTTTTGCTTAATTTTCAGATTCATTCGATTTTTCAAACTTAAAAAGGCAGCGGCGGTAACGTGCGGTCGTGAGTATTTACGTCATAGAGACTAAATGTAATCGACTTCAGCGCGTTTGTAACTGTGAATAAGCCTCTGGCACCAGCAAAAATCAACATTTGATTTGAATCAGACATGAATTACATCAAGTCTTTTCTTACCTCGATCAGGGCGTGAAGCTGCCCCTCGTGAATGCACACGCCCATGAACCTGCAACACACACACACACATGTCATGAACCTGCAACACACACACACACATGTCATGAACCTGCAACACACACACACAACATGTCATGAACCTGCAACACACACACACAACATGTCATAAACCTGCAACACACACACACAACATGTCATAAACCTGCAACACACACACACACATGTCATGAACCTGCAACACACACACACAACATGTCATGAACCTGCAACACACACACACAACATGTCATAAACCTGCAACACACACACACATGTCATGAACCTGCAACACACACACACAACATGTCATGAACCTGCAACACACACACACAACATGTCATGAACCTGCAACACACACACACAACATGTCATGAACCTGCAACACACACACACATGTCATGAACCTGCAACACACACACACACAACATGTCATGAACCTGCAACACACACACACATGTCATAAACCTGCAACACACACACACACAACATGTCATGAACCTGCAACACACACACACAACATGTAATGAACCTGCAACACACACACACAACATGTCATGAACCTGCAACACACACACACAACATGTCATGAACCTGCAACACACACACACACACACACAACATGTCATGAACCTGCAACACACACACACAACATGTCATGAACCTGCAACACACACACACAACATGTCATGAACCTGCAACACACACACACAACATGTCATGAACCTGCAACACACACACACACATGTCATGAACCTGCAACACACACACACGTCATGAACCTGCAACACACACACACAACATGTCATGAACCTGCAACACACACACACATCATGAACCTGCAACACACACACACACATGTCATGAACCTGCAACACACACACACAACATGTCATGAACCTGCAACACACACACACAACATGTCATAAACCTGCAACACACACACACACACACATCATGAACCTGCAACACACACACACACACACGTCATGAACCTGCAACACACACACAACATGTCATGAACCTGCAACACACACACACACACAACATGTCATGAACCTGCAACACACACACACAACATGTCATGAACCTGCAACACACACACACACGTCATGAACCTGCAACACACACACACACACACACAAACACGTCATGAACCTGCAACACACACACACACGTCATGAACCTGCAACACACACACACACAACATGTCATGAACCTGCAACACACACACACAACATGTCATGAACCTGCAACACACACACACACAACATGTCATGAACCTGCAACACACACACACACACACACACACGTCATGAACCTGCAACACACACACACATGTCATGAACCTGCAACACACACACACATGTCATGAACCTGCAACACACACACACAACATGTCATGAACCTGCAACACACACACACACATGTCATGAACCTGCAACACACACACACACAGTCATGAACCTGCAACACACACACACAACATGTCATGAACCTGCAACACACACACACAACATGTCATGAACCTGCAACACACACACACAACATGTCATGAACCTGCAACACACACACAACATGTCATGAACCTGCAACACACACACAACATGTCATGAACCTGCAACACACACACACAACATGTCATGAACCTGCAACACACACACACAACATGTCATGAACCTGCAACACACACACACAACATGTCATGAACCTGCAACACACACACACAACATGTCATGAACCTGCAACACACACACAACATGTCATGAACCTGCAACACACACACAACATGTCATGAACCTGCAACACACACACACACACACATGTCATGAACCTGCAACACACACACACACACACACGTCATGAACCTGCAACACACACACACACAACATGTCATGAACCTGCAACACACACACACAACATGTCATGAACCTGCAACACACACACACACACGTCATGAACCTGCAACACACACACACACACAACATGTCATGAACCTGCAACACACACACACACATGTCATGAACTTGCAACACACACACACAACATGTCATGAACCTGCAACACACACACACACGTCATGAACCTGCAACACACACACACACACGTCATGAACCTGCAACACACACACACACAACATGTCATGAACCTGCAACACACACACACACACACACGTCATGAACCTGCAACACACACACACACCATGTAATGAACCTGCAACACACACACACAACATGTCATGAACCTGCAACACACACACACACAACATGTCATGAACCTGCAACACACACACAACATGTCATGAACCTGCAACACACACACACAACATGTCATGAACCTGCAACAAACACACAACATGTCATGAACCTGCAACACACACACACAACATGTCATGAACCTGCAACAAACACACAACATGTCATGAACCTGCAACACACACACACACACACGTCATGAACCTGCAACAAACACACAACATGTCATGAACCTGCAACACACACACACAACATGTCATGAACCTGCAACACACACACAACATGTCATGAACCTGCAACACACACACACAACATGTCATGAACCTGCAACACACACACACAACATGTCATGAACCTGCAACACACACACACACACAGTCATGAACCTGCAACACACACACACAACATGTCATGAACCTGCAACACACACACACAACATGTCATGAACCTGCAACACACACACAACATGTCATGAACCTGCAACACACACACACACAACATGTCATGAACCTGCAACACACACACACACACACACGTCATGAACCTGCAACAAACACACAACATGTCATGAACCTGCAACACACACACACAACATGTCATGAACCTGCAACACACACACAACATGTCATGAACCTGCAACACACACACACAACATGTCATGAACCTGCAACACACACACAACATGTCATGAACCTGCAACACACACACACAACATGTCATGAACCTGCAACACACACACACACACAGTCATGAACCTGCAACACACACACACAACATGTCATGAACCTGCAACACACACACACAACATGTCATGAACCTGCAACACACACACACACACAGTCATGAACCTGCAACACACACACACAACATGTCATGAACCTGCAACACACACACAACATGTCATGAACCTGCAACACACACACAACATGTCATGAACCTGCAACACACACACACAACATGTCATGAACCTGCAACACACACACACACACAGTCATGAACCTGCAACACACACACACAACATGTCATGAACCTGCAACACACACACAACATGTCATGAACCTGCAACACACACACAACATGTCATGAACCTGCAACACACACACACAACATGTCATGAACCTGCAACACACACACACACATGTCATGAACCTGCAACACACACACACGTCATGAACCTGCAACACACACACACACACAACATGTCATGAACCTGCAACACACACACACAACATGTCATGAACCTGCAACACACACACACAACATGTCATGAACCTGCAACACACACACACAACATGTCATGAACCTGCAACACACACACACGTCATGAACCTGCAACACACACACACACACAACATGTCATGAACCTGCAACACACACACACACATGTCATGAACTTGCAACACACACACACACGTCATGAACCTGCAACACACACACACACACAACATGTCATGAACCTGCAACACACACACACACATGTCATGAACCTGCAACACACACACACATGTCATGAACCTGCAACACACACACACACACACACACACACAAACACACGTCATGAACCTGCAACACACACACAACATGTCATGAACCTGCAACACACACACACACACGTCATGAACCTGCAACACACACACACACAACATGTCATGAACCTGCAACACACACACACGTCATGAACCTGCAACACACACACACACAACATGTCATGAACCTGCAACACACACACACATGTCATGAACCTGCAACACACACACACACACACACGTCATGAACCTGCAACACACACACACACACACACACACACACAACATGTCAACATATTGAGCCATATTTCTCTTTGAAGCACAAACACACTCTCAGCACAATTTAGGGGGGAAAGAAAGACATTGTGATTTTTTTTCTAAAGTTTTCACAATCTAGATTCAGTTTGGTGCGAGAGAAAACTGAAATCTGAGCTGCTGAACTGACAAACTACAGCTTTTAAACCACAGGGAGGATATTTAGGATATTTAGATGGTGAAACATTGTGCAACGTTATCTAGTTGAATGTGGAAACTGATTTTTTTCAAACCAAAAAGGCATCGGTTTTATTGGGTTAAAAAAACAATTTCAAAACAATTTTCAAAAATAACATTTTATAATACAAACTTTCAAGCCATTTCTCAAACTTCTACGACTGTGAAAAGGGTGATATTGATTCTGTTGTTTTGTTGTTTCCAGATGATGAAGAAATGTGTAAAATGTGGTAAGACAAATGTGAAATGAATGTAAAAAGTGTGCCGAATATCACTTTATCACCTTAAAGTTTTAATTTTGCAATATTTTTCATTATAAAATACATAAACATTCAAATTTAGCATATCTTCAAAACAAGATTTTTGATATTATCAGTATTTTGTATTATTGTATTATCAGTATCTTCAAACTTTTAAAAAAATGTTTTATACTTAATTACTAACTAATATTTGCTTAATTAATAACTAACACCGAATACAAAAACACAATCGAAGGATATTTTTTTTATATTTTACATTTTAATATTGTTTTTAATGTCAACACGTCATACTAGTTCTAATAAGAATCATGAATATTCTGAAACGGTCCAGTTTGGTGGATTATGTTTTTTCCCAGTATTAACACTAGATTAAAATCCATGTGTCGGGTTCTTCTAATTATGACCTCGTTTGGAGAATAATTATCACAGTTTTACATCAGTCGAGTTGCAGTTTGGGACGAAAACTTGAAGATAAAAAGTTGACAGGAAGTAGAGCTGTGTTCAACAGAATCCCTCTGTGATATCATCAGAAAGCGCCATTCTATCAAAAATGCAGCGAAAATTTGACAACATAAAGGATAAAGGTGTTGTCAGGTGTAGTTATTTGTCAAATTATAACTGGTGTAATTTATAACGATCTTGGCCCTTGTATAGTCTGTATAGCCCTCTGCTACTCATGTCAAACCAGGACATACATTGTAAACGTCACCAAAATGGCCAAATTGGAGAAGAAAAAAAGGCACAAATGTTTGGTAAAATCTTAAATATAATCATGTTCCCTTTGTTTTAGTTTTTTTTTTACTTTGGTTTTCACTGACTTTAACTGAATATCCAGCTGCACCACTAGCTTTAGCATTAAAGTGCCTATTACAGGTTTTTACAATTGTCTCATTTTGACTTTATTTGGTGTGTTTATACCTGTTGTACATATAAATTATGGTTTAACACCGATCGAGCAGGTATTTGTGGAGAAAAGGTTGAAAAATCTGTAGAAAATGACACTCATTCCAGTCAAAGTTTATGCAGAATTTACACAAAAGAAACAACTTTTTTGATGCTCTAAACATGAATTCAACAAAATAAAGTCGCTCTCATTTATTTTACTTTGTGAAATAAAACAATTGTAACATTAGATGAGATTAGGCCCAGTGTTTGCTGGGTAATTTCCTAGTGTGATGTCATCAATTACAAACAGGAAGTGAAATTATAAACCTAAAAAATGCGATGAAAACATTTAAATTCATAGCGACATTTAAAACATATTCATCTTAACTGCATTTTAGTTCAATGATTCGTCCGACCTGTAGGGGGCGCTTTAACTCATGTCTTATACCTTTCCTTTGCCTGTGTTGTTGCCGTGTAGCGTCTCCGAGTGCACCATGTGACTGACGTGTATTATTGTAGGACTCGTGGGCGTATCTGACAGTGTAATCTCTTTGTTTATCGCTCTAACGCCGTGTTTTCTTTAGCGAGCTGCTCCTGTCGGCTCCTGTCGGCTCCTGTCGGCTCCTGTCGGCTCCTCCGAACTCCCGTAAACGCCCCGAGGATGAAGTCTTCCTCTTTAAAAACACCCACAATGCATTTTCTGTCCGCGATGAAGGTTCACAAAGACAGAGGGCAAAAGGCAGGAATCTCCTGACATGATCAGACAGGATCCTGCAGGTAACCGCGGTGATAAAAGTCCCCTCTTTACGTACATTCCGACCTCCGTCCCGAGCTCTACGCCACGTCCTGTTCGAGCGCGTTCCTTCGGCTCCGTTTTCTTGTCCCGAATAAACGCGGCACAAAAGAACCGTCTGCGTTTGTACGAAATCAAGACGAGAAACGAGCGTCAGAATCAGAGCGGCACAAGACGAAGTGACACATGTGACTCTGAGTGACAGTTCAGACCTGTGACTTGTTCTGTGATAAATGATGATTAAAGTCTGTCAGTTTGTCTTTTATTATGTTTATGCCATTTATTTGTTTTAAAAATACTCAGTTTTTAGTTCAGTTTAGGTTTTAGTAAAGTTTAAAGTTTAGTTTAAAGTTGTTTAGTTTAAAGTTTAGTTTAAAGTTTAGTTTAAAGTTTAGTTTAAAGTTTAGATTAAAATTTAAAGTTTAGTTTAAAGTTTAGTTTAAAGTTGTTTAGTTTAAAGTTTAGTTTAAAGTTTAGTTCAAAGTTTAAAGTTTAGTTTAAAATTTAGTTTAAAGTTTAGATTAAAATTTAAAGTTTAGTTTAAAGTTTAGTTTAAAGTTGTTTAGTTTAAAGCTTAGTTTAAAGTTTAGTTCAAAGTTTAAAGTTTAGTTTAAAATTTAGTTTAAAGTTGTTTAGTTTAAAGTTGTTTAGTTTAAAGTTGTTTAGTTTAAAGTTTAGTTTAAAGTTTAGTTTAAAGTTTAGATTAAAGTTTAAAGTTTAGTTTAAAGTTTAGTTTAAAGTTTAGTTTAAAGTTTAGATTAAAATTTAAAGTTTAGTTTAAAGTTTAGTTTAAAGTTTAGTTTAAAGTTGTTTAGTTTAAAGTTTAGTTTAAAGTTTAGTTTAAAGTTTAGTTCAAAGTTTAAAGTTTAGTTTAAAGTTGTTTAGTTTAAAGTTTAGTTTAAAGTTTAGTTTAAAGTTTAGATTAAAGTTTAAAGTTTAGTTTAAAGTTTAGTTTAAAGTTTAGTTTAAAGTTTAGTTTAAAGTTTAGTTTAAAGTTTAGATTAAAATTTAAAGTTTAGTTTAAAGTTTAGTTTAAAGTTTAGTTTAAAGTTTAAAGTTTAGTTTAAAGTTTAAAGTTTAGTTTAAAGTTTAGTTTAAAGTTTAGTTTAAAGTTTAGTTTAAAGTTTAGTTTAAAGTTTAGTTTAAAGTTTAGTTTAAAGTTTAGTTTAAAGTTTAGTTTAAAGTTTAGTTTAAAGTTTAGATTAAAATTTAAAGTTTAGTTTAAAGTTTAGTTTAAAGTTTAGTTTAAAGTTTAAAGTTTAGTTTAAAGTTTAAAGTTTAGTTTAAAGTTTAGTTTAAAGTTTAGTTTAAAGTTTAGTTTAAAGTTTAGTTTAAAGTTTAGTTTAAAGTTTAGTTTAAAGTTTAGTTTAAAGTTTAGTTTAAAGTTTAGATTAAAGTTTAGTTTAAAGTTGTTTAGTTTAAAGTTGTTTAGTTTAAAGTTTAGTTTAAAGTTTAGTTTAAAGTTTAGATTAAAGTTTAGTTTAAAGTTTAGTTTAAAGTTTAGATTAAAGTTTAGATTAAAGTTTAGTTTAAAGTTTAGTTTAAAGTTTAGTTTAAAGTTTAGTTAAGTTTAGTTTAAAGTTTCGTTAAGTTTAACATTTATATTGTTTAATTTAAGTTTGTTTAAGTTTATAGTCAAGTTTAAGTTTTAGTTTAGATTAAAATTGTGATTAGATTATAGTCAAGTTTAGGTTTGATTTTTGGTTTAAATTTGTATTAGTTTATAGTTAAGTTTAAGTTTTAGTTCAGGTTTAAATTAAAACCCTAACCCAGTTTATAGTCAAGTTTAGTAAAATTTATAGTTTAAAGTTTAATTTAAAGTTAAGCTTAGTTTTTATTTTAGGTTTAGCTTAGTTTATAGACACGTATAGACAGGTTTTATTTTAGATTTAAATGTTGATTAGATTATAGTTAAGTTTAGGTTTTAGTTTAGGTTTAGCTCAGTTTATAGTTAAGTTTAAGCTTCAGTTTAAGTTTAGGTTTATGTTTTAGTTTAGACGTGAGTTTAGATTAGTTTATAGTCACGTTTAGGTTTTAAGTTTAGACTAGTAAGATCACTAATCACTATTGTAATGGGAAAAGTGAACCGAAACACACATTTGTGAATAAACACATTTTTAACACATTCCCTTCATATCTGAGGACACAAAGTTTATGATATTTATGAAGAAATGTCTTCCCAACGTCTCGCTCGCTGCATCGTTTTCGCAGCGGGCCAAAACCAGAGCGGCCAACATTTGTCTAACCAAATGAGGGACTTGCGCTTGTGAGAGGCGGGGCAAAGGTCAGCGCGGTGGGTCGTGTTTGGACCTGGGCTGGACAATGCGCTCCTCAGTGCCGCTCGCTCGTTTACGGAGAAACACGGAGGCCAAACAAAGACGCCATTGTAAAAAGACCAAGTGGGTTCGGTCTGACGGACGCAGGAATCTCAGTGTGATCTGGCAACGGGTCCCCTCACATGACCTGGCGCGTAAACTCGGGACGGTGATGGTTAGTAGCCGGTTAGCACTTCTGCTGGCCACGTTTATGGGGGTTTTCCTCCGGTCGCCCCCATCGATCCAAACCACGCACAACAGATAAAGTCCTCCAGCGAAGACCCGAGACCGTACATAGAAGTGGACACAGAGACGCCGTAGACGTGCTCGGGACCGCGGCGGCTAACGACTCTGCTACGTCCACTTGTATCCGGGACGTGTCCATCAGCTCTTCCTCGACCACAAACCCCCTGCGCCGGACACACCCTCGAAGAATTCAAGCGCACGGCCTTTGTTAAAACTGTCTGCGAGTAGGCTAACGTTTATTAACATAGCCACTAGCGTTAGCCAGCTGCTAAAGACCTGAAACAAACGGCTCATCCTCGGTCTGGAGTGACCTCTGTAAGTCCACTGGTCCCTCCTGACCACAGTCACACATTTCTGGACAAACGGGGTCTTTGGGGGCGTGGCCGAAGAGAAAGAATCCTTTGTTTTCGATACTTTTCGTCGGCACAGCCCACAGTGAGCATGCGGCTTTCGTCCACAAGATGGCGGTAGCGTTCCACACAGCCCTGACCTTCTAAGTACTAATCACAAATGCAAAAAAAAAAAAAAAAAAAAAGTGTTTCATGTTCCGTTTTACTGTAAGAGTTTTCCTCGTTTACTGAAACAATCTTCAAACAGATACTCGCCTACTTTAGCGCTACACAAGTAACCTACATCGAGATCTAAAGCTCTGGTGTTAATCCGATTGTCGTTTTATGGAAACAAAGCGTCGCCAAGTCATTACTGCCACCTTCAGAAAGCCCCCGATTATGAACAGACACATAACGAGCGTAAATAATGAGGATTAAAACTGCACTTTGAAGGTTTTACGTTTTGTTGTACTTTAGTGATCGCTGGACGTCTGTAATCCCACATTCTTTTACTTTTACTGCAGGATACGGGGGTAAATGCTCTGACCTGAGGATGCAGGGGTAAACTGACCTGAGGATGCAGGGGTAAACTGACCTGAGGATGCAGGGGTAAACTGACCTGAGGATGCAGGGGCAAACTGACCTGAGGATGCAGGGGTAAACTGACCTGAGGATGCAGGGGTAAACTGACCTGAGGATGCAGGGGCAAACTGACCTGAGGATGCAGGGGTAAACTGACCAGAGGATGCAGGGGCAAACTGACCAGAGGATGCAGGGGTAAACTGACCAGAGGATGCAAACTGACCTGAGGATGCAGGGGTAAACTGACCAGAGGATGCAGGGGTAAACTGACCTGAGGATGCAAACTGACCTGAGGATGCAGGGGTAAACTGACCTGAGGATGCAGGGGCAAACTGACCTGAGGATGCAGGGGTAAACTGACCAGAGGATGCAGGGGCAAACTGACCTGAGGATGCAGGGGTAAACTGACCTGAGGATGCAGGGGCAAACTGACCTGAGGATGCAGGGGTAAACTGACCAGAGGATGCAGGGGCAAACTGACCAGAGGATACAGGGGTAAACTGACCTGAGGATGCAAACTGACCTGAGGATGCAGGGGTAAACTGACCTGAGGATGCAGGGGCAAACTGACCTGAGGATGCAGGGGCAAACTGACCTGAGGATGCAGGGGTAAACTGACCAGAGGATGCAGGGGTAAACTGACCAGAGGATGCAGGGGTAAACTGACCTGAGGATGCAAACTGACCAGAGGATGCAGGGGTAAACTGACCTGAGGATGCAGGGGTAAACTGACCTGAGGATGCAGGGGTAAACTGACCTGAGGATGCAAACTGACCAGAGGATGCAGGGGTAAACTGACCTGAGGATGCAGGGGTAAACTGACCTGAGGATGCAGGGGTAAACTGACCTGAGGATGCAGGGGTGGGACAGGCGGTTCATGAGCTGCACCTCCCGCAGCATGTTGGCTCTGTTACTGCTCAGTTTGTTCATCTTCAGAGCCATGACTTTATCTGAGGCTCGATGACGCACCTGAAACACACAACATTTCAATCTACTAAATGTACAACTTTTAAAAATGCTGACAAAAAGTATAGATTTATGATTAGTAAAACCCCATTACTTAAAAACACTTTATTTTTCCCAAATTAACTTCTTTCATTCCTGTCAGTCCACACTAAGAGCAGCTGTGAAGCAAATACATACTGCAATGTTCAGTGTCTTTGAGAGTCAAAAGAAACACCCAAATGCATTATTATTATTATTACTACTATTATTATTATTACTATTACTATTATTATTATTTATTATTTATTATTTATTATTTATTATTTATTATTTATTATTACTACTATTACTATCACTTTCACTATCACTATCACTATCAGGCCCGAGCGCCACAAGCTGGCGAGAGGCCTATTAGTCCCGTAAGGCCGTGCGAAGCACGGCTGCGAAAGTGCGCACATAGTGCGCACGAAATCGAGCGCGAAGCGCTCGCCCACTTCCAAACACTCACTAACGCACTTGTTCACTCATGCACGCCCCGTGCATACTAATTAGTAGTAGGAAAATGGAACATTACCGTTGTAAACGGGCGAAGCCCGTGCAAAAGTGCGCACTAAACGAGCACTTTACATTGGGAAAGTGAACATTGACGAAAAGTCACAAAAAAATAAATTAAAAAAATTGGCGCGTCAGCGCCCCCAAATGTACCAAAAATGCATTGAGAGATGGGAAATGACCCCAAAAAAATCTGACCGTAGAATCATGAAATTTGGCGCAGAGGTAGATGGTGACAAGAGAAGTAAAAAATATTACTACGACAACGCCGTCCGCCCAAACAAATGTCGGCCATATTGGTTCAAAAATGGCTAAGCATGACTCTGGAGTTTTTCCAAACGTCGTACTTTTACGAACTCCTCCCAGGGCGTTGGCTCTAAAAAGCTGAAATTTGGTGAAAATGCTACTGAGAAGTGGGACATCAAAAGTTATTCAAATTACATTGATACCTGTCACGGTCTAGAATTTAGCTAGAATTTCAGAAATCTCCCAAATTTAACATTTCTGCCGTTTGCGCAGATAAAGTCCGAATTGCGTCAAATTAGAAACAGTTGTTAAACTCTTTGCCCTAAACCTGCTTGAAGTGAAATAAATCCATTTGGCGCCACAGCGCCCCCTACAGATTTTATATGGAGGTTAAATGTTTAGTTTTGCGAAATTATATGAAATTTGACACACAACTCAATTTTAGAACCCCCATCAAAAAAGTCAATGAGACCCATGTCATAATTGTTATGGCGTTGCCATAGCGATGACCAAAACCTCCCACGTTATTCCAATGGGGAAATCGCCAGAACATGTTTACACTTTAGACTTTCACAAACTCCTCCCCCTCAGGGCGTCAGCCCAATTAACCTGAAATTTGGTGAGACTCATCTTCAGGGGTGGACCATCAAAAGTTATCCACATTTTTATTCAAAAAGTCACAGTGTTTGTGAGGCAAAGCCGCACATTTTGCCAAGAATTCAAAATAAAATTGCTTTTTGATGGTAAAACAAAGGGGAGAAGATGTGACAGCGTCACAGATTCAGCAGTAGGCGTAATAAAAGGACCATTGGGGCGCGTTAGCGCCCCCTCCTCTTGCGGCGTGGCGGCAGCGTGGCGAGGGCCGATCATTGCCGCTTGCGGCTATATTTATTATTATTATTGATAAATAAAATAAAATGATAATAACAATAGGAACTAAAACACTGTGAAAGAGAAACAGACACAGAGGTAAAATGGGGTCAGAGTGCACAGAAAACAATCGATTCCTTGTTATTGCACGTCACATTTTCCACCTCATGGCTTCACAGAGCCTGAAACAGACAACGGCCACTTCCCTCATCACAAGAATAAAATGTGAAACCAATAGATTTGATTAAATTGTAAAGTGTTCATTACAGGATTATGACCCGTGCACAGCTGCATGTGGACGTTTAGACACGGAAGGTTCTAGTACAAGCTTTTCTCTGTGAGCAGTTTCCCCACAGTGTTGACAAAAGGTTTACACCATAGACCAACGATACATGTGGCCTCCTGGAGCATCTGCACACCTACAATCTTTACAACACTGTTCAGGCGATCTTCATCTTTGACTGACAGTTAGCCCTGTACATGTACAACAGCAGTGAGAGGAACAGCACTTTACAACCCCAGAACATGGAGCTCTCCCTCTCTGTGCAGTCGAGTTAGTGGTGCAAAGCTCGCTCTAAACTCTAAATCAGTGACACAGAATTAGAAGTAGTTTTGTGGCTGGGCTTGAATTGTAAACGTGTGAAAACCACGGAGACAAAAACTCACTGATGACTCATTTATGAACCTGCAGCCGCTTCCTGGAAACATCACGTCAAGTGCAAGATGCAACTGTCCGAAGAGGAAATTGTACTCGTTCTTGGAGTAGTTTTCAAACGCAATACTTTTACTCCTCCTCGAGTCGTGTTTAGTCGTTTGAAGTGACGGTCTATTACTAAAGAAAAGGTTTGTTGTGACACGATCTCGGTTTTTCTCAATTACGTGATTTTGTGCATCCTTTAACTGAGGTTTTGTCCTTTGCATTACAGTAAATCAGCTTCAAATAAACAACCAACTCTTTCGTTCAGACAGTTATTATCTTCCCTAAATACTTTGTACTCTCACTCGAGTAGTTTCTTGCACTTTTACTAAAACACAGCACAAATAAAATCAATTAATATAACGTCCAATGCTTACAACGGACTATAGAAGCTTGGAAATGGCATCATTCAAACGTTTTAAGGTGAAGTTCTCGGTGTAGTGTCTTGCCCATGAGCACGGCAGCAGTGTCAAGCAACAGAAGTGAGGATCAAACCTTCATCAACTTTCGGAATAACGAGCGATCGTCTCTAATGCGACTCGAACCTTTCAGAAAACGTCTTAGTTTCATGCAGAACACGACCAGACATTTTGCCGTTTGCCGTGGACGTTCGCCAACCGCACGACTTCTACGAGTGTTTCTTTTCCCCCCGCGGCGCTTTTCCCGTAACCATAACAAACGCTGAAAGTCGATCGGACGCGTCGGGATCCCGAGACGGCGGCGGACGAGCTTGAACTCGGCACAAAAGGAATTTCATACTTGGTTTCAGCGGCGGCTTCAGACAAAGGCTCATTCATCCATCGGATACTGTCTCGGGATCTCGACACGTCTGATCGACTTCCAGCGTTTGTAATCGTTATACAAAAGACGGGGAGCGAGCGTGCGGCATTGATTTAAAACAGGAAGGAGACACAACGACTCATTAACGCCGGAAGAATCTTAAGAATGTGTAATAATGACCACGACAATCTGACGGAGCTATCGATTATTCTAGTCCCACAGTTATTTCTATTGTACAGCTTTACCAACTAAAGGTGGAAATATGGCGACTGAAGGCTTCAAGATAAAAAATATTTACAGATAAAGTGCATTATTGATGGAAATATTAAATAGTTTATCCTTTTTTGACGTTTTGATTTGATAATGTTGTCGTTTTTGTGATAAAAACGCCTTTTCGCAAGCGTTTTAGAGTCTGTTTACAGTCGGCCCGGCCTGGAATGGTCCACAGTTTGGCATTAAACACATCCATCTACAGGGAGGCGAGCAGGCGGCGAGTTATGGGTCAGATCTGTGGAGAGGCGACACCGCTCACAGTAAGAATGCACGGTTTTTGAGGCATTTTAGCGCAAGAAAAGTTACACCTTTAATTATGACTCCTTTACCAGTTTCTGAGATGTTAAAATGAACACAAAAACCTATACTTATTGGTATTAAAGTTGGTTTGATCGTTTTTTTGTATCAGGATTGTCTGAGATTCAGATAAAAATAAAAGTTTTTATCACATTTCCTGAAACTTGATGGTGCTTTTGAAGAGGTGAACACATAATTTGGTTCTTGTGAGAGTTAAATCTTATCACTCGAGTTTAAGAACAGCACAGAATCACAATCAGACAACGTCACGAAAAAGCCGATGGTCACGGGGATGAGATCACGACGAGACATTTATGAACTAACATGGCTGAAAATATGACCGTAATAAAAGGTGTGTCCAAGAGCAGACTAAATGTGGAGGACAACTAGAACATGTGTGAAGGAAAGAAAACGACTCCATGTACACTTGAAACGACATTACGTTACCGTATTACGTCACACTTTTTTTCATAGTTTTGGCCGGGTTGTGACTTACACTTATATTTATACTTATATAATACTTATACTTATACTCCGGAGCGACTTATGTGATATTATTTGTTATTTTCACACTTGCAACAGCATTTCATACTCCAGTGCGACTTATATATGTTTTTTTCTTCTCTATTATGCATTTTTTGGCTGGTGCGACTTATACTTCAGTGCGACTTAGTCTTGATAATACGGTACTAAACATTCCAACAATTTAGCATCAAATATAAGACCTTTAAAAGGACACATATTAGGCTAAATGGATTTTTTTTAACCCTGTTCTAACAGTGTGTTCCCTACTTTATCCAGGAGTGTTCCAAAGTAGATAAAGATTCAGTTGTATTCATCTGGACACCGTTTTTAGAACCGTTTTGCTTTTCTAAAAACCGTGTCCAGACGACTACAACTGAATCTTTTTCTACATACCTGGAGTAGCAGAAACCCCTAAACACTGTTTTTAAGTCCATAAATCATCTCCAGACTCATTCTGTGCATTTCTCTCTCCAACAAAATCTTCCAGCTGTTCATTATCAAACTGTGTAATTCACTCTGCAGAAAGTAGATGACGCAGAAATTCAGTTAGTGCCGTGGGAAACAGCAGAAATACAGATGTTAATTTTGTTTTGTTTATAAAGAACTTTATTTTAGTTATATAAACGTGAGATGCCAAAGTAAAAGCACCGAGAGCACGTTTAAAGGCTGGAAACACAAATAATGCATAATATTTGTCCTTTATATTGTTTTCCTTCAAATCAAAAACACATTTTCCTCCTTTTTGCTGCTACAATGAGGCGCGTTATACACTGCCCTGGTTCGGATCACGTTTGACACAATACTTCCTCTCTTCTCTCTTCCTCTTTGGTGCAGATAATGGCTCGGTTCAAGTTCAAAGCTTCAGAGGGTCTCGTCCGTCTCCTCTGATGAGGCGGGACGAGGGGGGCAGTAATAACAGATGGACTCTCCTCCCCCACAACACCCCGAATCAAGCGTCAACCCCCCCAACTCCACACACACACACAACCCCCATACACACACACACACACACACACAACCCCCACACACGTTTAAAGAGCTCACAACAAGTCCTGAAACAAGTCCTGAAGGAGAATAGCACTTGGTTTGTTTCAATGGTCTCTTTGCACAACACCGCGCCGCTAGCTCCACTCAAACGTCTGCTAATTATAAGTACGGGGTTTTAATAAAGTAATCAATAGTTCATGATGACATAGTGAACAGTCACAGGTGGATAATCACAGACGACATATCAAAAAGGTTCACGTACAATGTAAATACTTCAGAGGATAAGTCTGTGTACGTAAAAGTAGGTGTGAAGTGTCTCGAAGCTAATGCTAACCGAAACTTAAATGGAACAAATGACATGATATTTTTGTTTGTATTTAAATCAGTTCCTTTAAAGTGCCTCTCGGATGACTCGTTATACCAAAATGCAGTAAAGATAAATATATTTTGAATTAAAAAAAAACTTCCTGTTTGTAATTGATGATCACACTGGGAAATGACCAGCAAACACTGGGCCAAAACTCATCTAATGTCACTTTTATTTTTATTTTTGACAAATAAAAATAATTAGAGCGACTTTCTTTTGTTAAATTAATGTTTAGAGCGTCAAAAAAGTTGTTTCTTTGTGTAAATTATGCATAAATTCCTGGAAGTGTCTTTAACGTCGGACAGATCAGAGATTGGACAAAGCGATCCCTGTCCGTGGAGGGCGGGATTAATAAACCCCTTTGAAAAGCACTTGACCCCAAACTGCCACAGACGCTCAGAAGGGGGCGCTCTTTGACCTCCATCTCACTCACACACACAACACTGTCGCCATGGGAAATAATACCGCCGTTACTTCCTGAAAAGAGGAACTTCAGCACGAGAACTTCCTCTTTATTTTCAGTCAGAAAGTTTGTCGTCATGTTTTCTGTCACGTAGACACACAGACGTATTCCGGCAACGGCAATTTGACGAGCTCGTGCGAATGAAAACGGATCGCTGAGGATGGAGACGGAATGGAAACGATAAAGCAGGGACGTGTCACTCGTTACGTTTGTCAAATAATATGAAATAACAATCAATATCAAACTTTCAGATCCGCTTTCTAAAGTTGACTCATGATTCTATGGGAGTTTGTGGCGCTAAACTAACATTGTAGAGTCAAACTGTTGTGGCCCAGGATATTTGAGGTGCATTGTTGTTGTTTTAAAGCAGAATTACTGTATTTTTCAGACTATAATTCGCACCTTTTTTCATAGTTTTGGCCGGGGTGCGACCTATACTCCAGAGCGACTTATATGTGATATTATTAACACATTATTATATCATTTTGTTTGTTATTTTCACACCGCAAGAGGGCGCTCTAGGCTCTAAGCGACGCAGAAGAAGAATCTGCACTTCCTCTTCCTCTGGAGTTTGTGGAGTTGTTTAGAAGTGACACAGAGGAAGAAGAATTCAATGGATTTAGTGATTTGGGGTAAAACTGATGCTTTGGTAAACTTGTTAGCATGTTCTTTATGCTATAGTTATCTGAATAACTGTTCATATGTTACGTTAACATACCAGACACTTACCACAGTTCTGTCTGTGCCTCATGTAGCTGAAGGTGTTAGCGTTAGCATACGTCATGTAGCTGAAGGTGTTAGCGTTAGCATACGTCATGTAGCTGAAGGTGTTAGCGTTAGCATACGTACACCTATTCACCATGTTCTCTCATCTGTTATTATTTTAAACTGCATTTATGAAATGTCTGTTCTTGGTCTTGAATTTTATCAAATACATTTCCCCCCAAATGCGACTTATATATGTTTTTTTCTTCTCTATTATGCATTTTTTGGCTGTAGCAACTTATACTCCGGAAAATACGGAAAATCACCTTATTGAACGTCTTTGTCAGTCCCTGCGATGGTTGAATATGCGTTTCTGGCAGAGAAAGAGTTAAAAGGTCAAAGTAACGTCTCGATTCAATTTACAAAACAAAGCCACTCGTTCCAAGTAAATAAACGTCCTCAGGGTCATTTACGGATAAAGGTCGAACGAGTCGAGTCGTCCGAGAAATAAAAGAACTTGACTGTAAACAGAGGATAGATTGTTGTCACATTTAAAATCTGCTTTGCTGCTGCAGTTCCCCCGACCGCCTGCAGGACGACCGACAAGTCATCAAAATAACAGCGACTCGATCATTTCAACAATCGTTCATCGTTACTTGGATGACTTAAAAACACAAGACAAAAGACGTTTTTGAACAAACGCAGCGGCATCAATGAAGCAAAATGTCAAAGAGAGAATAAACTATTTAACTAAAGTTTATTTGTAAATAATCTCTAACTAGAATCTTTATTTAATCTGAATGTACAGTAGAAATAACTGTTTGACTACTATGTGCGTTACTGTTTTGCCTCTAATGTTCCCTAATATAGCATTAAACATACACAACTGCATAAAGACAAGCAGCTCACGCCACCAAGCCAAGCTACTACCGTATTTTCCGGACTATAAGTTGCACCTTTTTTCATAGTTTTGGCCGAGATGCGACTTATACTTATATTTATACTTATATATTTATACTTATACGGAGAGACTTATATGTGATATTATTTGTTATTTTCACACTTGCAACCGCATTTTATACTCCAGTGCGACTTATATATGTTTTATTTCTTTTCTATTTTTTGGCCGGTGCCACTTATACTCCGGTGCCACTTATACTCCGGTGCCACTTATACTCCGGTGCCACTTATACTCCGGTGCCACTTATACTCCGGTGCCACTTATACTCCGGTGCCACTTATACTCCGGTGCCACTTATACTCCGGTGCCACTTATACTCCGGTGCCACTTATACTCCGGTGCCACTTATACTCCGGTGCCACTTATACTCCGGTGCCACTTATAGTCCAAAAAATACGGTAGTCAGCTCTGTGGAGAGGCGAGGGAGCTCACAGTAGGAATGCATGTTTTTAAAAAGGTACTTCCTGCATTTAAAACAACTGTAATTGCATAAACGTCTAATGCCATACTGCGGAACATCTCGAGCAAACTACTGACAGTTTCCTCTGGTTCCGCGGACGTTTTTTGCTCGCTAACCGATGATCGTTAGCGCTTTACGGCGGCACAAAACGGGAGATGAAGGAGACGGCGTACCTTGTAAACGTCGGAGAAGAAGCCGGAGCCGATCCACTCGGAGCTGAAGTCGTCGAGTCGGGTGAGGCACGAGAAGGCGCTGATAAGGGCTCTGTACGAGGACGGCCACACCCGCCCCGCCTGCAACCACATCACGCTAGCGTCAGTTCCTCGCCACGTCCAGAGTCGCCAGCGCGCTCCAACTGCACCGGACACGCCCTCTGCACCGGACACGCCCTCTGCACCGGACACGCCCTCTGCACCGGACACGCCCTCTGCACCGGACACGCCCTCTGCACCAGACACGCCCTCTCCCCCGGACACGCCCTCAAAGCTTTCAAGAGCACGGACTTTGTGTCTGATCCTAAACTATAACACCCGGATTGTTGGAAATGACACTCAATAAAACTACGTGTAAGATAACGTTTATTAGCATGGCCACTAGCATTAGTTGCGAACGACCTGAAACAAACAGCTCCGCCTCAGTCTGGAGTGACGGTCCCTCCTGACCACAGTCACACTTTTCTGGACAAACGGGATCTTTGGGGGCGTGACAGAAGAGAAAGAATCCTTTGTTTTGAGACTTTTCCTTGGCACAGCCCACAGTGAGCATGCAGCTTTCGTCCACAAGATGGCAGCAGCAACGAGTGCGTCACGTCACTTCAATTCAAATTAAACGATTAACTTGCCCTTTTCCCACGTATTCTATCGACGGTCGGGAGAAGTGGGAGAGGACATCAAACGCCCTGAACCACGATGAAACAATATCCCAAAACTAGATCGACGCCACGACACAACGCCCCGATACCCGATACCCGCGCCCGGCACCCGTAACGGACCTGTGGCGCCGCGCTCAAGTTCCCCGGGGCCCAACCGGCGAGTGCCTGCCCGTCGTCCGCCTCCGGGCGCGTGGGGAAGGCGGCGATGGAGTTGCGTTTGTTGCGGTCCATGTCGTTTGGCTGTTGATCCCACCGCGATGAAGCCACATGACAAGGGCCCGAGGGTCACGTGACCTCGGGGGTTCACGGCGTCCGGACCGCAGGGGTGACCGGGGTTCGGCGGGTGGGGTCCTGGCGCGGGGCGGTTCTTCTGAGCATTTCGACGGGACGCTGAAGAGCTTACGTGGTCCAGAGAGTTTGTGCTTTTGAAAACCTGAAGCGAGAAAGAGGAGATTAGAGTCAAATGTCAAACGAGTTACGATCAGAGGTCACGATAATTCCAATCAGAGGTCACGATAGAGGTCACGATAGTTACAATCAGAGGTCACGATAGTTACAATCAGAGGTCACGATAGAGGTCACGATAGTTACAATCAGAGGTCACGATAGTTACAATCAGAGGTCACGATAGAGGTCACGATAGTTACAATCAGAGGTCACGATAGTTCCAATCAGAGGTCACGATAGAGGTGACGATAGTTACAACCAGAGGTCACGATAGAGGTCACGATAGTTACAACCAGAGGTCACGATAGAGGTCACGATAGTTACAATCAGGTCACGATAGTTACAATCAGAGGTCACGATAGTCACGATAGTTGCAATCAGAGGTCACAATAGTCACGATAGTTACAATCTGAGGTCACGATAGTCACGATAGTTACAATCCGAGGTCACGATAGTCACGATAGTTACAATCTGAGGTCACGATAGAGGTCACGATAGTTACAATCAGAGGTCACGATAGTTCCAATCAGAGGTCACGATAGAGGTGACGATAGTTACAACCAGAGGTCACGATAGAGGTCACGATAGTTACAACCAGAGGTCACGATAGAGGTCACGATAGTTACAATCAGGTCACGATAGTTACAATCAGAGGTCACGATAGTCACGATAGTTGCAATCAGAGGTCACAATAGTCACGATAGTTGCAATCTGAGGTCACGATAGTCACGATAGTTACAATCCGAGGTCACGATAGTCACGATAGTTACAATCTGAGGTCGCGATAGTTACAATCTGAGGTCACGATAGTTGCAATCGGAGGTCGCGATAGTTGCAATCGGAGGTCGCGATAGTTGCAATCGGAGGTCGCGATAGTCACGATAGTTACAATCGGAGGTCACGATAGTCACGATAGTTACAATCGGAGGTCACCATTGTCGCGATAGTTACAATCGGAGGTCACGATAGTTACAATCAGAGGTCACGATAGTACCCAGCAGTGTCTGAACGATAAAGTGACAAAACACGACACAAACAAGAAGAAACATGATTTTGTTTTCTTTGAAGCAAAGATTGAACTGAAATGCCCAGTAATCTTGCTTCTGGAACTTTCACAAATACCGTATTTTTTGGACTATAAGTCGCACCTTTTTTCATAGTTTTGGTTCATAGGTGCGACTTATATTTATATTTATACTTATATACTTATATTCCAGAGTGACTTATATATGATATTATTTGTTATTTTCACCCTTGCAACCGCATTTCATACTCCAGTGCAATTTATATGTTTTTTTCTTCTCCATTATGCATTTTTTACGGTAAATACTGTATATATCTGTTAGTTTTTACCATTAAATCATGTTGTAGATAACCGTTTTTTGCCCTCAACATCTAAAGTAACTCCTTTACTCTACAACAGGGGTGGGCAATTATTTTCCTCCGAGGGCCATATTTGAATCCAGGCAAGTAGCGGAGGGCCGGCATCATTGGTGTGAAAAAAATAAATACCAAAAATTAAATATCAAATAAAATATAACTTTTCTGTCAAATATAGGCTATTGAATCTATTGTTTAATTGATTTCACGTCATATGTATTAAGGATACACGTGCAGACAGATGAGGGCAAAAAAAAATATTATTGCTTTTTTTTTAAAAATATTACTTGGACAAGCTTGGCGGGCCGGATTGAAAGGCCCTGCGGGCCGGATCCAGCCCGCGGGCCGTAGTTTGCCCAGCCCTGCTCTACAACAACAACAAACATTACTCCAACAACATTCATTTTGTCTTTTTATTTAACCAAAAACATATATAACTTATTGTCTTTGAAAAGAAGAGTTTTGGGGATTTTTTAAAAACATACACACATTGGTCGATCTCTAATTACTACTTAATCAAACGAGTATCTAATGTCTAATCACCATTTTCTGACATGTTTTAAGATTCAAACTCTTCAATCACGCTTCTGTTTGGAACCTTTATATTTGATAGTCCGCGTTGTGCGTTTATAATGTCATCTCCCCTGTAACGATGTTTAGAGTTGGTCCACTCGATGATGTCACGAGGTGGTGCGGTGAGGATTGATATATCATATTTTCCGGACTATAAGTAGCACCTTTTTTCATAGTTTTGGCCGGGGTGCGACTTGTACTTCTATTTATACTTATATACTTATACTCCAGTGCGACTTATGTTTTTTTCTTCTCTATTATGCATTTTTTGGCTGGTGCGACTTATACTCCGGTGCCACTTGTAGTCCGGAAAATACGGTATATCCTTTCACATTCTAAAACACGAAACGCCAAAGCTAAAAAAAAGGTGTATTTGTGTTTTTAAAAGGCCCAAGAGGAAACAGAAACAGACCCCGGCTCCAAAGGGCGGTCGCAGTGTGAGTCTTTGATTGTCTGATTTTGGGACTCGGGCCAAAGACCGGTTCAGGTCCGGGTCTCCGCTCTCTGGACCAAAGACCGGTTCAGGTCCAGGTCTCCGCTCTCTGGACCAAAGACCGGTTCAGGTCCAGGTCCCTCCTCTCTGGACCAAAGACCGGTTCAGGTCCAGGTCTCCGCTCTCTGGACCAAAGACCGGTTCAGGTCCAGGTCCCTCCTCTCTGGACCAAAGACCAGTTCAGGTCCAGGTCTCCGCTCTCTGGACCAAAGACCGGTTCAGGTCCAGGTCCCTCCTCTCTGGACCAAAGACCGGTTCAGGTCCGGGTCCCTCCTCTCTGGACCAAAGACCGGTTCAGGTCCAGGTCCCTCCTCTCTGGACCAAAGACCGGTTCAGGTCCAGGTCCCTCCTCTCTGGACCAAAGACCGGTTCAGGTCCGGGTCTCCGCTCTCTGGACCAAAGACCGGTTCAGGTCCAGGTCCCTCCTCTCTGGACCAAAGACCGGTTCAGGTCCGGGTCCCTCCTCTCTGGACCAAAGACCGGTTCAGGTCCGGGTCTTTCAGGTCCAGGTCTCCGCTCTCTGGACCAAAGACCGGTTCAGGTCCGGGTCTCTCCTCTCTGGACCAAAGACCGGTTCAGGTCCGGGTCCCTCCTCTCTGGACCAAAGACCGGTTCAGGTCCAGGTCCCTCCTCTCTGGACCAAAGACCGGTTCAGGTCCGGGTCTCCGCTCTCTGGACCAAAGACCGGTTCAGGTCCAGGTCCCTCCTCTCTGGACCAAAGACCGGTTCAGGTCCAGGTCTCCGCTCTCTGGACCAAAGACCGGTTCAGGTCCAGGTCCCTCCTCTCTGGACCAAAGACCGGTTCAGGTCCAGGTCTCCGCTCTCTGGACCAAAGACCGGTTCAGGTCCAGGTCCCTCCTCTCTGGACCAAAGACCGGTTCAGGTCCGGGTCCCTCCTCTCTGGACCAAAGACCGGTTCAGGTCCAGGTCCCTCCTCTCTGGACCAAAGACCGGTTCAGGTCCAGGTCCCTCCTCTCTGGACCAAAGACCGGTTCAGGTCCGGGTCTCCGCTCTCTGGACCAAAGACCGGTTCAGGTCCAGGTCCCTCCTCTCTGGACCAAAGACCGGTTCAGGTCCGGGTCCCTCCTCTCTGGACCAAAGACCGGTTCAGGTCCGGGTCTTTCAGGTCCAGGTCTCCGCTCTCTGGACCAAAGACCGGTTCAGGTCCGGGTCTCTCCTCTCTGGACCAAAGACCGGTTCAGGTCCGGGTCCCTCCTCTCTGGACCAAAGACCGGTTCAGGTCCAGGTCCCTCCTCTCTGGACCAAAGACCGGTTCAGGTCCGGGTCTCCGCTCTCTGGACCAAAGACCGGTTCAGGTCCAGGTCCCTCCTCTCTGGACCAAAGACCGGTTCAGGTCCGGGTCTCCGCTCTCTGGACCAAAGACCGGTTCAGGTCCAGGTCCCTCCTCTCTGGACCAAAGACCGGTTCAGGTCCAGGTCTCCGCTCTCTGGACCAAAGACCGGTTCAGGTCCAGGTCCCTCCTCTCTGGACCAAAGACCGGTTCAGGTCCGGGTCCCTCCTCTCTGGACCAAAGACCGGTTCAGGTCCGGGTCCCTCCTCTCTGGACCAAAGACCGGTTCAGGTCCGGGTCTTTCAGGTCCAGGTCTCCGCTCTCTGGACCAAAGACCGGTTCAGGTCCGGGTCTCTCCTCTCTGGACCAAAGACCGGTTCAGGTCCGGGTCTCTCCTCTCTGGACCAAAGACCGGTTCAGGTCCAGGTCTCGGCTCTCTGGACCAAAGACCGGTTCAGGTCCAGGTCTCGGCTCTCTGGACCAAAGACCGGTTCAGGTCCAGGTCTCGGCTCTCTGGACCAAAGACCGGTTCAGGTCCAGGTCTCGGCTCTCTGGACCAAAACAAACCCAGCTGGACTCAAAGGCCCAACAGGAAGTCCATGGAACACAAATCACACACACAAGAGTTTCAAATGTCACTAAATGGTGCATTATTCAGGCGCCGGTGTCGTGTGTTTGAGGATGACGGGAACTCCTGCCTCACAGCGAGACGTTCCAGGTTTCCGTGCGACGATTGCGTGTTCTGAACGGACGACGACGCTAAATCCGGCGGCGCGGTGTCGATATCGCGCGCTACCGAGCGGTTTCGTGACAGCGCTGCAGTTCTGTCGCGTCTTTAAGCGAAAGGAAACTATTCACGTCGTATACATTTGACATTTTGGCACAGTTTTGACGAGTAAAATGTGTGTACTTCCTGTTACGTTTGCGCAAGTTGTGGCTGAACAAAGAAGTGCAGTTTGTTTCTTTAAAAACGCCGAGGGTCACGCGCACTGAATGGATCCAACGACTCCCAAACCAATAAAAATGCTTTTGGTAGCAACCGCTTTTGGGTGAATTCTTAATTATTTTCAAGCATAATATTAATGCACTGGTTCGTGTCCCAGTAGAATCCACTGTTGCAGATGTCGTCACCTCAATGATGTCCTCCATTTATTGTCCTGGATGATCTTTCTTGAAGGTAGATTGACCCTTAACCTTTTCATCAGTCTTCCATCAGTAACTACCAATACTTGTAAGATTTGCTGTTTAATATTGATATAATACTAGTTTTAATATGTTGCTTCTCTACACAGTCATGAAGTGAAGGAAACGCTTCAAATACATTTTTCATTTTTAATAACTTTAACCCCCGGATCGAATCGAAATCTGATCGAATCGGAAATCAGATCGAAATCGGAGCGAATCGAATGGAATCTGAGAAATCGGAAAAAATCGATTTTGAAACGTAAAAATCAGAATCGAATCGATTCTTGAAATTTGAATCGAAACACAGCTTTATTCTGAATAAAGTCTAAAGAATAAAGTCTAAAGAATAGTCTAAAGAATAAAGTCTAAAGAATAGTCTAAAGAATAAAGTTTAAAGAATAAAGTCTATATAATAAAGTCTAAAGTCTATAATAAAGTCTATATAATAAAGTCTAAAGTCTATAATAAAGTCTATATAATAAAGTCTAAAGTCTATAATAAAGTCTATATAATAAAGTCTAAAGTCTATAATAAAGTCTATATAATAAAGTCTAAAGTCTACAATAAAGTCTATATAATAAAGTCTAAAGTCTATAATAAAGTCTATATAATAAAGTCTAAAGTCTATAATAAAGTCTATATAATAAAGTCTAAAGTCTATAATAAAGTCTATATAATAAAGTCTATAATAAAGTTTAAAGTCTATAATAAAGTCTATATAATAAAGTCTATATAATAAAGTCTAAAGTCTATAATAAAGTCTATATAATAAAGTCTATATAATAAAGTCTAAAGTCTATAATAAAGTCTATATAATAAAGTCTATAATAAAGTTTAAAGTCTATAATAAAGTCTATATAATAAAGTCTATATAATAAAGTCTAAAGTCTATAATAAAGTCTATATAATAAAGTCTATATAATAAAGTCTAAAGTCTATAATAAAGTCTATATAATAAAGTCTATAATAAAGTTTAAAGTCTATAATAAAGTCTATATAATAAAGTCTAAAGTCTATAATAAAGTTTAAAGTCTATAATAAAGTTTAAAGTCTATAATAAAGTTTAAAGTCTATAATAAAGTTTAAAGTCTATAATAAAGTATATATAATAGAGTCTAAAGAATAAAGTGGCAGTAATGTAACACTTGATACAAACCACTATAAAACACCAAAGAATAAGAAAATAGAGAAGTAGAAGAAGAAAAGCCCCGCCTCTCTCATATTAACCCTCTATTTTTACATCCTCCGGTTTTAAGTCACTTTTAAACAAACTGATAAACGCCAGCGTTCACCGCAGCCGCTCAGACGAAGCGCTCTCCGTGCGCCGCGATCGACAGGCCACAGCAAAGGCGCTCGGCGAGGATCGACAGGCCACAGCAAAGGCGCTCGGCGAGGATCGACAGGCCACAGCAAAGGCGCTCGGCGAGGATCGACAGGCCACATCAAAGGCGCTCGGCGAGGATCGACAGGCCACAGCAAAGGCGCTCGGCGAGGATCGACAGGCCACAGCAAAGGCGCTCGGCGAGGATCGACAGGCCACAGCAAAGGCGCTCGGCGAGGATCGACAGGCCACAGCAAAGGCGCTCGGCGAGGATCGACAGGCCACAGCAAAGGCGCTCGGCGAGGATCGACAGGCCACAGCAAAGGCGCTCGGCGAGGATCGACAGGCCACAGCAAAGGCGCTCGGCGAGGATCGACAGGCCACAGCAAAGGCGCTCGGCGAGGATCGACAGGCCACAGCAAAGGCGCTCGGCGAGGATCGACAGGCCACAGCAAAGGCGCTCGGCGAGGATCGACAGGCCACAGCAAAGGCGCTCGGCGAGGATCGACAGGCCACATCAAAGGCGCTCGGCGAGGATCGACAGGCCACAGCAAAGGCGCTCGGCGAGGATCGACAGGCCACAGCAAAGGCGCTCGGCGAGGATCGACAGGCCACAGCAAAGGCGCTCGGCGAGGATCGACAGGCCACAGCAAAGGCGCTCGGCGAGGATCGACAGGCCACAGCAAAGGCGCTCGGCGAGGATCGACAGGCCACAGCAAAGGCGCTCGGCGAGGATCGACAGGCCACAGCAAAGGCGCTCGGCGAGGATCGACAGGCCACAGCAAAGGCGCTCGGCGAGGATCGACAGGCCACAGCAAAGGCGCTCGGCGAGGATCGACAGGCCACAGCAAAGGCGCTCGGCGAGGATCGACAGGCCACAGCAAAGGCGCTCGGCGAGGATCGACAGGCCACAGCAAAGGCGCTCGGCGAGGATCGACAGGCCACAGCAAAGGCGCTCGGCGAGGATCGACAGGCCACATCAAAGGCGCTCGGCGAGGATCGACAGGCCACAGCAAAGGCGCTCGGCGAGGATCGACAGGCCACAGCAAAGGCGCTCGGCGAGGATCGACAGGCCACATCAAAGGCGCTCGGCGAGGATCGACAGGCCACAGCAAAGGCGCTCGGCGAGGATCGACAGGCCACAGCAAAGGCGCTCGGCGAGGATCGACAGGCCACAGCAAAGGCGCTCGGCGAGGATCGACAGGCCACAGCAAAGGCGCTCGGCGAGGATCGACAGGCCACAGCAAAGGCGCTCGGCGAGGATCGACAGGCCACAGCAAAGGCGCTCGGCGAGGATCGACAGGCCACAGCAAAGGCGCTCGGCGAGGATCGACAGGCCACAGCAAAGGCGCTCGGCGAGGATCGACAGGCCACAGCAAAGGCGCTCGGCGAGGATCGACAGGCCACAGCAAAGGCGCTCGGCGAGGATCGACAGGCCACAGCAAAGGCGCTCGGCGAGGATCGACAGGCCACAGCAAAGGCGCTCGGCGAGGATCGACAGGCCACAGCAAAGGCGCTCGGCGAGGATCGACAGGCCACAGCAAAGGCGCTCGGCGAGGATCGACAGGCCACATCAAAGGCGCTCGGCGAGGATCGACAGGCCACAGCAAAGGCGCTCGGCGAGGATCGACAGGCCACATCAAAGGCGCTCGGCGAGGATCGACAGGCCACAGCAAAGGCGCTCGGCGAGGATCGACAGGCCACAGCAAAGGCGCTCGGCGAGGATCGACAGGCCACAGCAAAGGCGCTCGGCGAGGATCGACAGGCCACAGCAAAGGCGCTCGGCAGGGAAAAGGCGGCACTTTTTTTCTACCCTAAAATGTGGTTTTGCTCTTGCTTTAAACCAGATGCGTCGCTCGGCAGAGGGCCCCGGGCTGAACGCTTGAGCGGTAGTTAGTTCGGGGGGCCCCAGATGTGCCGCCGGATTACAGGCTAATGGACGGAGCAGGAATAAATCACGACCGAACGAAGGGGAAATTAGAGGGCGGCGGACGAACGCGGGGGAAAGTGTCTGAGAATAAAACCGTGCAAACGCGGACTACAAACGAGGACGGAGGATATTAAAAACGGCGAAAAGACGATTCACTAACTTTCCATTCCTTAAATAAACTCGCCGACCGATAGCGCGTCTGTGATAGAACGTTATTAGAGTGTTTTGACATAGTTCCATAGTTCCACACTTAAAGAACCCGGCGTTTAGAAAGTCCCATTGAGATTCAGAAGCTCTTTTGAAGTCTATTTTCATCACAATAGAATCGAAGTCGAGTCGGCGCAATTATCAAACGTAGATATTTGTATTGTTATCTGTCGCAGTAGTTTACAGCGTGAACTGAAGCCTACTTGTACGCGTGTATCGCAGAACACAAAAAAACACACAACAAAGGACGCGACGCAGAGACAAAGTAAACAAAATCTAGACGTCCAATAAATAAAACTGTCAAAATATTGTCAAAAAAAGGTCATTTTTCCAACCGCAATGTGACAATCACAGTCACGACTTATCACAGATGTATATTAGTTGCGATATTGGCTGACACAATAATCCACGTCGCAACAAGCGGATTATATCGCAATATAATACTTAAAATAAAGGAACATCTTATCTTATCTTAAAAGAGCAACAATGTATTATTTACTCCTCCTTGAGCCGACACCTTAACGTGGTGGAGGGGTTTGAGTGCCCGAATGATCCCGGGAGCTATGTTGTCGGGGGCTTCATGCCCCTGGTAGGGTCTCCCAAGGCAAACAGGTCCTAGGTGACGGGTCAGACAAAGATCGGTTCAGAAGCCTCTTATGACGACGACACAATCAAGGCAGTTCACGTCGCCCGGATCGGCGTCACCGGGGCCCCATCCTGGAGCCAGGCCTGGGATGGGTGCTCCATGGCGAGCGCCTGGTGGCCGGGTCTTACCCCACGGGGCCCGGCCGGGCACAGCCCGAAAGAGCGACGTGGGGCCGCCCTCCCGTGGGCCCACCACCCGCAGGAGGATCCATAGGGGGCCGGTGCAGAGAGATCTGGGCGGCAGTCGACGGCAGGGGCCTCGGCGACCAGATCTCCGGACACAGAGACTAACTCTGGGGACATGGAATGTCACCTCGCTGGGGGGGAAAGAGCCTGAGCTTGTGCGGGAGGTTGAGCGATACCGACTAGATATAGTCGGCCTCACCTCCACGCACAGTTTGGGCTCTGGAACCCATCTCCTCGAGAGGGGCTGGACGCTCCACTTCTCTGGTGTTGCCCGCGGGGAGAGGCGGCGGGCTGGTGTGGGCTTGCTGATAGCCCCTCAGCTCAGCCGCCATGTGTTGGAGTTTACCCCGGTGAACGAGAGGGTCGCGTCCCTCCGCCTTCGGGTGGGGGACAGGTCTCTCACTGTTGTGGCGGCCTACGGGCCGAACAGCAGTGCAGAGTACCCGGCCTTCTTGGAGTCCTTGGGAGGGGTACTGGACAGTGCACCGACCGGGGACTCCGTTGTTCTACTGGGGGACTTCAACGCCCACGTGGGCAATGACAGTGACACCTGGAGAGGGGTGATCGGGAAGAACGGCTTCCCCGATCTGAACCCGAGCGGTGTTCAGTTATTGGACTTCTGTGCTAGCCACGGATTGTCCATAACGAACACCATGTTCAAGCACAAGGGTGTCCATCAGTGCACGTGGCACCAGGACACCCTAGGCCGGAGGTCAATGATCGACTTAGTTGTCGTGTCATCAGACCTCCGGCCGCGTGTCTTGGACACTCGGGTGAAGAGAGGGGCAGAGTTGTCAACCGATCACCACCTGGTGGTGAGTTGGATCCGCTGGCGGAGGAGGAAGCCGGACAGACTTGGCAGACCCAAGCGCATTGTGAGGGTCTGTTGGGAACGTCTAGTGGAGCCCTCTGTCAGTAGGGTATTCAACTCGCACCTCCGGGAGAGCTTCTCCCATGTCCCGGGGGAGGCTGGGGACATTGAGTCCGAGTGGACCATGTTCTCCGCCTCCATTGTTGATGCGGCTGCTCGGAGCTGTGGTCGCAAGGTCTCCGGTGCCTGTCGTGGCGGCAACCCCCGAACCCGGTGGTGGACACCGGAAGTAAGGGATGCCGTCAGACTAAAGAAGGAGGCCTATCAGGCCACTCTGGCTTGTAGGTCTCCGGAGGTCATCGACGGGTATCGGCAGGCCAAGCGAGCCGCGGCTCGTGCTGTCGCAGAGGCAAAAACCCGGGCCTGGGAGGAGTTCGGGGAGGCCATGGAGGAGGACTATCGGTCGGCACCAAAGAAATTCTGGCAAACCGTCCGGCGCCTCAGGAAGGGGAAGCAGTGTCTCACAAACACCGTTTACGGTGCGGGTGGAGGCCTGCTGACCTCGACTGGGGATGTCGTCGGACGGTGGAAGGAATACTTTGAGGATCTCCTTAATCCCTCAGTCACGTCTTCTGAAGAGGAAGTAGAGACCGGGGACTCGGAGGCTGGCTCATCCATCACCCAAGCTGAAGTCACTGAGGTTGTCCGCAAACTCCTCGGTGGCAGGGCTCCGGGGGTGGATGAGATCCGCCCTGAGTACCTAAAGTATCTGGATGTTGTAGGACTGTCTTGGTTGACACGTCTCTGCAACATCGCGTGGCGTTCGGGGACCGTGCCTCTGGACTGGCAGACCGGGGTGGTGGTCCCTCTGTTCAAGAAGGGGGACCGGAGGGTGTGTTCCAACTACAGAGGGATCACACTCCTCAGCCTCCCGGGTAAGGTCTATTCCAAGGTACTGGAGAGGAGAATCCGACCGATAGTCGAACCTCGGATTCAGGAGGAGCAGAGTGGTTTTCGTCCCGGTCGTGGAACACTGGACCAGCTCTATACCCTCCATCGGGTGCTCGAGGGTTCATGGGAGTTTGCCCAACCAGTCCACATGTGCTTTGTGGATCTGGAGAAGGCTTTTGACCGTGTCCCTCGGGGTGTCCTTTGGGGGGTGCTCCGGGAGTACGGGGTCCGGGGCCCTTTGCTCAGGGCTGTCCGGTCCCTGTATGACCGGAGCAGGAGCTGTGTTCGCATTGCCGGCAGTAAGTCAGACCTGTTCCCAGTGCATGTTGGACTCCGCCAGGGCTGCCCTGTGTCACCGGTTCTGTTCATAATTTTTATGGACAGAATTTCTAGGCGCAGTCAGGGGTCGGAGGGGGTCCGGTTTGGGGACCACAGGATCTCATCTCTGCTGTTTGCAGACGATGTTGTCCTGATGGCTCCATCAAACCCGGACCTGCAACATGCACTGGGACGGTTTGCAGCCGAGTGTGAAGCGGCTGGGATGAGAATCAGCACCTCCAAATCCGAGGCCATGGTTCTCGACCGGAAAAAGGTGGCTTGCCCTCTCCAGGTGGGTGGGGTGTCCTTGCCCCAAGTGGAGGAGTTCAAGTATCTCGGGGTCTTGTTCACGAGTGAGGGAAGGATGGAGCGTGAGATCGACAGGCGGATCGGTGCAGCGGCTGCAGTGATGCAGTCGCTGCATCGGACCGTTGTGGTAAAGAGGGAGCTGAGCCGAAAGGCAAAGCTCTCTATTTACCGGTCGGTCTACGTTCCTACCCTCACCTATGGTCATGAGCTTTGGGTAGTGACCGAAAGAACAAGATCGCGGATACAAGCGGTCGAAATGAGTTTCCTCCGCCGGGTGGCTGGGCGCTCCCTTAGAGATAAGGTGAGGAGCTCGGCCACACGGGGGGAGCTCGGAGTAGAGCCGCTGCTCCTCCACGTCGAGAGGAGCCAGCTGAGGTGGCTCGGGCATCTGTTCCGGATGCCTCCTGGGCGCCTCCCTCGGGAGGTGTTTCAGGCATGTCCCACCGGGAAGAGGCCCCGGGGAAGACCCAGGACACGCTGGAGAGACTATGTCTCTCGGCTGGCCTGGGAACGCCTCGGGATCCCCCCGGAGGAGTTAGAGGAAGTGTCTGGGGAGAAGGAAGTCTGGGAGTCCCTGCTCAGACTGCTGCCCCCGCGACCCGGCCCCGGATAAAGCGGCAGAAGATGGATGGATGGATGGATGGATGTATTATTTAATCCAGTTGTGGCCGTTTGTTTTAAAGGGTAATTTTGGTTCGTTCTCGGTCTTCTATGGGACTTCGCGGGGGACTTCGCGGGGGACTTCGCGGGGGACTTCGCGGGGGACTTCGCGGGGGACTTCGCGGGGGACTTCGCGGGGGACTTCGCGGGGGACTTCGTGGGGACTTCGTGGGGACTTCGTGGGTCTTCTCTGGACTACGTTGGGGTCCCACCTGCAGGATGGGGTCCAGGCCTCAGACCGACACTGCAACGGGAACTAAACCAGGTCCTGGCAAAGCAAAACGATCTTGAATGTCTTAATGTCTTAATGTCTTAATGTCTTAATGTCTTAATGTCTTAATCAGTGTAAGTTTCCAAGTGCACTCTGGGTGAACGACTCAGAGTCGCGTTTCAGCCTTTGTTTAGGCGCTTTGACCCGAGACTTGCCGCATCATGCAACAAACAAACAAACAAACAAACAAACAAACAATCACCGAGGAAAGAACTTGTTACAGGTCACAAGTCAAAAGGGAAACAAAACTATGAGATCTGACCATCCAAAACACCTGAAATGTGTCAGTTAATCAGTGGATTTTAAGACTAACTGACAAACTACAAAGGATTTCAAAATAACTCCAGAAATCAGATAACGATCGGATTTGGGTCTGCATCACATGACTAAAGATCTGACTCAGAAGTTTCAATAAGAATAAATGATGTTTGATTCCACTGCGTTTCATTCAGCTGCAAGTTCTACCTATGCATTACATATGGTCACTGTGCGTATGGTCACTGTGCGTATGGTCACTGTGCGTATGGTCACTGTACGTATGGTCACTGTACGTATGGTCACTGTGGTCACTGTGCATATGGTCACTGTGCGTATGGTCACAGTGCGTATGGTCACTGTACGTATGGTCACTGTCCATTTGGTCACTGTACAGTCACTGTACGTATGGTCACAGTACATATGGTCACAGTGCATATGGTCACTGTGCGTATGGTCACTGTACGTATGGTCACTGCGTATGGTCACTGCGTATGGTCACTGCGTATGGTCACTGCGTATGGTCACTGTGCATATGGTCACTGTACATATGGTCACTGTACATATGGTCACTGTACATATGGTCACAGTGCATATGGTCACTGTGCGTATGGTCACTGTGCGTATGGTCACTGTACGTATGGTCACTGTGCGTATGGTCACTGTGCGTATGGTCACTGTGCGTATGGTCACTGTACGTATGGTCACTGTACGTATGGTCACTGTACGTATGGTCACTGCGTATGGTCACTGTGCATATGGTCACAGTGCATATGGTCACTGTGCGTATGGTCACTGTGCGTATGGTCACTGTGCGTATGGTCACTGTGCGTATGGTCACTGTGCGTATGGTCACTGTACGTAGTCACTGTGGTCACTGTGCATATGGTCACTGTGCGTATGGTCACAGTGCGTATGGTCACTGTGCGTATGGTCACTGTACGTATGGTCACTGTACGTATGGTCACTGTACGTATGGTCACTGTGCGTATGGTCACTGTACGTATGGTCACTGTACGTAGTCACTGTGGTCACTGACCATTCGCACAGTGACCATATGCACACAGTGCGTATGGTCACAGTGCGTATGGTCACAGTGCGTATGGTCACAGTGCGTATGGTCACAGTGCGTATGGTCACAGTGCGTATGGTCACAGTGCATTTGGTCACTGTACAGTCACTGTACGTATGGTCACAGTACATATGGTCACAGTGCATATGGTCACTGTGCGTATGGTCACTGTGCGTATGGTCACTGTGCGTATGGTCACTGTGCGCATGGTCACTGTGCGTATGGTCACTGCGTATGGTCACTGTGCATATGGTCACTGTACATATAGTCACTGTACATATGGTCACTGTACGTATGGTCACAGTGCGTATGGTCACTATGCATATGGTCACTGTGCGTATGGTCACTGTGCGTATGGTCACTGTGCGTATGGTCACTGTGCGTATGGTCACTGCGTATGGTCACTGCGCATGGTCACTGTGCATATGGTCACTGTGCATATGGTCACTGTGCATATGGTCACTGTACATATAGTCACTGCGTATGGTCACTGTACATATGGTCACTGTACATATGGTCACTATGCATATGGTCACTATGCATATGGTCACTGTTCGTATGGTCACTGTTCGTATGGTCACTGTTCGTATGGTCACTGTACGTATGGTCACTGTGCGTATGGTCACTGTACGTATGGTCACTGTACGTAGTCACTGTGGTCACTGTGCATATGGTCACTGTGCGAATGGTCACAGTGCGTATGGTCACAGTGCGTATGGTCACAGTGCGAATGGTCACAGTGCGAATGGTCACAGTGCGTATGGTCACTGTACGTATGGTCACAGTGCATTTGGTCACTGTACAGTCACTGTACGTATGGTCACAGTACATATGGTCACAGTGCATATGGTCACTGTACGTATGGTCACTGTGCGTATGGTCACTGTGCGTATGGTCACTGTGCGTATGGTCACTGTGCGTATGGTCACTGCGTATGGTCACTGTGCATATGGTCACTGTACATATAGTCACTGCGTATGGTCACTGTACATATGGTCACTGTACGTATGGTCACAGTGCGTATGGTCACTGTGCGTATGGTCACTGTGCGTATGGTCACTGTGCGTATGGTCACTGTGCGTATGGTCACTGTGCGTATGGTCACTGTGCATATGGTCACTGTGCATATGGTCACTGTGCATATGGTCACTGTACATATAGTCACTGCGTATGGTCACTGTACATATGGTCACTGTACATATGGTCACAGTGCATATGGTCACAGTGCATATGGTCACTATGCATATGGTCACTGTTCGTATGGTCACTGTTCGTATGGTCACTGTTCGTATGGTCACTGTACGTATGGTCACTGTACGTATAGTCACTGTACGTATGGTCACTGTGCATATGGTCACAGTACAGTCACTGTGCGTATGGTCACAGTGCGTATGGTCACAGTGCGTATGGTCACAGTGCGTATGGTCACAGTGCGTATGGTCACTGTGCATATGGTGACTGCGCGTATGGTCACTGCGCATATGGTCACTGTGCATATGGTCACTGCGCATATGGTCACTGCGCATATGGTCACTGCGCATATGGTCACTGCGCATATGGTCGCTGTACAGTCACTGTATGTATGGTCACTGCGCATATAGTCACTGTGCATATGGTCACTGCGCATATGGTCACTGCGCATATGGTCACAGTGCATATGGTCACTGTGCATAATGGTCACAGTGCGTATGGTCACAGTGCGTATGGTCACAGTGCGTATGGTCACTGTGCGTATGGTCACTGTGCGTATGGTCACTGTGCGTATGGTCACAGTGCGTATGGTCACTGCGTATGGTCACTGCGCATGGTCACTGTGCATATGGTCACTGTGCATATGGTCACTGTGCATATGGTCACTGTACATATAGTCACTGCGTATGGTCACTGTACATATGGTCACTGTACATATGGTCACTATGCATATGGTCACTATGCATATGGTCACTGTTCGTATGGTCACTGTTCGTATGGTCACTGTTCGTATGGTCACTGTACGTATGGTCACTGTGCGTATGGTCACTGTACGTATGGTCACTGTACGTAGTCACTGTGGTCACTGTGCATATGGTCACTGTGCGAATGGTCACAGTGCGTATGGTCACAGTGCGTATGGTCACAGTGCGAATGGTCACAGTGCGAATGGTCACAGTGCGTATGGTCACTGTACGTATGGTCACAGTGCATTTGGTCACTGTACAGTCACTGTACGTATGGTCACAGTACATATGGTCACAGTGCATATGGTCACTGTACGTATGGTCACTGTGCGTATGGTCACTGTGCGTATGGTCACTGTGCGTATGGTCACTGTGCGTATGGTCACTGCGTATGGTCACTGTACATATGGTCACTGTACATATAGTCACTGCATATGGTCACTGTACGTATGGTCACAGTGCGTATGGTCACTGTGCGTATGGTCACTGTGCGTATGGTCACTGTGCGTATGGTCACTGTGCGTATGGTCACTGTGCGTATGGTCACTGTGCATATGGTCACTGTGCATATGGTCACTGTGCATATGGTCACTGTACATATAGTCACTGCGTATGGTCACTGTACATATGGTCACTGTACATATGGTCACAGTGCATATGGTCACAGTGCATATGGTCACTATGCATATGGTCACTGTTCGTATGGTCACTGTTCGTATGGTCACTGTACGTATGGTCACTGTACGTATAGTCACTGTACGTATGGTCACTGTGCATATGGTCACAGTACAGTCACTGTGCGTATGGTCACAGTGCGTATGGTCACAGTGCGTATGGTCACAGTGCGTATGGTCACAGTGCGTATGGTCACAGTGCGTATGGTCACTGTGCATATGGTGACTGCGCGTATGGTCACTGCGCATATGGTCACTGTGCATATGGTCACTGCGCATATGGTCACTGCGCATATGGTCACTGCGCATATGGTCACTGCGCATATGGTCGCTGTACAGTCACTGTATGTATGGTCACTGCGCATATAGTCACTGTGCATATGGTCACTGCGCATATGGTCACTGCGCATATGGTCACAGTGCATATGGTCACTGTGCATAATGGTCACAGTGCGTATGGTCACAGTGCGTATGGTCACAGTGCGTATGGTCACTGTGCGTATGGTCACTGTGCGTATGGTCACTGTGCGTATGGTCACTGTGCGTATGGTCACAGTGCGTATGGTCACTGTACGTATGGTCACTGTGCGTATGGTCACTGTGCGTATGGTCACTGTGCGTATGGTCACTGTACGTATGGTCACTGTACGTATGGTCACTGTACGTATGGTCACTGCGTATGGTCACTGTGCATATGGTCACAGTGCATATGGTCACTGTGCATATGGTCACTGTGCGTATGGTCACTGTGCGTATGGTCACTGTGCGTATGGTCACTGTGCGTATGGTCACTGTACGTAGTCACTGTGGTCACTGTGCATATGGTCACTGTGCGTATGGTCACAGTGCGTATGGTCACAGTGCGTATGGTCACTGTGCGTATGGTCACTGTACGTATGGTCACTGTGCGTATGGTCACTGTACGTATGGTCACTGTACGTAGTCACTGTGGTCACTGACCATTCGCACAGTGACCATATGCACACAGTGCGTATGGTCACAGTGCGTATGGTCACAGTGCGTATGGTCACAGTGCGTATGGTCACAGTGCATTTGGTCACTGTACAGTCACTGTACGTATGGTCACAGTACATATGGTCACAGTGCATATGGTCACTGTGCGTATGGTCACTGTGCGTATGGTCACTGTGCGCATGGTCACTGTGCGTATGGTCACTGCGTATGGTCACTGTGCATATGGTCACTGTGCATATGGTCACTGTACATATAGTCACTGCGTATGGTCACTGTACATATGGTCACTGTACGTATGGTCACAGTGCGTATGGTCACTATGCATATGGTCACTGTGCGTATGGTCACTGTGCGTATGGTCACTGCGTATGGTCACTGCGCATGGTCACTGTGCATATGGTCACTGTGCATATGGTCACTGTGCATATGGTCACTGTGCATATGGTCACTGTGCATATGGTCACTGTACATATAGTCACTGCGTATGGTCACTGTACATATGGTCACTGTACATATGGTCACAGTGCATATGGTCACTATGCATATGGTCACTGTTCGTATGGTCACTGTTCGTATGGTCACTGTTCGTATGGTCACTGTTCGTATGGTCACTGTACGTATGGTCACTGTGCGTATGGTCACTGTACGTATGGTCACTGTACGTAGTCACTGTGGTCACTGTGCATATGGTCACTGTGCGAATGGTCACAGTGCGTATGGTCACAGTGCGTATGGTCACAGTGCGAATGGTCACAGTGCGAATGGTCACAGTGCGTATGGTCACTGTACGTATGGTCACAGTGCATTTGGTCACTGTACATATGGTCACTGTGCGTATGGTCACAGTACATATGGTCACAGTGCATATGGTCACTGTACGTATGGTCACTGTGCGTATGGTCACTGTGCGTATGGTCACTGTGCGTATGGTCACTGTGCGTATGGTCACTGTGCATATGGTCATTGTACATATAGTCACTGCGTATGGTCACTGTACATATGGTCACTGTACGTATGGTCACAGTGCGTATGGTCACTGTGCGTATGGTCACTGTGCGTATGGTCACTGTGCGTATGGTCACTGTGCGTATGGTCACTGTGCGTATGGTCACTGCGTATGGTCACTGTGCATATGGTCACTGTGCATATGGTCACTGTGCATATGGTCACTGTGCATATAGTCACTGCGTATGGTCACTGTACATATGGTCACTGTACATATGGTCACAGTGCATATGGTCACTATGCATATGGTCACTGTTCGTATGGTCACTGTTCGTATGGTCACTGTACATATGGTCACTGTACGTATAGTCACTGTACGTATGGTCACTGTGCATATGGTCACAGTACAGTCACTGTGCGTATGGTCACAGTGCGTATGGTCACAGTGCGTATGGTCACAGTGCGTATGGTCACAGTGCGTATGGTCACAGTGCGTATGGTCACTGTGCATATGGTGACTGCGCGTATGGTCACTGCGCATATGGTCACTGTGCATATGGTCACTGCGCATATGGTCACTGCGCATATGGTCACTGCGCATATGGTCACTGCGCATATGGTCGCTGTACAGTCACTGTATGTATGGTCACTGCGCATATAGTCACTGTGCATATGGTCACTGCGCATATGGTCACTGCGCATATGGTCACAGTGCATATGGTCACAGTGCATATGGTCACTGTGCATAATGGTCACAGTGCGTATGGTCACAGTGCGTATGGTCACTGTGCGTATGGTCACAGTGCGTATGGTCACAGTGCGTATGGTCACAGTGCGTATGGTCACTGTGCGTATGGTCACTGTGCGTATGGTCACTGTGCATAATGGTCACAGTGCGTATGGTCACTGTATGGTCACTGTGCGTATGGTCACTGTGCGTATGGTCACAGTGCGTATGGTCACAGTGCGTATGGTCACTGTGCGTATGGTCACTGTGCGTATGGTCACTGTGCATAATGGTCACAGTGCGTATGGTCACTGTATGGTCACTGTGCGTATGATCAGTGGTCACTGTGCATATGGTCACTATGGTGACTGCACGTATGGCCATTATCTTCTGCACAACAAAACACTTAATTGCACTTTTAAGCGAGTGTTTTGTGCCACTTTGACCCATAAAAGACGTAATTAGAGCCGTATTCTGACGCTACTGTCGTACGTGAGTTAATAATAGCAGCGGCGCGGAAACGGTGCAAAAAACTCGCCCAAACAACTTTGGCATGAGTTTTCACCCGCGTTAACGCGTAGATGCGGTAAACTCACCCGTGTGAACGCGTAGATGCGGTAAACTCACCCGTGTGAACGCGTAGATGCGGTAAACTCACCCGTGTGAACGCGTAGATGCGGTAAACTCACCCGTGTGAACGCGTAGATGCGGTAAACTCACCCGTGTGAACGCGTAGATGCGGTAAACTCACCCGTGTGAACGCGTAGATGCGGTAAACTCACCCGTGTGAACGCGTAGATGCGGTAAACTCACCCGTGTTAACGCGTAGCCGCGGTCCTCTCAGTCCCGCGCGTGCACAGCGTCATGTCAGCCCCGCACTCGTCGTAAACGCGCCGCAGCTAACGCTCGTGCGGGAGGCGCGTTTGTCAACAAAACTCAAGCTAGCTCCGACACAACAAGTGCGTGCGTGGCTCGTGCGTGGCGACGGAGAAAGATGCGCACTTCCCCGAGGCGCAGGCGCAAAGAGACGCCGAGGCTCGCGTCAAAAGCCGCGTTTAGCGCCACAAAAGCGCAAAGTACAATGAGATTTAGCGGCGCAGGAGAAAAATGTGACGACACTGTTTGACAGCTCCGAGCAGCCCCGCCCACTGAGGCCGAGGCGGGGATGGACAGGCCGCTCAGCCAATCAGAGGCGAGGAAACGCAATCGTATTCAAACAATAATAGTATAAATAACTCTTGTTGATCATTAGAACTCTTGTTGATCATTGGAACTCTTATTTATGTATTTATTCATATTCATTTTAGACTATTTAGGCAAAAAAGTTACTTTAAATTTTAAATAAAACTGGCCCCTGATGTCACGTGTATACGGTGCAGAATAAAGTGTCCTGTAGAGGGAGCTATTTTCATTCAAAGTAATGCTAAACATGAATATTTAAATGAATAGTTAATTAAGAGTGACAGTTGGGGAGAAGCAGGTGACACCACCACGCCATGTTACAGGTCAGATCTGTGGAGAGGTGAGCCCACTCACATACAAAGCAATAACTTCTCCATGGAGACGAGCAGAGGGCTTACACGTCACCATTTAAACACACGGAATATCTATTTACTTTTCATACAATTATCTCTTAATATGTTTCATGTGTTTATTGCGTACACAGTTTTAAAACACATTTTCCAAATAAATCGCAGTCTCGTTTCAGTCAAAGAGAAACTCAAGCCTTTCTTTGACATTGTGTGGAGTTTGTCTTCTTTAGAACGTGGCAAATGTTGAATGTTTAAAACAGTTTTGTTTTGCACAAGAACAAAATGATGATGTCATATTATTGTTACATTGACATTAAAGTGACCCATAAGTGTGACTCCAGAGTGAGAGTACTTTAAGGTTACTGCGTTCATGAGGTCATGAGTAGACTTTGGTCCACTCAAGCCCAAAGATCTGAAACTAACAGAACGTGAGAAGATACTGCCCCCTACAGGAAAGATGCAGGGATTACACGCTCTCTGACAGTATAAAGTATATCAATGAGTATTTTTATTTCAATTGATTTATTTTATTTAGAGACAAATTGAGGCTATTTATGTTTTTTCCCCCTTTTGGTTTATAATTATTAATACTTAACATATCCATGGTTTGGTCTCATTTTAGATCTATTTTAATTGCCCATGTTTAATTTCGGCCTGGTTCAGTCCAGGGCTGGATCTGGTGAGACGTGGAATGGCACATATCATCTTAGGTGGTATTTGGTGTGAAAAGTTTGAGAACCACTGGGTTAGAGTGACTCCATCACCATAACAACATCGCCATAACAACATCACCATAAAGATTAACGATCCAAAACAAAATATCCTATTATATAAACGGTGGAAAGTACTCGATATGTCACTCACAACAAAACACCTGAAACCATGAATATAAATAAAAGACATCTCAAATTATATTTAAAAAAATACACAGTTTTGGTGGGGAAAGAAATAAAGATGACTATTATTATTATTTATATTATTATCATTATCAGTAGTAGTAGTAGTAGTAGTGGCTGTTTTTGTTGTTATTATTCGTATTTTGTATAATTAATACCATTATCATTTATTATTATTTTATTTACACAATTTACACGTTTGTCTTCGGGTTTTGTCCTTTTGTCCCACCGCCGCCACTATGATCGCCTTCGTGTCACGTGACTATTGCCACTTCCGGCTTCCGTGTTGATGTTGTGTTTTGTTTCACGTCCGCCGCTTCTATGTGAACGAAACTCCTCAAACGTGGAGAACGTGACACTTTGAACAGACGTCTCGCCCTCGCGCGCGCTCAGGCCGGACATGGCGGCCACGTGCGTGACCTTCCAGGCCAAAGTGAGCCGTGTGCTGGAGATGCTGGCGAAGGCGGCGGTGGCGGAGATCGGGAAAGTGTGGGAGGACGGGCTCGTGCTGGTCCAGGCCGAGCTCCGCCGGAGAGACGGAGAGATCGAAGCTCTGAGCCGCAGGATCCTGGAGATGGAAAGTGAGCAACACGAAGCTCAATGCAGGAACCGGAGCTCTGCTGCTGCGCACAGCGAGGCGAGGAGGCAGCTCAATGGAGAAGGTGAGGGCAGCTCGATGGAGGAGAGGGCAGCTCGATGGAGGAGAGGGCAGCTCGATGGAGAAGGTGAGGGTAGCTCGATGGAGAAGGTGAGGGTAGCTCGATGAAGGTGAGGGCAGCTCGATGGAGAAGGTGATGGTAGCTCGATGGAGAAGGTGATGGCAGCTCGATGGAGAAGGTGAGGGTAGCTCAATGGAGAAGGTGATGGTAGCTCGATGGAGAAGGTGAGGGCAGCTCGATGGAGAAGGTGAGGGCAGCTCGATGAAGGTGAGGGCAGCTCGATGAAGGTGAGGGCAGCTCGATGGAGAAGGTGATGGTAGCTCGATGGAGAAGGTGATGGTAGCTCGATGGAGGAGGTGAGGGTAGCTCTATGGAGGAGAGGGCAGCTCCATGAGAAGAGGGCAGCTCTATGGAGGAGGTGAGGGTAGCTCAATGGAGAAGGTGAGGGGAGCTCGATGGAAAAGGTGAAGACAGCTCAATGGGGAAGGTGAGGGTAGCTCGATGGGGAAGGTGAGGGTAGCTCGATGGGGAAGGTCATCGATGGTAGCTCAATGGAGGTGAGGGCAGCTCAATGGGGAAGGTGATGGTAGCTTGATGGAGGAGGTGAGGGCAGCTCTATGGAGGAGGAGAGGATAGCTCTATGTAGGAGAGGGTAGCTCGATGGGGAGGTAACTTAATAGTTAACGTTGCATTTAAGTGACCATATTTGCAGATTTGACAGTGACATAACGAGTTAAAGCTGCACAGTGGAACTTTCCTGCGAGTGTCGTGTCCGTCAAGCTTTAAGTGTCACGACTTCAAAAAGCCTCAAATGAGCCAAACTTTAAATAAACCGGTTTCATTCAAGTCAGTTTTTATGGTGTTAAACCGTAAATAAAGGTTTGTTATGTTTTCAGGTCCCGTCATAAACTGTGTCCGGAGTTTGCCCGCGGAGCCCCGCCTTCAAGAGCCCCGCCTTCAAGAGCCCCGCCTTCAAGAGCCCCGCCTTCAAGAGCCCCGCCTTCCAGAGTCCCGCCTTCCAGAGTCCCGCCTTCCAGAACCCCGCCTTCAAGAGCCCGACCGCCCAACGCCGTCTCCTCCGTCGATCGCCCCGGAACCGGATGGCAACCTCGAAAACGACGCCATGGTCAAACTGGAAGAGGACGAAGACGACGTCCAGGTCGTGGAGCCCAGCGAAAACCCAACGGACAAGAACGATCCGGAGCGAGGAGAGTGTCGGGCGTGGCCGCCGGACGACGACTGCTGCGACGACTGCGACGATGACGAGCGTTTCCTGGACTCGAAGCACATGTCGCGGCACTTGGACTCTGAGATCCTCCTCATTCAGAACGCGCTGGACATCTTCGACGGCCCCTCGGAACCGACCGCCGACACCTTCACGGACGTCGGGACGAGCCGGAGCGGCGACGCCAATGCGCTACCGGATCGCCAGAGTTCAGCAATTCACCCGGACGGTTCGGAGGAGCCGTGTCGAGCGGAGAACGCGTCGAGCGCCGGCGGGTTCTTCTCGTTCAGCGACGGCGAAGCGAGCAAGGCCAACAAGCGCGTCCGGGAGCGATGGTTCATCTGCCCGTTCTGCGGCAAGAGCTTCGACCGCATCAGCCACTTAGAGATTCACCAGAGAATCCACACGGGAGAGAAGCCCTTCACCTGCCACGCCTGCGGCAAGAGCTTCTCCCAGAGGAGCAACCTACGGACGCACCAGAGGACACACAAGGTCACGCAGAACGACCCCTGACCTTTGACCCCAGAGGACACACAAGGTCACGCAGGACGACCCCTGACCTTTGACCCCAGAGGACACACAAGGTCACGCAGAACGGGCCCTGACCTTTGACACCAGAGGACACACAAGGTCACGCAGAACGACCCCTGACCTTTGATCCAGAGGACACACAAGGTCACGCAGAACGGGCCCTGACCTTTGACACCAGAGGACACACAAGGTCACGCAGGATGACCCCTGACCCTAGAGGACACACAAGGTCACGCAGGATGACCCCTGACCCTAGAGGACACACAAGGTCACGCAGGACAACCCCTGACCTTTGACACCAGAGGACACACAAGGTCACGCAGGACAACCCCTGACCTTTGACCCCAGAGGACACACAAGGTCACGCAGGACGACCCCTGACCTTTGACCCCAGAGGACACACAAGGTCACGCAAAACGACCCCTGACCCCAGAGGTCACACATAGTCACGCAGAACGGGCCCTGACCTTTGACACGCCGTGACCTTTGACACCAGAAGATGCACAAGGTCACGCGGAATCGGCCTGTGACCTTTGACCCCAGAGGATCCACAAGGTTACGCAGAACTGGCCCTGACCTTTGACACGCCCCGTGACTTGACACCAGAGGACGCACAAGGCCGCTCAAAACGGCTCGTGACCTTTGACACGCCGTGACCTGAATGTTATTTAACAGCTGTATGCAATAATAAATGTAGCGACTGTTTTTAAAAGTTGCATTCTTCGAGGGTTCATGGCGAGCTGGGGGTTTATGGCGAGCTGGGGGTTTATGGCGAGCTGGGGGTCAGGGTCCGTGGCGAGATGAGGGTCAGGGTCCGTGGCGAGATGAGGGTCCGTGGCGAGATGAGGGTCCGTGGCGAGATGAGGGTCCGTGGCGAGATGAGGGTCCGTGGCGAGATGAGGGTCCGTGGCGAGATGAGGGTCCGTGGCGAGATGAGGGTCCGTGGCGAGATGAGGGTCCGTGGCGAGATGGGTGTCGTGGCGAGATGGGTGTCGTGGCGAGATGGGGTCATGTACTCGTGACGAAGCGCTTTAGGTCAATAATGAACAAACAAAACAACATTGACATTATTTAATAAAACAGTAAACGTGCGGCGACAAAAGGCGACTTTGGTTTTCGTGCGTTTTAGTCACAAATCTTCGCTCGTCGTTCGTCGTCGGGAACGAGTCAGGAAATTCATTATACATTACATACAATACTTACAAAAAGTACTTTTATACACAATTCTTTTCACCCAATAATATTTACATCCACGACTGGTTTGACCAGAACAGAACGTTGTAAACATGTTCATGAGTTCATGACGGTCCAGAACACGGTCCAGAACATTCCGCTTCCTTCATTGAACTCGTAGTATTTAGTGTGTACTTTTCCCAGAACGTCCCGCAACGGACAGAAAATAAAATACAGATTTACAGAAACAATTTTGACACAAATATCGCTGAGTAATCGCACGACTTTGGTTCTTTTTTTAATATAGTATAAATCTAGGAGCACGAGAAGGTCCTGGGCTCGTTTCCTGGGCGGCGCGGGACTTTTCCCTCGAGTTTGCACGTTCTTCCCGTGTCTGGGACGGATTCCCATCTTCATATTTGTGTCGATGTTTTCTTTTTTCGTACAATCCGGTTCAATATCGCCAGTAAAAACAAACAAAAAGTGGTCGTTTCCCGGGCCCCCCTGGCAGCACGGGGCCCCCCTGGCAGCACGGGGCCCCCCTGGCAGCACGGGGCCCCCCTGGCAGCACAGGGCCCCCCTGGCAGCACAGGGCCCCCCTGGCAGCACAGGGCCCCCCTGGCAGCACGGTGCCCAACTGGTGAGGCCCCCCCCCCGGCGGCACGACCCCCCCGGCTGCACGATCCCCCCCAGCTGCACGATTCCCCCCGGCGGCACGATCCCCCCCGGCGGCACGATCCCCCCTGGCGGCCCCCCACACACAGGAAACAATAAATTCAGGGGGAAACGACCATTTTTTGTTTTTAATGACAATATCAAACTGAGTTTGCGACTCGTTTTATGAAGACATCACTTAAAATCAGAAAATAAAGTTATTAACGAGGCGAGAAAAGGCCCCCCCGTCGTTAAGGGCTATAGTCGTTTAGTCTTTAGTTTATTTCAGGTCAATGGATTATTTTACAGGATTATATGTGAAGGAGGAAGTGCAGTTGAATTTTGGGATGTTTCCAAAGCTCGAGCGTTTCAATTGTGACTTTCTCATCAAATTGACACGATATTTGAGCTTAAAATATGAAACAACGATTTGACCAATGAGAAACGCCTTCAAATACTCTGCGTCCAATGAGAACAGAGCGACAGTGAGTGATCGATTCACCGTCGATCCGTCATTTCTCTCGTACAATGAGACTTTTTAAACACATTTTAGCTCAAATAAAGGTGAATATTTACAGATGAAGTGTATCGTTAATGCAAATCACAAATAGTTTGTTCTTTTTTGGCGTTTTGATTGAATAATGTCGGATAAAGAATAAATACAGCTATAGTCACGTTGTTTTTCCAGGATAGATATTACTGAAGCTGCTCAGTTCAAACCGTCCCACGCTCTCCCTCAGTTCAAACCGTCCCGCGCTCTCCCTCAGTTCAAACCGTCCCGCGCTCTCCCTCAGTTCAAACCGTCCCGCGCTCTCCCTCAGTTCAAACCGTCCCGCGCTCTCCCTCAGTTCAAACCGTCCCGCGCTCTCCCTCAGTTCAAACCGTCCCGCGCTCTCCCTCAGTTCAAACCGTCCCGCGCTCTCCCTCAGTTCAAACCGTCCCGCGCTCTCCCTCAGTTCAAACCGTCCCGCGCTCTCCCTCAGTTCAAACCGTCCCGTGCTCTTCCTCAGTTCAAACCGTCCCGCGCTCTTCCTCAGTTCAAACCGTCCCGTGCTCTTCCTCAGTTCAAACCGTCCCGTGCTCTTCCTCAGTTCAAACCGTCCCGTGCTCTTCCTCAGTTCAAACCGTCCCGTGCTCTTCCTCAGTTCAAACCGTCCCGTGCTCTTCCTCAGTTCAAACCGTCCCGCCCCGGGGTCCGTCACACGTGGTGGTTGCGTATGACGGAGCCGGGCCTGCTCGGGTGCAGCAGGATGGCGTTGGAGTGCGGTCGTGGGCGGAGCTGTCCGTTGCTGTAGTAGAAGTGGGTGTGCAGCGCTTCGGAGAGCTGGTAACTCCCGCTGTCGGAGTCGTCATCCGCCGGCCCCAGGGCGGGTGGGCTCCACGGCTCCGGGGCTTGTCGCAGGTGGGGCAGCTCGCCGTCTCGACAGGCAACGAGGACGTCCTCCTGCGGCGGCTTCAGCGGGACCAGAGACGAGGGCAGGCCGGAGTCCTGCGGGGGGAAGGAGCTTACAGCATGTGATCCGACCAATCAAATACAAGCACGCTAAGGCAAATCAGGATACATTTGTTCTCAAGAATTTACCGTATTTTCCAGACTATAAGTCGCACCTTTTTTGATAGTTTTGGCCGGGGTGCGACTTATACTTTTATACTTATACACTTATACTCCGGAGCGACTTATATGTGATATTATTTGTTATTTTCACACTTGCAACTGCATTTCATACTCCAGTGCAACTTATATATGTTTTTTTTTTCTCTATTATACATTTTTTGGCTGGTGCGACTTATAGTCCAGAAAATACGGTAGAACAAATCTATGTGTCCTGTCCCAGAAAATAAATAATAAAACAGATTGGGGATATTATAGTGAACACATGTCTTCTCTCGACACAGAACAGGAAGTGGATCGTAGCGTCAGCAGTTCCTCACCAGAGACATGTTGCTGCTCTTCAGGCAAGACTCCGCCCTCCTCCCCCGCTCTAGCTCCGGGTCCATCTCTCTCTCACACCACACCACGGGGCGACCGAGCGCGTCCACCACCACATCACCAGGGGGCGCCCACCGCCCCGCCAGCGTCGCCTGGCTGCCTCTGTAGAGCGGCCTCTCCTGCATTTACAGCGGAGTGAGTCAAGACGAGCTTTGAACTTGAACTCTTCAATGTTCCACATGAATTTAACCCGTTTATCACCATGGAGACAAGAACGACACCCCAGTAATGAGTAACAGTAATAAAGAGGTAATAAAGAGGTTATAGAGCGGTAATAAAGAGGTTATAGAACGGTAATAAAGAGCGTTATAGAGCGGTAATAAAGAGGTTATAGAGCGGTAATAAAGAGGTTATAGAACGGTAATAAAGAGCGTTATAGAGCGGTAATAAAGAGGTTATAGAGCGGTAATAAAGAGGGTTATAGAACAGTAATAAAGCGGTTATAGAAGGGTAATAAAGACGTTATAAAACTGTAATAAAGGGCTTTTAGAACGTAATAAAGGGGTGGTAGAGGTTATAGAACGTAATAAAGGGGTTATTGAACAGTAATAAAGGGGTTATAGGACAGTAATAAAGAGGTTATAGAACAGTAGTAAAGGTAATAAAGGGGTTGTTGAACGGTAATAAAGGGGTTGTAGAGGTTATAGAACAGTAATTAAGAGGTTATAGGACAGATGAAATATAGAAAAGATGTGGCACAGGTTTAAAGGACATAAAAAGCCTGCACACTGGTGCAGTGGAGCGTTCAGTGACACAGTGATAATACCAGACTCACCAAAGACATCTGGCTCTGCTTCATTCTGCTGTCGACCCGGAGCAGGGCGTAGTCCTCAGGCTGAGCAGAGAAGAGAAAAGTCACCATAGTGTTAGCTTCTTTTAGCTTTAGCCAATACAGACACACTCACCATAGTGTTAGCTTCTTTTAGCTTTAGCCAATACGGACACACTCACCATAGTGTTAGCTTCTTTTAGCTTTAGCCAATACAGACACACTCACCATAGTGTTAGCTTCTTTTAGCTTTAGCCAATACAGACACACTCACCATAGTGTTAGCTTCTTTTAGCTTTAGCCAATACAGACACACTAACAATAGTGTTAGCTTCTTTTAGCTTTAGCCAATACAGACACACTCACCATAGTGTTAGCTTCTTTTAGCTTTAGCCAATACAGACACACTCACCATAGTGTTAGCTTCTTTTAGCTTTAGCCAATACAGACACACTCACCATAGTGTTAGCTTCTTTTAGCTTTAGCCAATACAGACACACTCGCCATAGTGTTAGCTTCTTTTAGCTTTAGCCAATACAGACACACTCGCCATAGTGTTAGCTTCTTTTAGCTTTAGCCAATACAGACACACTAACAATAGTGTTAGCTTCTTTTAGCTTTAGCCAATACAGACACACTCACCATAGTGTTAGCTTCTTTTAGCTTTAGCCAATACTGACACACTCACAATAGTGTTAGCTTCTTTTAGCTTTAGCCAATACAGACACACTCTCAATAGTGTTAGCTTCCTTTAGCTTTAGCCAATACAGACACACACACAATAGTGTTAGCTTCTTTTAGCTTTAGCCAATACAGACACACTCACCATAGTGTTAGCTTCTTTTAGCTTTAGCCAATACAGACACACTCACAATAGTGTTAGCTTCTTTTAGCTTTAGCCAATACAGACACACTCACAATAGTGTTAGCTTCTTTTAGCTTTAGCCAATACAGACACACTCACCATAGTGTTAGCTTATTTTAGCTTTAGCCAATACAGACACACTCACAATAGTGTTAGCTTCTTTTAGCTTTAGCCAACACACTCACAATAGTGTTAGCTTCTTTTAGCTTTAGCCAATACAGACACACTCACCATAGTGTTAGCTTCTTTTAGCTTTAGCCAATACAGACACACTCACCATAGTGTTAGCTTCGTTTAGCTTTAGCCAATACAGACACACTCACAATAGTGTTGGCTTCTTTTAGCTTTAGCCAATACAGACACACTCACAATAGTGTTAGCTTCTTTTAGCTTTAGCCAACACACTCACAATAGTGTTAGCTTCTTTTAGCTTTAGCCAATACAGACACACTCACCCTAGTGTTAGCTTCTTTTAGCTTTAGCCAATACAGACACACTCACAATAGTGTTAGCTTCTTTTAGCTTTAGCCAATACAGACACACTCACAATAGTGTTAGCTTCTTTTAGCTTTAGCCAATACAGACACACTCACCATAGTGTTAGCTTCTTTTAGCTTTAGCCAATACAGACACACTCACAATAGTGTTAGCTTCTTTTAGCTTTAGCCAATACAGACACACTCACCATAGTGTTAGCTTCTTTTAGCTTTAGCCAATACAGACACACTCACCATAGTGTTAGCTTCTTTTAGCTTTAGCCAATACAGACACACTCACAATAGTGTTAGCTTCTTTTAGCTTTAGCCAATACAGACACACTCACAATAGTGTTAGCTTCTTTTAGCTTTAGCCAATACAGACTTAGTCACTGTTAGCTTCTTTTACAATCATTTGAGAGCGAAACGGTAGAACGAAAAGCGCAAATTAATTCGTTATTCGTTGTGTGTGCGTTAAAAAGTATTTAAGTTCAAGTTTTTGAGGTTTATCATGGAGAACAGTTGTCCGTTTACCTGGCTTCTGGGGTCGCTGCTGACGGAGTTGAGTCGTCTCAAGGAGGTCTGTCTGGAGAGAGAGTTGATTTCCTCCCTGAAGCGGAAGAAACAGAAGAGAACGCACCGTTTTTACACCTCCCAACGATTGGGACTTTAAATCATGTCCAGTTCTCTTAAAAGAAGTTTAAATGTGTCACTCTCAGCAGATACGCGAGTCTTAAGAACATTACTGACATCATCCAAAAAAAATAGTGTTTGTTTTTACAGACTTTATTCCAGAAATGTGGGCTAAACTCACAGAAACCCTTTCATTCATTCATATCGTTAGCGTTTCTTCTGTTTTCAGGTTGTTTGCAGCGTTATGCTCCCTTGACACGTTATTAATAAAAGATTGAATTATTGTTTCTGAAAAGTCATTAAATCTTGACGTTGTTACATTGCGCTCGATACTCGACGCTGATTTCGAACACCACACCACAATGTCATTTTCAAAATATTAGTACTTTAATTATGTGTATTTGGTCTTAAACTAGTCTTATAACGCTTAAAATAATTCTGAAAAGTCCAATTGTGTCCCATTTATATGATGTTTTTGTATCGACACATCGTCTAGTTCCGATAGTAGTTTTAATATTGATTATCGTCTGATTTTCGATACTTTTAAACCACTATATGCCCAGAATGAAAGTGTGTCCTGGGTTAAGACTCAGCTCAGTGGAGAGTGAACACGTTTGGACTCTCCGAGCTGGTGTAAAAGCCTCACGTTTTCTCGCTGAGCTCCATCTCCAGTTTCTTGTGCTTGTTTTTGTGATGGCGATTGACGAAGACGATGACGAGGACCATGAGGAGCAGCAGCAGCCCCGCCCCCGCTCCGATCAGGATCAGCAGGCGACTGTCGCTGGTGATGTCCGCCAAACGGAACGAACGCTCTGGGAACGAGACCGGAGCTTATTCACAATCAGACGAACCCTTACAGTTTAAAGATACACGTGGGAGTGAGCGAATGTGCAAGAAATATAAGTGTTTTTAAATGTTGCAAGTGCCGTTTTTGGAAAAATGCAAGGTTTGTTTGTATTGAGCACTTTATCAAAAATGACCCCAGAAAGCAACAGAAATGTCTAGTATAATCATCATCATCATCATCATGAAAAAAATAACAATACATAATAATAATAATTGAAAATAATAATACATAATAATAATTTGAAAAATAATAATAATAATAATAATAACAACACATAATAATTAGAAATAATAATACATAATAATAATTAGAAAAAATAAAACATACTAATAATACGTAATAATAATTAAAAATAAATAAATAAATAATAATAATACATAGTGATGACGATGATGGTGATTATTGCTTTAATTATTATATGGAATTATTTACAGCTATTGCATTATTTAAACAGTGTGTGTATATTGTTATGAAGATTTAATGCAATGAAAAGCTGTAAATGTGAGTATTTGCGATGAGTTACTTTCCACTTCTGGACAAACGCGTGCATATAATCCTCCCCCTTCACCACCAGAGGGCAGCGCTCCCCTCTCACCTGCCACAGTGAACTCGTACTCGGTCCTGCCGGCTCCCCCCCTTCACCACCAGAGAGCAGCGCTCCCCTCTCACCTGCCACAGTGAACTCGTACTCGGTCCTGCCGGCTCCCCCCCTTCACCACCAGAGGGCAGCGCTCCCCTCTCACCTGCCACAGTGAACTCGTACTCGGTCCTGCCGGCTCCCCCCCTTCACCACCAGAGGGCAGCGCTCCCCTCTCACCTGCCACAGTGAACTCGTACTCGGTCCTGCCGGCTCCCCCCCTTCACCACCAGAGGGCAGCGCTCCCCTCTCACCTGCCACAGTGAACTCGTACTCGGTCCTGCCGGCTCCCCCCCTTCACCACCAGAGGGCAGCGCTCCCCTCTCACCTGCCACAGTGAACTCGTACTCGGTCCTGCCGGCTCCCCCCCTTCACCACCAGAGGGCAGCGCTCCCCTCTCACCTGCCACAGTGAACTCGTACTCGGTCCTGCCGGCTCCCCCCCTTCACCACCAGAGGGCAGCGCTCCCCTCTCACCTGCCACAGTGAACTCGTACTCGGTCCTGCCGGCTCCCCCCCTTCACCACCAGAGGGCAGCGCTCCCCTCTCACCTGCCACAGTGAACTCGTACTCGGTCCTGCCGGCTCCCCCCCTTCACCACCAGAGGGCAGCGCTCCCCTCTCACCTGCCACAGTGAACTCGTACTCGGTCCTGCCGGCTCCCACAGCGTTCAGCGCCGCACACTCGTAAACGCCGCTGTCGTTCAGGCGCAGGGCTCGTCTGAAGAGCAGTTTGTTCTCCGTCACCACAACGCCTTCAGGTAAAGCCCTGTCGTTCCTTTAAAAACACACAAGAACATTTACAAACTCATGCGACACGGGCAAAACATGCAAATATGATACACAATGAAAGGAAATACGGTCTTGAAACGTTGAGAAAAAGATGCGCCAGTTCTCGAATAACTCTGTTTAAGTTGTTCTAGTGACTTTTCCCACACGTATGTACAATAAAATATTCAGAAGTATTTCATTTTGTTATTTAGGTAAAAGTATTACAGGAGGATAACAGGCACAAGTATTTTTTATTTATTTTCTTTGGTCTGTTTGCTCTCTTCAATCTGCAGTAAAATATGTTCATTTAGTTTAAACGACAGAGTTAAATTGGACATAAAGATCGGCCCTTAAAGTGGCAGTTCTTGATCATTGATGCAATTTGTGTCGTACATTTTTTGAGTGATTTTTGTCTTTTTTCGGTGCTGCCAGGAGCATGTTCCAGAGGTTTCCACATATTGTGTTCATGGCAGGAGTTTTGAAGCCCAAACACACTACATCGAGTGGGATGATGACGTCAGGGAACGCGTGACGGTGGTTTGCCTCCTGACGGCCACAGACTCTCCAACAGCTAGACCCTCCAACAGCTTAGACTCTCCAACAGCTAGACCCTCCAACAGCTTAGACTCTCCAACAGCTTAGACTCTCCAACAGCTTAGACTCTCCAACAGCTAGACCCTCCAACAGCTAGACCCTCCAACAGAATGTGATTTTCTGGCTCTCATTGGAGATACACATGTATTTTCCCATTCTTCGTCCGTCCAAACAAAATGACCTTCCATTTATTTTTACTATAATCAGTAGAACGTCTGTCCAAATTGTTGATCCGTTTATATAATTTAGATATTATTCCTCTTGAAAGTTCTGATTTACAAGCGTCACTCAATATTCCGGTCAAAGTGCTGCGTAGCTCGTTGCTTTTGTTCGTTTGCGTGGTTCTGATGACTCCGGTACATCCTCACACGCCTGCGTTACAGCGATCCGCCTCGTCCTGAACAATGCGTGGACTTGGATCTGGCAGGGCGCACAAAGGGGGAGGCGGTTTCTGGACCTGGTCCTCAGAGAGGCTCGGGTTGCCTCGCTTCCGTGGGGGAGCGGCGGACGTTTACCTGCAGTTTACCCCCCGAAAAGGTCAGCTCGGGTTTCCCTTCCCAAACCCCCGCCGCCTGGCTCCGCCCTTTAGAGCCGACGCACGGGCCGATCCGCGCCATGGTGCAAAACGAGCCCGATAAGAGTAATGAGTCTGCGACGGTCAAAGGAGCAACGCTGTTCAATTCAGTTTGGTGAAAGAGAGAATAGTTTACCGTAACGTCCAGTAATGACTGTAGAACTGGAAAGGAATTACTCAATTACTGTATTTTCCGGACTACAAGTAGCACTCCGAAGCGACTTATATGTGATATTATTTGTTATTTTTTACACTTGCAACCGCATTTCATACTCCAGTGCGACTTATATATGTTTTTTCTTCTCTATTATGCATTTTTTGGCTGGTGCGATTTATACTCCAGTGCGACTTATAAGCCAGAAAATACGGTACTCTCTTTTGACATGATATTTACTTTTCAATTGTTATTATTATGGTATATATATCATTGTTTTGTTACATTATATTAAAAAATTGTGCACTTTGGGAAGAGCGATATTGACGAAAACGAATATCTCAATGACGATATTCAAATGATTTCATGGCAATCAATGAGAATGTGCTGAAATGTGCTCTAAATATCTTAAATATCACATTGAACACAGAAAAAGTGCAGAAATGTCAAATTTTTACCGTATTTTCCGGAGTATAAGTCCGGAAAAAAATGCATAATAGAGAAGAAAAAAAAACATAAGTCTCACTGGAGTATGAAATGCTGTTGCAAGTGTGAAAATAACAAATAATATCACATATAAGTCGCTCCGGAGTATAAGTATTTAAGTATAAGTCGCACCCCAGCAAGAACTATGAAAAAATTAAAATACGGTATATTTTGGTCAGTTTGTTCTCTCAACACGTGGAAACAACACAACTGTACAATCTGCTCCAAAAGATGTTTTATTATTTAATTAAATCCACTTTGTCCTTAATTTCTCTGGGACGTTGTAACTTCAAAGGTCGTTTATTCCAAATGCAATTTTCTCCCTCAAAGACGTAAAGATCAGACCTTAAAGCAGCTCCTAAACACACCAAACTCTACAGTCTTGTACTCGACAACATGTGGATGGAACGTGCTGAAGGATTTGCTGAGATCTAATTCTAAGCCTGATTTATGTTTTAAGTCTAAAAAAATTAGGCGGAATTAGACATTTCAGGCCAATTTTCGTCAGTTTTTCAGATTTAAATGTCACAAATGTGTGCAATTCTGTCCGTTTTTCAGATTTAAATGTCACAAATGTGTGCAATTCTGTCCGTTTTTTCAGATTTAAATGTCACAAATGTGTGCAATTCTGTCCGTTTTTCAGATTTAAATGTCACAAATGTGTGCAATTCTGTCCGTTTTTCAGATTTAAATGTCACAAATGTGTGCAATTCTGTCCGTTTTTCAGATTTAAATGTCACTAATGTGTGCAATTCTGTCCGTTTTTCAGATTTAAATGTCACAAATGTGTGCAATTCTGTCCGTTTTTTCAGATTTAAATGTCACAAATGTGTGCAATTCTGTCCGTTTTTCAGATTTAAATGTCACAAATGTGTGCAATTATGTCCGTTTTTTCAGATTTAAATGTCACAAATGTGTGCAATTCTGTCCGTTTTTCAGATTTAAATGTCACTAATGTGTGCAATTCTGTCCGTTTTTCAGATTTAAATGTCACAAATGTGTGCAATTCTGTCCGTTTTTCAGATTTAAATGTCACAAATGTGTGCAATTCTGTCAGTTTTTTTAGATTTAAATGTCACAAATGTGTGCAATTCTGTCCGTTTTTCAGATTTAAATGTCACAAATCTGTGCAATTCTGTCCGTTTTTTCAGATTTAAATGTCACAAATGTGTGCAATTCTGTCCGTTTGTCAGATTTAAATGTCACAAATGTGTGCAATTCTGTCCGTTTTTTCAGATTTAAATGTCACAAATGTGTGCAATTCTGCCCGTTTTTTCAGATTTAAATGTCACAAATGTGTGCAATTCTGCCAGTTTTTCAGATTTAAATGTCACAAATGTGTGCAATTCTGTCCGTTTTTCAGATTTAAATGTCACAAATGTGTGCAATTCTGCCAGTTTTTCAGATTTAAATGTCACAAATGTGTGCAATTCTGTTTGTTTTTCAGATTTAAATGTCACACATGTGTTTTTCAGATTTTAAATTTCACAAATGTGTGCAATTCTGCCAGTTTTTCAGATTTAAATGTCACAAATGTGTTTTTCAGATTTTAATGTCACAAATGTGTGCAATTCTGTCTGTTTTTGCGCATAAAAAGATTTCTTTATGAAAACACGACACGATGAAAAACGTGTAATACATTTGTTTCTTACATTTACGTGACGTTTCAGCCGCGGCACGTTTCAGCCGCGGCACGTTTCCGTCTGCCGCGGCTGAAACGGCCTCTCTAATTAGAATCACCCTGTATTTTGACGGCATTACGCGTCTTATCTGTGGCAGGGCTGTGATTAAGAGCTCGTCTGTCGTCTGCTGCTCCTCGTGTGAAAATACTTCTGCTCTGGAGAAACGAGACACCGAGCCAACGAAAAGAACCGCTCGACAAAACACAAGGATCGACACAGTTTGATCGCTTTGTTTTGTGAGAGGAAATCCATCCACATGTTTATTTTTACCGCTTTCTTATGGGATAAAAGGACATATTACACCCTTTTTGTTTAAGATGTGGTCCTCAAACGGGGCTAAAGCAGGACTAAAGCAGGACTGAAGCAGGACTAAAGCAGGTCTAAAGCAGGACTGAAGCAGGACTGAAGCAGGACTAAAACAGGACTAAAGCAGGACTAAAACAGGACTAAAGCAGGACTAAAGCAGGACTGAAGCAGGTCTAAAGCAGGACTAAAGCAGGACTAAAGCAGGACTAAAGCAGGGCTAAAGCAGGGCTAAAGCAGGGCTAAAGCAGGGCTAAAGCAGGACTGAAGCAGGACTGAAGCAGGTCTAAAGCAGGGCTAAAGCAGGACTAAAGCAGGGCTAAAGCAGGGCTAAAGCAGGACTGAAGCAGGACTGAAGCAGGACTAAAGCAGGGCTAAAGCAGGACTAAAGCAGGTCTAAAGCAGGGCTAAAGCAGGACTAAAGCAGGACTGAAGCAGGACTGAAGCAGGTCTAAAGCAGGGCTAAAGCAGGACTAAAGTAGGACTAAAGCAGGGCTAAAGCAGGGCTAAAGCAGGGCTAAAGCAGGACTAAAGCAGGACTAAAGCAAGACTAAAGCAGGACTAAAGCAGGTCTAAAGCAGGACTAAAGCAGGACTAAAGCAGGGCTAAAGCAGGAATAAAGCAGGGCTAAAGCAGGACTAAAGCAGGACTAAAGCAGGTCTTAAACAGGTCTAAAGCAGGACTAAAGCAGGACTAAAACAGGACTAAAGCAGGACTAAAGCAGGACTAAAGCAGGACTAAAGCAGGACTAAAGCAGGACTAAAACAGGACTAAAGCAAGACTAAAGCAGGACTAAAGCAGGTCTAAAGCAGGACTAAAGCAGGACTAAAGCAGGACTAAACCAGGACTAAAGCAGGTCTAAAGCAGGACTAAAGCAGGACTAAAGCAGGACTAAACAGGACTAAAGCAGGACTAAACCAGGTCTAAACAAGACTAAAGCAGGACTAAAGCAGGACTAAAGCAGGACTAAAACAGGACTAAAGCAGGACTAAAGCAGGTCTAAAGCAGGACTAAAGCAGGACTAAAGCAGGACTGAAGCAGGACTGAAGCAAGACTGAAGCAGGGCTAAAGCAGGAATAAAGCAGGACTAAAGCAGGACTAAAGCAGGAATAAAGCAGGACTAAAGCAGGTCTAAAGCAGGACTAAAGCAGGACTAAAGCAGGAATAAAGCAGGACTAAACAGGACTAAAGCAGGACTAAAGCAGGACTAAAGCAGGACTAAAGCAGGACTAAACCAGGTCTAAACAAGACTAAAGCAGGACTAAACCAGGACTAAACAGGACTAAACAGGACTAAACAGGTCTAAACCAGGTCCAAACCCCCGAGTACACATAATAAAGTACTTTACCACTTCCAGGTGACGGATGAGACCTGTGGTTGTCCTCGAGCGTGGCAGACGAGCTCGGCCTTTTCCATCCCCACAAACCAGTGTCCCGACCCGGGCGTGATCTTCACCTCTGGAGGGTCTGAAAACAACCACGCAACATTCAGAACCAGAACGGCACTTACTCACAGTACAATCTTTAGGTATTTGTACTTTCTAAGGACTTCAAAGTATAAAGGACTTTCTTATGGTTAGAGGGGTGACTTTGCTGCATCAAGTTCACGACCCAAATACAAATATACCTGAATATATAAGAAGAAACTCTGAGAAATGGATCTAAAAAAAAAATATCAGGACAATTCTCTATTAAGATTCAAACAGTCATCAAAAATCTGCGTGAAATACTTTTACTTTTACTTCTAAACCTGTACTTCCTGTGCTTTTTTCTTAAGTACCTTTTTATGTGTGATACTTCTACTTTACTGCAGTACTTTTTCCACTTTCCTCATCAAACCTGTGTAAACGTGGACGTTTGCAGCCCAATTTTGACGTTTTAGTTCGTTAGTGCAACATCAGTCATTAAAACATACATTTCATTGCTTGAACGTGGCATTGATTTACACAACACGTACTGCGCCGCAAAGAGAGAAGGAAATCCTACAGAGTTGTGCGGTACATCCTGTTGCATTTAGCACGGGCGAGACTGAAATGCAGCTGAACCAGTCCAAGAGGCTCGTTTTGGAGCTCATAATTAGCTCTGCCGTAAAGAATCTCCTTCCTGTGACTCACTCCAACATTCGGAATAATAATAACGCATTAGCTTAATACAAAACACGCAGTTATTTTTTCAGTTTGGCGCATGATTCAGTCACTCCGTGATTCAAAGTCTGTAAAACTGACGAAGCAATTATTAGTCATAATGCCCAGTTCTAGCCTAAATGACCTTTAAATTTCACCAAAACGTCTTAAAAGGCCAGAATAATATAGAAAATTAAAGGGCCCATGACAATTTTTTATGATGTTCTAATTTTGACTTTATCTGGTGTATTTGTACCTGTTGTACATATAAAGTATAGTTTTATAACAATCAACAAGCTATTTGTGGGGGAAAAGGTGAAAAATCTGTTGAAAATGACATGTCTGTTGAAGTGACATCACACCAGGGACACTCGTTCATTCAAAGAACGGAATCGAAAACGGGCCGAGGGGAGAGAGATCGCCAGGCCGGTTTCCACGCCAACAGAGGGTCAACGTTTCAGACTCTGTAAAGTGCCGTATTTTCCGGACTATAAGTCGCACCTTTTTTCATCGTTTTGGCCGGGGTGCGACTTATACTTATATTTATACTTATATACTCCAGTGCGACTTATATATGTTTTTTTCTTCTCTATTATACATTTTTTGGCTGGTGTAACTTATACTCCGGACAATACGGTAGTCAGGTATTGAAAAAGCGTGTGGTCTCTGCTGGTCAGCCGACAGTGAACCAGTTCCATGAGCGTTCGTCCCACATTCGATAGCGTTCTGATCACAAATGGGCCACTGCAGCGCTCTGAACGGGCATCGCGGGCACGTGTCCGACCCGGAGAGACACGACGGCGACTTTGCGCGTTCGCGGCCCGAACCGGCGACCCTCCCGTACTCACACTGGACCTCCAGGGTGTTGGTCCTCCTTTCGGGCTGCTGGAGGCCCGGATACCACATCAGGCAGTCCAGTCGCTTGCCGTTCATGGAGCGCAGCGGGTGGACGGAGAAGAGCGTGGACACGGCGCCGTTCTCGCCGCTCCGGTTCTGCACCTTGCCCGCCAGCGGCGTGTCCCAGGCCAGGGTGGGAGCGGGCCGGCCCACGGCGCGGCAGGACGCGGCCAGGCCGAAAGGCTGGCCCTCGCGCATGACCACGGGCTCCACGGACCAGATGGGGAGGCCTGGAGAGAGAGAGGAGACATGAGCGACACGACTCACACTTATCGATTCTCCGTTTGAGGCAGAGTTTATCGTGACAGAAATAGTTGAGTGTTTAGTCTTCATTTGTCATCGACTCACGCCCACTTTACCAAACACACACTTTAGACCGAGAGCAGACACTTTGTTTCTGAAGCATGTTTCACACAAAAGCGCTGCACAGTGGCATAAAACCAACTTAGGGGAAAATATGTATATAAAATACAGAAGTTTTGCTAATTTAAAATCAATTGCAACTCGATATTTTATTTTTAGTAATCATAAATGTTCATAATAGTGTTCTAAATGTTCATAAATGTTCACTGTAATAATATGGAGCAGCTACTTTAATTATAAATGAAAACACAATCCTGATTAAGCCCACGTGATCTCACAATGCGACTGAATTTTCAAACTTAATTATGATTTGAAAGCCACTTTAGCAATTTTGATGATGATAATTTAAAAAAAGTAAGACTATGTCATTTTCAACTTCTAAAATATCAGGAAAAGGTCCAATTTTGTCCTGTAAGTGTAGTTTCGACTGTATTTATACTTTAAAGTCATACTCAAATCAGACTCTAGTTTCAACACTAAATTTAGTCACGATTTTGTTCCGCCTTTATGTTTTAGATTTTTCACATTTTCGTCTCATAAAGTCTGTTTTGTCAGATCCTCTCATTTTGACGTTAATGAGTCAAAGGCGGCGTGCGTTTTCAGACCGATAACGAGGAGATGACGCCGTGTCGTTTACAGCCGTGACGCATCGCGCTCGCCAAACGCAGACGGAAGAACGGGTTTGTGGGTAACGCGATCGCCGCGACGACGAGAGTCTAACGTCCGGGTCTGAACGCTTTTGTCCATCGACGTAAACTCTGAACAGGAAGACGTACGAGTGAACCAAGTGTCTCGCTCAAGGACACAACAGGCGAGCCCAACCGCACCGCGCATTAGCATGGTTAGCCGTCGTCGTCGAAGAGGCCATTGGCGCAGATTGGCAGCCACATCTTTGTCAGTTAGATCACGTAAAAGAAAAATTAAACTGTTAAAAAAAAAAAATCACATTGTTGCATTTTCCATATCAGGAGAAAATGACACGAATGTCACAAAATACACTCTCGAACCAAAGATCTTGCCCCACTCTTAAAGCAGAACTAAGTAACACTGGCGCTAGAGCTCCCCCTGCAGCTTGCTCGTGAAAATACACCATCAGAGAACCGACGCAAACGCTTTTCCCCCCCACAATTCTTTCTTTCTTTACATTTAAGATGCTATAGTTACATACAAAAACAATCAAAGTTTCCGCACATAAAAAAAAAATATATATATATATATATATATATATATATATATATATTTAACCATCACAGCGACTTGCAAAGACATTAAATAAGGTTGAAATTGTACTTTGAAATTGGGTAGTTACTAAATATTGTGATGTGTCTCTAATAAAAGGCCTTCTTAGTTTATTATCTTTTTTAATAGAAAATTAAATACTAAAACTATTGATACTAATCTATAAAATTAGAAATAAAAACTTCCCTGATCAGTTATTGATCTTTAATCAGAACTAGTGTCAGACCAAATGGTAAGACAAGAAAGTACTATTATTTTGCATTTAAAATGACTGAATTCTATTGTACCGTAGATAAAATAACTGGTTACATGTTTGTGCCCCTCATTTCTCTACTATTGTGACTCATTAGTCTGTTCTTGGGTTGTCAAAAGTGTCGAAAATCAGACACTTATCGATACTAGTTGTAGAATCGATAAGTAGACCAACTAAATACTCGTTTGATCAAGTATGGACACTAAAACAGGCCCTTGAACTGCAAAACGTGACCTTTTTTTTGAATGTTCTTGAGCTGAACTAGTATAAACTCACATGGAAACGAAAGTGATATTATCTTGTGTTGAAAATGTCAGTCTGTTGTTGATTTGGGACATGATTTAATCCTGGTTTAGACTTTATTTGAGGTGTAGTTCAGTGGGTGGTCTCAAACTGCTCAGAGCGATTACATTAAACGCCGGGATTACGTTTAAACGGAGAGAGTGTGTTTACGCTTTGGAGAAAGTTCATTAGAGGTTAAATTTGCAGCGTTTAGTCGATTTTCTTGATCCGAGGCGTGTCCCGACGAGCGCCAGACGTCGAAGCGAAGAACCGGGCCAAAAACAATATCGCAACAGTAATAACAGTTTAGCACGTCTCTGTGGCAGATCTGCAGCGCTCTGCAGCGCTCTCTGCAGCGCTCTCTGCAGCGCTCTCTGCAGCGCTCTGAGCACGTGAGAAAGAGCTGACGTGGTGAAGGCCGTGATTGCTAAACTTTAAGTCATAGTGGAGAAAAAAGACGCTGAAACTTGACTTCAAATCAGGCTAAATACTGGGATCAACAGGACTAAACCAGGTCTAAAGTGAGGCTAAATACTGGGATCAACAGGACTAAACCAGGTCTAAAGTGAGACTAAATACTGGGATCAACAGGACTAAACCAGGTCTAAAGTGAGGCTAAATACTGGGATCAACAGAACTGATATATCGGCGCCGTCCGCATGCAGGTGGATAAAACGGTAAAAGGCCTGTAGTACTCACTCCACACGGTGAGGGCGATGATGCGCTCGAAGTTTCCGTTGGGGTAAGTGGAGATGTGGCAGATGTAGACGCCCTCGTCCGACTCTTCGGTGCTGGGGATGAGCAGCGCCGCGTTCTCCGTGGGAACGCTGCTCTCGAAGCGCACGCGGCCGGCGTAAGGCAAGGACTCTGCAGGGAAACAACCGGAGGCTTCAGAAACAACCGGAGGCTTCAGAAACAACCGGAGGCTTCAGAAACAACCGGAGGCTTCAGAAACAACCGGAGGCTTCAGAAATATATATATATATATATATATATATATATATATATATATATATATATACACACACACAATGTACACACACACACACACACAATATGATATATATATGTGTATATATATATATATATATATATACACATATATACATACATACATATATATATACATATATATATATCACCACCGGATTATCCACAATGTGCATTTATATTATAGTTTTTCATGTGGAATTTATAACATTAAATTACTGTAAATATTATTACCTATAACATTTTGTCAGTTATTTAATAGTTCTCTGATATCGCATCATTTTGGCCCCGATAATCCAGACACAAAATGCCATATTGTCCCCTAGTAGAGATAATATGTCGTGTTTTGTAATGTAATATGTTTTGTATTGTAAAAAAACTTTAGAGGGAAATGGGAAATTATTTAATCGCCAATTAGTCAGTATTATTTTTTAAATTAGTCGAAGAGTCAAATTCATATTTCTATTGTACATTAAGATGTATTAAAATACATAATCAACCAAATAAAGGCGATTTATAGCCTTTTATTTTGTGCGAACCAGGAAATATGTCGGTGTAATCCCTCATTCGTCCAGGAACCAGGAAGTAACGCCGGAGCAGAGTTAGCGGCACCAACTAGCATGCTAACGGCGCTCCGGCACAACTAGGAGGCCAAGAACACGCTTGGACCGCTGAAAAGCATGCTATTAAAACAAACTATGCATCTTTTCCACACTTTGAAGAGGGCAAAGGGTGGTAAAAGGAGGTAAAAGGAGGTAAAAGGTGGTAAAGGGTGGTAAAAGGTGGTAAAGGGAGGTAAAAGGTGGTAAAGGGAGGTAAAGGGAGGTAAAAGGTGGTAAGAGGTAAAGGGTGGTAAAGGGAGGTAAAGGGAGGTAAAAGGTGGTAAGAGGTAAAGGGTGGTAAAGGGAGGTAAAGGGAGGTAAAAGGAGGTAAGAGGTAAAGGGTGGTAAAGGGAGGTAAAGGGAGGTAAAAGGAGGTAAAGGGTGGTAAAGGGAGGTAAAGGGAGGTAAAAGGTGGTAAAGGGTGGTAAAAGGTGGTAAAGGGTGTTAAAGGGAGGTAAAAGGTGGTAAAGGGTGGTAAAAGGTGGTAAAGGGTGGTAAAGGGAGGTAAAAGGTGGTAAGAGGTAAAGGGTGGTAAAGGGAGGTAAAGGGAGGTAAAAGGAGGTAAAAGGTGGTAAAGGGAGGTAAAAGGTGGTAAAGGGTGGTAAAAGGTGGTAAAGGGTGGTAAAGGGAGGTAAAAGGTGGTAAAGGGAGGTAAAAGTGGTAAAGGGAGGTAAAGGGAGGTAAAAGGAGGTAAAGGGTGGTAAAAGGTGGTAAAGGGAGGAAAAAGGTGGTAAAGGGAGGAAAAAGGTGGTAAAAGGTGGTAAAGGGTGGTAAAGGGTGGTAAAGGGTGGTAAAGGGTGGTAAAAGGTGGTAAAGGGAGGTAAAAGGTGGTAAAAGGTGGTAAAGGGAGGTAAAGGGAGGTAAAAGGTGGTAAGAGGTAAAGGGTGGTAAAGGGAGGTAAAGGGAGGTAAAAGGAGGTAAAGGGTGGTAAAGGGAGGTAAAAGGTGGTAAAGGGAGGTAAAAGGTGGTAAAAGGTGGTAAAGGGTGGTAAAGGGAGGTAAAAGGTGGTAAAGGGAGGTAAAAGTGGTAAAGGGAGGTAAAAGTGGTAAAGGGAGGTAAAAGGTGGTAAAGGGTGGTAAAAGGTGGTAAAAGGTGGTAAAGGGAGGTAAAAGGTGGTAAAGGGTGGTAAAGGGTGGTAAAGGGAGGTAAAAGGTGGTAAAGGGAGGTAAAAGGTGGTAAAGGGAGGTAAAAAAAAATGAACTCTTGCCTGTCACCAACAGGCAAGAGTTCATTTCCCTCTCCGGTCACTCATCCACCCTCTCCCCAGTAACGCAGGGGGTCCCCCAGGGCTCAGTCCTCGGCCCCCTCCTCTTCATCTGCTACATCTTCCCCCTTGGTCACATCCTCCGCCAACTCAACCTGGACTTTCACTGCTACGCTGACGACACCCAGATATACCTCACCACCAAATCCACCCAAAACCCTCCCCTCAGCCACATCGAAACCTGCATCTCTACAATAAAATCATGGCTCACTCTCAACTTCCTCAAACTGAACAGTGACAAAACAGAGCTCCTCCTCATTGGCACCAAATCCACTCTCAATAAAACTGGTCCCTTTTCACTCAGCATCGACACCTCGACCATCACCCCCTCTACCCTGGTACGCAATCTCGGTGTCATCATGGACCCCACCCTCTCCTTCACTCCCCATGTCAGCCACATCGTCAAGACCTCATACTTCCACCTCCGCCGCATCGCCAAAATCCGACACTGCCTCACCCTCCCCGCTGCTGAATCCCTCATCCATGCCTTCATCTCCTCCCGCCTTGACTACTGCAACTCCCTCCTCACTGGCATCTCCTCCCATTCCCTCCACAGACTCCAAATGGTCCAAAACTCCGCTGCCCGCCTCCTCACCCACACCCGGTCCCGTGATCACATCACTCCCGTTCTCCGCTCTCTCCACTCTCTCCCCATCAAGCAGCGCATAAACTTTAAAATACTCCTCCTCACCTTCAAAGCTATTCACCACCTTGCCCCTCCCTACCTGTCTGACCTCCTCATCCCCCACCGCCCCACCCGAGCTCTCCAATCCTCCTCCTCCTCTCTCACCCTGACTGCACCAACATCCCGACTCAAAACTTTTGGCGACAGAGCATTCTCCCGAACAGCACCCCGACTCTGGAACTCCCTCCCCCAACCTGTCCCCCACTCTCCCTCACTCACAACATTCAAATCCCGCCTAAAAACATACCTCTTCACCCAAGCCTATGACCTCCCCTACCCCTAGCCTCCTCTACCCCATTGCCTACACTTCTACCCCCTGTTACATCCCCATATTTTTCTCTCTACTTCTTCTGTCTTGTTCATTTTATCTGTATATTAATGTGTTCTGTACGTGTTGTCCCCCCTGTCTGTAAATACCCCCCCCCTTTTTTATTATGTTCAGCGTCTTTGGGTCACTGAAAAGCGCTATATAAATAAAAGTTATTATTATTATTATTATTTAAAGGGTGGTAAAGGGAGGTAAAAGGTGGTAAAGGGAGGTAAAGGGAGGTAAAATGTGGTAAAGGGTGGTAAAAGGTGATAAAAGGTGGTAAAAGGAGGTAAAAGGTGGTAAAAGCGTCTCAGGTTTTACCACTGTGCCCGTGGCTGTAGTGCGCCGTGATCATCTGGTCCCTGGGCCGGTCGGGCAGCTCTTTGTACCACGTGACCTGGACCACATTCTCGTCGGGCCCGACCTGGTACCGGCAGGGCAGCCGCGTCTGGGAGTCCGTCTTGGAGCGCTGGGACGTCCGGGGCTCGACGGGGTCCACGAACGCACCGCGGCTCCGTGTCGCTGCGGAAACGGAGACGCAACGGTTAAACGTGAACGATTGCGAACTAAACGGGACTTTAAAACACGGACGGAAACAAAGACGGCAAAAGTATTCACACAAAACATTCAATAATCATCAATAATACACATCGAAATCATAATTTGACGGACTTTTTTCATAGTTTTGGCCGGGGTGCGACTTATACTTATATTTATACTCATATAGTAGAAAAAGCTTCAGTTGTAGTCATCTGGACTCAGTTTGAAAAAATAGACGTTTTAGAGTTCTCTTTCTACTTCAGGAAGGCTCCTCCCAATGGGCGGGTCTTACCACAGAACAGTATTAATATCGGAGTTCTCGACCTAAATTCTGTTATTGACAATGACTCTTGGATGAGAGTCGAAACGTCTATTTTTTCAAACTGAGTCCAGATGACTACAACTGAAGCTTTTTCTACTATGGAACACGCCTGGACGAATGAGGGATTACACCGACATATACTCATATACTTATATACTTATACTCCGGAGCGACTTACATGTGATATTATTTGTTATTTTCACACTTGCAACCGCATTTCATACTCCAGTGCGACTTGTATGTTTTCTTCTTCTTTATTATGCATTTTTCGGCCGGTGCGACTTATACTCGGGAAAATACGGTATATGGAAGTTGCAGCTTCACTGTAAAACACTGGTTTGGCAGTTACCACCAGATGACATCATGCAGTGAAACCAAGCATTTGAGACTGAACCTGTGCGAATGAGACAACTCTCGGTACATTTAACATCGTATCGTGTGTAAAGTGGTGCATTACGTGAAATCTGTGCATTTTCATTGTTCATAAAGTTTTGGAATTTCACCTTAAAGTGTTATTATAGTCTTATTTCAAAACACACAAAGACAATCTCATCTCAAACTCATTACTCTTTATTTTTGTGGATAGTTTGGCAGCAGGAATGACGGCAACATGAGTGACATTCTAAAACAATTGTTACCGTATTTTCCGGAGTATAAGTGGCACCAGCCAAAAAATGCATAACAGAGAAGAAAAAACATATAAGTCGCACTGGAGTATAAGTATATAAGTATAAGTATATAGGTATAAGTATATAGGTATAAGTATATAGGTATAAGTATAAGTATATAGGTATAAGTATATAAGTATAAGTATATAAGTATCTTTTGCGTTATTTTTTGTTCCTGTTGTCCAACTATTGTTACTGTTTTGTATCTGTAAATAAATAAATAAAAAATAAAAGGTTGCAAGTGTGAAAATAACAAATAATATCACATATAAGTCGCTCCAGAGTCTAAGTATAAGTATATAAGTATGAGTATAAGTCGCACCCCGGCCAAAACTATGAAAAAAGGTGTGACTTATAGTCCGGAAAATACGGTATTTGTATGTATTAAGAATGTAAATGAATTAGAAAAGTTGTTTATGTCGTTGGGATGAGCCCATGACTAAAAGGGCAGTTTTGGATCCTGAATTAAAGCTAAATGTAGATGTGTGCGTTGTAGCTCCATGAGGCTAATGCGTCTGAATGTGACGTTCTGATGCGTTTGGTTCGACAGAGGAACTGGACAGATTCTTGGCAAACACAGAACACAAAACAGAGCTAAACACCACATCATGTCCTTCCTCTCACAAACAGACATGTATTTGTACTGCACTGGACTGAAGTATTGAAGTATATGTCAGTCGGGTGTTTGTTTGAAGGCCGCAACGATTCATCAACCGTTAAATCAACCCTCTTTATGTTTACACGGACTAAAGAGTCTAAAACACACGCTAAAGAGCCATTTATGACCAAAACAGTGGCATTATAACATCAAAACATAAACATGAGTTTGGTTTATAACGTTTACTAAAGACGACTAAAATATTGTTTGTTGCAGCTATAAAAATTTAAATAAATCTGTTGCTACGTCCAAACTATTACCGTATTTTCTGGACTATAAGTCGCACCTTTTTCATTAGTTTTGGCCGGGGTGCGACTTATACTTATATTTATACTTATATGTGATATTATTTGTTATTTTCACACTTGCAACTGCATTTCATACTCCAGTGCAACTTATATATGTTTTTTCTTCTCTATTATGTATTTTTTGGCTGGTGCGACTTATAGTCCGGAAAATACAGTAATCAGTTCATGAGTAGTGTTTTAACAAATGACTTGCGTACCTTCTCCCTTCACTTAAATGACAAAGTGACGGGGCTGTTCATGACTCACGGGACTAAAGACTTTATCAGTTTGATTAAAGCTCTTGAACGTGGGACACAAATGAAGTGTCGGATCTGAGGCTTTGACCAAAGGTTCTGGTGGTTATTCATTCATGAGAACGGCTCAATCATTAGCTCCACGTCCATATGAAGCGGGCACGAGTTAAGGAAAGGGTGTGAGAGAAGAGGCTAAACCAGGGCTAAACCAGGGTTAAACCAGGGCTAAACCAGGGCTGAACCAGGGCTGAACCAGGGCTAAACCAGAGCTAAACCAGAGCTAAACCAGGGCTGAACCAGGGCTGAACCAGAGCTGAACCAGAGCTGAACCAGAGCTGAACCAGAGCTAAACCAGGGCTGAACCAGAGCTAAACCAGGGCTGAACCAGAGCTGAACCAGAGCTGAACCAGGGCTAAACCAGGGCTAAACCAGGGTTAAACCAGAGCTAAACCAGAGCTAAACCACGGCTAAACCAGGGCTAAACCAGGGCTAAACCAGGGCTAAACCAGGGCTAAACCAGGGCTGAACCAGGGCTGAACCAGAGCTAAACCAGAGCTAAACCAGGGCTAAACCAGAGCTAAACCAGGGCTGAACCAGAGCTGAACCAGAGCTGAACCAGAGTTAAACCAGGGCTAAACCAGGGTTAAACCAGAGCTAAACCAGAGCTAAACCACGGCTAAACCAGGGCTAAACCAGGGCTAAACCAGGGCTGATCCAGGGCTGAACCAGAGCTGAACCAGAGCTAAATCACGGCTAAACACGGGTTAAACCAAGGTTAAACCAGAGCTAAACCAGGGTTAAACCAGGGTTAAACCAGAGCAACACCAGGGCTAAACCAGGGCTAAACCACAGCTAAACCAGGGCTAAACCAGGGCTAAACCAGGGCTAAACCAGAGCTAAACCAGAGCTAAACCAGGGCTGAACCAGAGCTAAACCAGGGCTAAACCACAGCTAAACCAGGGCTAAACCAGAGCTAAACCAGGGCTGAACCAGAGCTAAACCAGAGCTAAATCACGGCTAAACACGGGTTAAACCAAGGTTAAACCAGGGCTAAACAAAGATGAAACCAGGGCTAAACCAGGGCTTAACCAGGGCTAAACCACAGATAAACAAGGGCTAAACCAGGGCTAAACCAGAGCTAAACCAGGGCTAAACCAGGGCTAAACCAGAGCTAAACCAGAGCTAAACCAGGGCTAAACCAGGGCTAAACCAGAGCTAAACCAGGGCTAAACCAGGGCTAAACCACAGCTAAACCAGGGCTAAACCAGAGCTAAACCAGGGCTGAACCAGGGCTGAACCAGGGCTAAACCAGAGCTAAACCAGAGCTAAACCAGAGCTAAACCACGGCTAAACCAGGGCTAAACCAGCGCTAAACCAGAGCTAAATCACGGCTAAAAACGGGTTAAACCAGGGCTAAACCAGGCCTAAACCAGAGCTAAACCAGAGCTAAATCACGGTTAAAAATAGGCTAAACCAGGGCTAAACCAGGGCTAAACCAGAGCTAAACCAGAGCTAAACCAGAGCTAAACCAGAGCTAAACACGGGATAAACCAGGGCTAAACCAGAGCTAAACCAGAGCTAAACTAACAACTAAACCACAGCTAAACTAAGGGCTAAACCACAGCTGAACCAGGTCAAACCAAAGATAAACCAGAGTTAAACCAGAGCTAAACCAGGACTAAACCAGGGCTGTAATTAGCCCTAGTTTTAACATTTAAATGCTTTAAACTTGGGTGTACTTTGCTGTGCTGAGAGTAATGGTGTGAAATGTCCCAGTTGCATGTTAGCGCTGTAAGCTAATGAGATGCTAAACCTCTGCATAACCTTTACAGGACGCTAATGGCTGGAGCACAGTGTCTCTTTGTGAAAGCTCTTCTGTGTTTAAGGCTCTTTTACCTTCACTGGGTCAGTGTCAGTTCTCATCGACTTCAGGCTAATCATTGAGCCATTCTCAAAAACACCCACATGTACTAAACGGAGGACCTGCTTTTACTGCGATACAGTTATAAATAGCACGGTTAAGACCTAGTTTTGATTTTCTATTCATAATTGTTGAGTCATACTTCAGTCATAGCTACGTCTTGTTTTTGTCCGTAATAATAAGAGTAATACTAATAATAATAATGGTCCTGATTTAGCACAGGCTTAGTCCTGATTTGGTTTTGGATTGGTCCTGGTTTAATCGTGGTTTATAACAGTTTCTTTAAATGGTTTTTTAAATGATACAGTTATAAATAGCACGGTTAAGACCTAGTTTTGATTTTCTATTCATAATTGTTGAGTCATACTTCAGTCATAGCTACGTCTTGTTTTTGTCCGTAATAATAAGAGTAATACTAATAATAATAATGGTCCTGATTTAGCACAGGCTTAGTCCTGATTTGGTTTTGGATTGGTCCTGGTTTAATCGTGGTTTATAACAGTTTCTTTAAATGGTTTTATTCCGTTTTAGTCCTGGTTTAGTCCTCTTTCTCCTCTGTATCTGTGTCAGTCTGAAGTGCTCTCAGGTCTTTTGTGTCGTGGATCAGATGTTATCTTTGTGCTCCATAAAAGAGAAAAGAGTCATAAAGCTGCAGCGAGAGAGAAACTCCAGCAGAACAAACGCTACAACACAAACATCAGTCGCTCTACAAGACTTTCCTGTTCCCTCTGTGCAGGGAGCCAGAAGAGAGCCGGGAGAGAGCCGGGAGAGAGCCGGGAGAGAGCCGGGAGAGAGCCGGGAGAGAGCCGGGAGAGAGCCGGGAGAGAGCCGGGAGAGAGCCGGGAGAGAGACGGGAGAGAGACGGGAGAGAGACGGGAGAGAGACGGGAGAGAGCCGGGAGAGAGCCGGAAGAGAGCCGGAAGAGAGCCGGAAGAGAGCCGGAAGAGAGCCGGGAGAGAGCCAGAAGAGAGCCGGAAGAGAGCCGGAAGAGAGACGGGAGAGAGACGGGAGAGAGACGGGAGAGAGACGGGAGAGAGCCGGGAGAGAGCCGGAAGAGAGCCGGAAGAGAGCCGGAAGAGAGCCGGAAGAGAGCCGGGAGAGAGCCAGAAGAGAGCCGGAAGAGAGCCGGGAGAGAGCCGGGAGAGAGCCGGGAGAGAGCCGGGAGAGAGCCGGGAGAGAGCCAGGAGAGAGCCAGAAGGGAGCCGGGGATAAATAGGACTGGACCAAATCTAAATGCAAGGTCTAAACCAGGATAAAAAACCAGGACCAAATGAAGACTAAATCACATTAAAAAAATACCACTTTTATCAGGATTAAAGTGGGACTAAAATTACGACAAACAGTTGCACTACAGGACTAATCTGGGACTAAACCAGGTCCAGGACTGGTTTAGTTCCTGGTTCAGTTCCTGGTTCTGCTCACAGTACTTCAGAGCGTTCTGGACTTGACAGACGAGTTGAAGAGTGGCGTTTGCTCCTGTCAATCAACTTCAGGGATCGTCCTTGTTGTTGTGCTGCAAACATTATCCAACTGATAATATGCGGTCAATAAAGTCAGATCAGAACATATCCCAGCACGACTGGAGACATCAACTGTGACACGGTGCAATAACAATCATCTGGATTTCATTTTCAGATGTAAAAGTCAAATGGAAAACTGCCGTGTCGGGGCAATAATAATTCAGTTTAATTTTTGACGCATGAAAAATTCGAGCCAAAATTCTGAATCTGAATACATTTTTTGCAATATATTGGGCAGCCATATTGCTTTCCTAAATTTTTTTTTTTTTTGCAGCTCTTAAGAGTCAAACTTGATGCAGCGTGTGTAGGTTCAGAAGTGTAGAATGTGCCAATTTATAATGACTTTATGTTGTTTAAAAGTATCACGATACTCAGCTCTGTATCGATACACGGCTCTGTATCGATACACGGCTCTGTATCGATACACGGCTCTGTATCGATACACGGCTCTGTATCGATACTCAGCTCTGTATCGATACTCAGCTCTGTATCGATACTCAGCTCTGTATCGATACGCAGCATCGATACGCAGCTCTGTATCGATACGCAGCTCTGTATCGATACGCAGCTCTGTATCGATACGCAGCTCTGTATCGATACTCAGCTCTGTATCGATACGCAGCTCTGTATCGATACGCAGCTCTGTATCGATACTCAGCTCTGTATCGATACGCAGCTCTGTATCGATACGCAGCTCTGTATCGATACGCAGCTCTGTATCGATACGCAGCTCTGTATCGATACACAGCTCTGTATCGATACACATATTGCCAAGAAGTTTGTCACGACATCGATATATTGAGCACAGCCCTTCCTGTCGTATAGACTTTAAATTTGATTCGACACAGGATTCAGTACAGGGATTGTGTTGTGTGTGAATACCGTATTTTCCGGACTATAAGTCGCACCCCGGCCAAAACGATGAAAAAAGGTGCAACTTATAGTCCGCAAAATACGGTACAAAGAAGGATATTAAGAATTTAAAAATAATTAAACATAAACACACACACAAGAGATGCTTTTCTTTGACTTTCATTTTAAAATCCTCACTCGGTTTGAGGGGTTCATAAGACCTTTTGTGACTTTAAAAACAGAAGCTTTAGAGATGTAGTTTGTACTTCCACGTCCATCCTCAAATACTCTGCCACTTATAAACTTTGAAGTATTTTACAAGGAAAAAACGCCAACTGATCGCAATAAAAGTCAGAAAAATCACAATCGGACGTTATCCCAAAAAGGCTCTGGTCTTGAACAATAAATTAAAGAATATTTCTAGTATAGTCCAGTGTTTGTCCATAAACCTCCTTCCTCTAAGTCTCTACCACGAGACACAAAGACGGGAAGGGTCAGACGGAGGCCGAGAAAAACAACATAGAAAAAAACAGGAAGTTGCGAAATGTTAAGTGATCCGAACCAGCTCGTCACAAACAGAAGAAGAAGAATGCGGCAGGTCCACATTCTGAAACGCTTGAACAAACGGTGAAAACACTCTGTACGAGACGGCAAAATCGCGCCTGTGAAGGCTGAATATGGCGTAGACGGCAGGATAAAAAGGTCAAGCGGCAGAAGGACGCACCAAAAAGTCACGCAATTGAGAAAAGAAAAAAAAAAAATCACACATCGGGCAAAGTCTCAGTATTTAAATAAGATGATGCCAAATGTATTGACGAGAGGTGAGCGATAGTGACAAAACAAACACTTTTTGGACTGACAATAGTCTTGGTTGAGGTTCAAATATGGCACAAAACTTGAATTAAACCACAGAAATATCACTCTGAACCTGTTTGAAAGACAATGGCATCTGTTTGTTTTAATTTCATTTTGACTCTGCTCAAGTTGAAGCCTTTTTTAGATATCTTTTGTTTACTATAGGTGATACAAAACTGGAATCTCCAGTACCGTATTTTCCAGCCAATAAGTTGCACCTTTTTTCATAGTTTTGGCCGGGATGCGACTTATATACGATATTACTTGTTATTTTCACACTTGCAACCGCATTTCATACTCCAGTGCGACTTATATATGTTTTTTTCTTCTTTATTATGCATTTTTTAGCAACTTATACTCCGGAAAATACAATATATAAAAATAGTAAATAAGCAATAAACACTTTTTTGCGCTTTTCAATGTACACAAGAAGCTTTACGTACAGAGACAGTTAGGGAAAGGTTGTTTTTAAAAAAATATGAGTTTTCAGGGCGCTTTGCAATATTATCGATTATTTACTTCCTATTAATCCACTTTTAGAACAGGAAAAACAACAAATCGCTCGTTGTCACAGTCTTAGTGTCGGCAGAACTAGCTCAACATTCGATTTCACCCTCACCGCTCGAGAAAAAACAAATCCATTACTGGAATAACCGTCAGCTACTTTGGTAATGAAATAACTGCTGCTGCTGAAGTATGAACAGACTCCAGAACACGTCATGTGCTGAAAGACGAGCTTGTGAGAGCGACGATTGGGCTAAAATGGCGCAAGAAAAGGTGTAAAATGTGTGCGTTTCAATGAAAACTCGAGAAAGATGTTGTCGATCGGCTTCATCGCGATCGAACAGAGTAAAAATCACGTATTCGCCGGGTCGTGCGGTCGTATTTGTTTAGGTTCGGGTCAAATGAAGACACCTTTTGTTCAGCGGTCAAACGCACTAAACGGGTGAGACGCGACGGGCGTGACTCAGGTTAAAGTCTCGGACAAGAACCAATCACCCAGAAACTATGCGGCGCTCTACGATAATGAACTTGTTTCTTTACGTAACTGCAAAAAACTGAGACCCCAGAATTTCAACAGGTTTAAACAATGCTTGTACTCAAGTAAAAGTGCGAGAAGAATCCAAATTTAAAAGAAATTGCAACTTAAAAGGGTCAAATGTGAATGCGCAATTTGAAAAGTAAACGGCAAATCGAATCACGATCGCAACACGGAACAGAAAAACGGAAAAAGTAGATATTTATTCACAGTTCATGCTTTTTTTTAAAACTATATTTGCAAACGCTAAAAGCTAAATAATTGTTGAGAATTCAAGTGGATGCTGCAAAACGAAACAATGTCCAATAACGCGAACGCTTTCAGGCTGCAATTTTCCCTCGACTGCTTTGCATTTTAACTAAAGCAGTTAACAGATTATAACCCAACAACGAAGCCTGGTTAGCGTGTTAGCGTGTTAGCGACAGCGTCTGGATTGGAATTAAACAGTAACTTGACGTCGGTTTGAAGCCAATTTATCAGAGACGGAACACGAGCCACGTTTGTTTCCTCATTCCAAAACACGGTGGAGTTTAAAATACTTTGAAAACATTGACAATACCCGTGTGAAAGTATTCGGCTTTGCCCCGTTCACATGCCACTTCTCGATCAGATTAAGCGTCGGTATGCGTTTTAAGTTCCATCACAGGAAATGGAAATCTTATCACGCTTGCTCAGATTATTACACATTACTAGTATCACCAAGCTGTTTCCTGATGTGTACTGGGTTTGATGGAAATGAGAACTGTTGAACTAAACATAACTAAGGGCCGTAAGAAACTACAAAGCAGGGCTGCAATCTACGTTAAGATGTTCTGATCTTCAACTAAAAAGAAGAGCATTTTTTATTGTTAGTGTGGTATCGAAATCGGTATTGAGAAGACTACAACCGCACAGTAGTACACGGAAAAATACCTCGGAAACACAGAAACAACTGCATTTACCTGTAAAAATGCAGTTTAAACTCGTGATTCACTTGACTCATGGGCGATGATGACAACAATAACTATCGACTTTGGTTTTTTGAGTATCTCGATAACAATATTCAGATGATATTCTGTCAGAAATGTGTTGAAAAATGTCTTTAAACAAACAGACTTAACTATGAGACAAATGTGTCAAATGTCTGTCAAATCAATCTCCTCTTCTCGTGTTTCATTTTTATTTTTTAAATGATATGATTTAGTACAAAAACAACATTCACCATATGATCTCATATCGCTCTACGGTCCAGCTCTAGAGTCTAAATCTGCTGTTACGTTCAGGTCTAAAGAATAAAGTCTTTATAATAAAGTCTATATAATAAAGTCTGAAGAATAAAGTCTGAAGAATAAAGTCTGAAGAATAAAGTCTAAAAAATAAAGTCTCAAGAATAAAGTCTAAAGAATAAAGTCTAAAGAAAAAAGTCTGAAGAATAAAGTCTGAAGAATAAAGTCTAAAGAATAAAGTCTAAAGAATAAAGAATACGCAAAAAACAAAAAAAACATTACAAGAAAATAATACTAAAGCTGCAAAATAAACGTAAAATATATCAAATAAACTCTCTTTTTTTACTTTAAATAATGTGCAATGCCAAATAATGATTCTGTGATGATCACAAATACATTGAAAAAAGTGTTAGCCTATTAGCTAAACTGCAGAAAAAACATGAAAAAGATTAAAGATTGCACTAAACTAAACATACAAAGCAGAATATCATTAGACTGAGCTTCAAATGCACATATATATTGCAAAAACGCGCTTTAACAGTGTGAAAGTGTTAAAATCAGTGCCAAACTCACCGTAAAACAGCAGAAGAAGCAACAAAGTCTTAATCCTGAACAAATCCATCTCCAGATTCGATGTAACGTGTCCCGTGAACAGCCTTCACTCAGATGTCATCGTCGAAGTCGTAAAAAAGCCCGTTTTTCTCACGTTTCCAGCGAAAGTTAGTCCCAGAATCACGCGTCGCTTCACGTCGCTTCACGTCGTGTCGTTTCTCCCGTGCACGGGCTGAAACGTCGCTCCGGTGCCGCGCACAGGTGAGAAACGGCTCGTGTCGTTGTCGCGTCTAAACTGAGGGCAAAACTTTCCGACACCACGTGCCACAGAGCTGCGCGCGCACGCACAGGCAGCACGCGCGCGAACACCTGTCGACAAGGCCCGCCCCCTCCGCAGGTGTCTTCTTCTTCTTCTTCTTCTTCTTCTTCCTCTTCTTCTATGGTTGTTGTTGTTGTTGTTGTTGTTGTTGTTGTTGTTGTTGTTGTCGTTACTGTGACAAATGTGTTTTATGGAGGCTGCGATCAAAGTGTTACATTAACACCTTTATTCTTACGACTTTATTCTTCAGACTTTATTCTTTAGAGATCCACTTCTTCCTCCTCCTCCCCATCTTCTTTCTCTTCTTCTTCTTCTTCTTCTTCTTCTTCTTCTTCTTCTTCTTCTTCTTCTTCCTCTTCTTCTTCTTCTTCTTCTTCCTCTTCTTCTTCTTCTTCCTCTTCTTCGTCATAAGGCGCTGGTACAGCTGGCAGCCCGGTGTAAACGCTCTCTCTTCTTTCTCACACTTATTGTGCTTTATCTCCTATATTTTGTAAATATAGTTAGTATATTTTTTCTATTTTACTGTACGATAGGGACACGCGCTGGAATAGTTTTTTAATTCAACTGTTTTTGACTTTTTTCGGCTGGATTTGAGCGTTTTTCGTTGCGTTCGTTGTGTTAGCTAGCTCCGAGCGAGCCCACCAGCCCCTCCCCCCGCGCCCTCCGGCCGCGCTAAAGTACGGCGTGTCGTCGGTACACGTTTATATACACGTTTATATACACGTTTATGTACACGTTTATATGAAAGAGGAACTTCACGAACGATCGGGACACGCACTGGAATCGCTTTAAATTAACTTGTTTTGACTTTATTCGGCTGGATTGAGTGTTTTCGTCGTGTCGTTGCGATGTGTCTTGGCTCCGGCCCCGCCCCCCGGCTCCGGCCCCGCCCCCGGCTCCGGCCCCGCCCCCCGGCTCGTACCGCGTTTCCACAAAGGAGGAACTCATGAAACTGCGGAGAACAGTCGTCTCACCCGGAGATCGTCACGTTATCCCGGCGCAATACTGACCTAACCTAATACTGATGTGCAATTCTGTCGTATGTGCAATTACTGTTGGAATTCATGTGCAATTCATGTGCAATTACTGTGAAATTCATGTGCAATCCATGTGCTGTCGTGACACATATTCATGTGCAATTACTGTCGTGATCACATGCAATGGTATTTATTTATTTGTCTATGGGAGTTTTTATTTATTTTTAGGAGATCTTCTACTGAAAGTGTTTTTCAGACTTCCTATAAGTGATCTGTTCTTCTGTATCTACCTCTGTATCTACCTGCGTTGCACCAATGAAATTTCCCCATGTGGGACAATAAAGGAATATCTTATCTTATCTTATCTTATTCTTCCTCTTCTTCTTCTTTTTCTTCTTCTTCCTCCTCCTCCTCCCCATCTTCTTCCTCTTCTTCTTCCTCTTCTTATTCTTCTTCTTCTTCCTCTTCTTCTTCTTTTTCTTCTTCTTCCTCCTCCTCCTCCCCATCTTCTTCTTCTTCTTCCTCTTCTTCTTCTTCTTCTTCTTCTTCCTCTTCTTCTTCCTCTTCTTCTTCTTTTTCTTCTTCTTCTTCCTCCTCCTCCTCCTCCTCCCCATCTTCTTCCTCTTCTTCTTCTTCCTCTTTTTCTTCTTCTGTAATTGTGATTTCTGAAGAAAAATGTAGAAAAATCTATGTTTTTCAAATGCATTTAACTTAACTTCACTATTAAAGGTAAAGTCACAGTTTCACACCTCCCGCATTTATTCATTCATTTATTAATTTATTAATTTATTCATGTATTCATTTATTCATTTATTCATTTATTCATTTATTCATTTATTTATTTATTCATTTATTCATTTATTCATTTATTCATTTATTGATTGATTTAAATTCTTTTTTTTTCTTTTTTTTCTTCCAAACACAGAAACAAGCAGAACACATCCAGAGAGCGAAATACACAATAATAACACAAATAGACGTCAACTACAAATTTCAATTCAAATAAAAAAAGTCCTTAATGTTCCAAAGTCGAATGAGACGTTTCCACCAAAAGCACGTTTCAAAAGTCTCACTGATCGTGCCCATTACAGAGTTCAAAGTACGGCTCTAAAATCAGGTTCATTTTCTCTGTGTCGCTGGTAGAAACAAGTACAACAGAATTATACATTTTCAACACATTATGAGTTCATCTTATGAAATTAAAACAGTCAAAGTCACATTTTCAGCTCTTTTGTCTGATGCCACAGATAAAACACTTCCTCTTCAGAGTCTGAGCTCTCAAATGGCCCCGGGCCCCCAGAATAAACCCCACGTGGCTTTTAAACTAGTCCAAACTGACCTTTTAGTCGTCCAGGCCTAAGTAGATCAAATCTCTTGTTCCTGTCGGCCCTCAGGCTCCTGCTCAGGGGCCCTCAGGCTCCTGTTCAGGGGCCTGGATCACCACGAGAACATTCTCCTCCATCGATTCACCAAATCTGAACCATCGACTGTATTGACGAGCAACCGGGCCCCTGCTTCATTCAGTCTGTGGCTCCTGCTTCATTCAGTCTGTGGCTCCTGCTTCATTCAGTCTGTGGCTCCTGCTTCAGTCTGTGGCTCCTGCTTCAGTCTGTGGCTCCTGCTTCAGTCTGTGGCTCCTGCTTCAGTCTGTGGCTCCTGCTTCATTCAGTCTGTGGCTCCTGCTTCAGTCTGTGGCCCCTGCTTCAGTCTGTGGCTCCTGCTTCAGTCTGTGGCTCCTGCTTCAGTCTGTGGCTCCTGCCTCAGTCTGTGGCTCCTGCTTCATTCAGTCTGTGGCCCCTGCTTCAGTCTGTGGCTCCTGCTTCAGTCTGTGGCTCCTGCTTCATTCAGTCTGTGGCTCCTGCTTCAGTCTGTGGCTCCTGCTTCAGTCTGTGGCTCCTGCTTCATTCAGTCTGTGGCTCCTGCTTCAGTCTGTGGCCCCTGCTTCAGTCTGTGGCCCCTGCTTCAGTCTGTGGCTCCTGCTTCATTCAGTCTGTGGCTCCTGCTTCAGTCTGTGGCCCCTGCTTCAGTCTGTGGCCCCTGCTTCAGTCTGTGGCTCCTGCTTCAGTCTGTGGCTCCTGCTTCAGTCTGTGGCTCCTGCCTCAGTCTGTGGCTCCTGCTTCATTCAGTCTGTGGCCCCTGCTTCAGTCTGTGGCTCCTGCTTCAGTCTGTGGCTCCTGCTTCATTCAGTCTGTGGCTCCTGCTTCAGTCTGTGGCCCCTGCTTCAGTCTGTGGCCCCTGCTTCAGTCTGTGGCTCCTGCTTCAGTCTGTGGCTCCTGCTTCAGTCTGTGGCCCCTGCTTCAGTCTGTGGCCCCTGCTTCAGTCTGTGGCCCCTGCTTCAGTCTGTGGCTCCTGCTTCAGTCTGTGGCTCCTGCTTCAGTCTGTGGCTCCTGCTTCATTCAGTCTGTGGCTCCTGCTTCAGTCTGTGGCTCCTGCTTCAGTCTGTGGCTCCTGCTTCATTCAGTCTGTGGCTCCTGCTTCATTCAGTCTGTGGCTCCTGCTTCATTCAGTCTGTGGCTCCTGCTTCAGTCTGTGGCCCCTGCTTCAGTCTGTGGCCCCTGCTTCAGTCTGTGGCTCCTGCTTCATTCAGTCTGTGGCTCCTGCTTCAGTCTGTGGCCCCTGCTTCAGTCTGTGGCCCCTGCTTCAGTCTGTGGCTCCTGCTTCATTCAGTCTGTGGCTCCTGCTTCAGTCTGTGGCCCCTGCTTCAGTCTGTGGCCCCTGCTTCAGTCTGTGCCCCCTGGTGACTGTCCCGTGTCATGGCGCCCCCTGGTGACTGTCCCATTAACTTCTAAAACTACTATTACTACTACATCTACTATACTACTACTACTACTACAACTACTGCTACTACTACTACATCTACTACTACTACCTGCCTGAAGAGTGGGTCCAGCTCGACTCAGACAGTCCCTCTTCTGCCTGAAGAGTGGGTCCAGCTCCAGTCTCCTTGTGTCCGTCTGTCCGTCTGTGAGAGTCGGATCTCTCCTTCACTGGAACTCCTCCAGGTTTCTACGCTTTTTTCCCAAAGAGGTTTTTTTTGTAGTTTTTCCTGGCCGAGAAGGAGAGTCTAAGGACAGAGGACCCTGGGACATCGTCCCTCGCCACCACAGACATTGTCTGACTTCATCGCCACCACAGACATTGTTGATTAATTTCTCCCTGTGGCCCTCAGAGGCAACTGTTGTTGTGATTTTGGGCCTTACAAAAATAAATTGAAATTTGATTTGATTTGATACTACTACAACTACTGCTACTACTTCTACATCTACTACTACTACTACAACTACTGCTGCTACTGCTACATCTACTACTACTACTACTACATCTACTACTACTATTACAACTACTGCTACTACTTAATCTACAACTAAATTTTCTACTAATACTACATCGACTACTACTACAATCTGCTACTACTACTTCTACTTCTAAGGCTAAGTTGAAGGTACAATTTGTCCAGAGTACTTTACCTACTGTACTACAACAAGTACATATTCCACTACTAGTATTATACATAATATACTAGACTACTGCGTGCTCATGTACTCTGCAAACGGATTCATATCTTCTGTATTTAGACAGATTTAACACTGTCATGATGCTTTGACTTCCTGAGTCTGACCCTATCTCGCACTATCTCACCCAAATGTGCTTTTCATTCTCGGAACACTTTTCACGGTTACCCGCGACGACCAAAGCGACGTAAACAACAACATTTAATAAACCAAAATGCCCAAAGCGTTTATTCATAGATTCACTTAGTGGTTATTACATTGCACTTGTTTTAAAAACAAAGGGGAAAAAACACATTACAACAAAATAAAATGAAGATAAATAAAAGATTAGTGACATTTATAACGTGGGATTGATTGTTGGTTTGTTATACGTTTGTAAAGATGAAGGAATATTTGAGTTATTAAACATATCGCTGGGTTTTGGACCGATGAACAACATAAAACGTCTTTAACTGAACAAATAAATGAGGTTTGGAGAAAACGAAACAACCGCCTTAAAGGGCCCATGACAGGTTTTTACCATAATTCTCATTTTGACTTTATTTGGTGTATTTATACCTGTTGTACATATAAATGATAGTTTTACACCAGGTATTTGTGGAGAAAACATCGAAAAATCTGTGGAAACTGACAGGAAGTGACATCACACCAGGAACACTCATTCCAGTAGTGTGATTTCATCAAATACAAACAGGAAGTGAAAATATACATTTATAAAACATGTGATATTCTGTGATAAGATTTTTCAAATTTTTCGCAAAATTTGAAATACATTTATCTTAACTGCATTTTCGTTCCGACCTGCAGGGGGCACTTTAGGCTAAACCCGGTGTATAATGGTGTAGAAACAGGGCTAAACCAGGTACAAAATGATCACAAAATAATCATAAATCAGGACTAAACCAAAGGAAAACAAAATTGTATTAAAATGGCACAAGACTAGAACTGGACAAGACTAGAACTGGACTAAAACTGGACTATAACACGGTCAGAACAAACCCAAATCAGGACTAAACCGGCCTAAAACCCCAGTGTGACCTGCCGTGGACCAAGCATCCTTAATAATCCTTAATAATCCTCAATATCCTTAATAACTTTCCTTTCTTGAGCATATAAATGTATGTTAAAAATATAAATGCCGTTTAAAAGTGTTGTATAAGTACAGCGACACAGACCAGGAGCCGGTTCGTGAGCTTTTCTGTAATATAAACAGTAAAAATTGCGGTCAAGCGGTGGATCTTCACACGATGGGCTTCTTGTCCACGTGGATGGTCTCGTAGGTGTCGTTGTCAGGCGACGTTAGGCCCTGGAACACACAGAGCGAGAGTGTGAGAGTATCCGAATACACGCCGCTCACGTGCAGAGGCCGGCGGTCGCCTGGACGCTGCCAAAACGGAATATCCACAGGGGGAAAGTGAACGGACTCGTGTGGAACAGTTTATGATGAGTTTAGAGAGGAAATTTGGTTGAATTATTGTCATTCAAGTTACAAAGCATTTTTCTCTGTTTTAAGCAAAATAACGCAATCAGTTACACAAGGCGAAGAGAAAATGTAAGCAAAAAAATGTTAAGAAATGTTGATTTATTGATCTTTATTTAACCAGGTGAGACGACAAAATAATAATACTTGCTTTATTATGGCTATATTAGTTCTGATAAAGCTCAAAACAATTTTAACTGTTCAGGAAATGTCATAATTTGTCCTGTTAATGGCATTTTCTTAATACATCGATACTTTTGCACTAGAGTTTGGACAACTCTAGTCGAAATTGTCCTAAGCCAGATTCATATTTGAAGTTTTAGCTCCTGTAGATATTCCTTTTGCAGTAACAGGCTGAAGACAGAAAAGGCTTTACCATGAGGTGCACCGAATGCTGCCCCCTGTTGGTCGTGAGCCTTTTTAAAGAGCTTTTTAATGACAACAGAGAGATGTCTCACCGCATAGATGCCTGTCTCAGGGGCCTTCTTCTGCAAAGTGAGAACAAGAAGGACACAAGTGCATTAGACTCTGTACTAGGACCTTATTACACATGTTAGACTGTACTAGGACCTTATTACACATGTTAGACTCTGTACTAGGACCTTATTACACATGTTTAACTCTGTACTAGGACCTTATTACACATGTTAGACTGTACTAGGACCTTATTACACATGTTAAACTCTGTACTAGGACCTTATTACACATGTTAGACTGTACTAGGACCTTATTACACATGTTAAACTCTGTACTAGGACCTTATTACACATGTTTAACTCTGTACTAGGACCTTATTACACATGTTAGACTGTACTAGGACCTTATTACACATGTTAAACTCTGTACTAGGACCTTATTACACATGTTTAACTCTGTACTAGGACCTTATTACACATGTTTAACTCTGTACTAGGACCTTATTACACATGTTAAACTCTGTACTAGGACCTTATTACACATGTTTAACTCTGTACTAGGACCTTATTACACATGTTAAACTCTGTACTAGGACCTTATTACACATGTTTAACTCTGTACTAGGACCTTATTACACGTGACACGTGACTCTGTATACACATATATACATATACCCACATATACATGCATGTTGCATAGTGCACCTTTAAATACATATAAAAGGCCGTGTTATAACATATAAAAGGCCGTGTTATAACATATTATAACATATAAAAGCCTGTGTTACAACATATAAAAGGCAGTGTTATAACATATAAAAGGCCGTGTCATATAAAAGGCCGTGTTATAACATATAAAAGGCCGTGTTATAACATATAAAAGGCAGTGTTATAACATATAAAAGGCCGTGTCATATAAAAGGCCGTGTTATAACATATAAAAGGCCGTGTTATAACATATAAAAGGTTGTGTTATTACATATAAAAGGCCGTGTTATAACATATAAAAGGCCGTGTCGTGTTATAACATATAAAAGGCCGTGTTATAGCATATAAAAGGTTGCCTTATAACATATAAAAGGCCGTGTTATAACATATAAAAGGCCGGGTCGTGTTATAACATATAAAAGGCCGTGTTATAACATATAAAAGGCCGTGTCATATAAAAGGCCGTGTTATAACATATAAAAGGCCGTGTTATAACATATAAAAGGTTGTGTTATTACATATAAAAGGCCGTGTTATAACATATAAAAGGCTGTGTCGTGTTATAACATATAAAAGGTTGTGTTGTAACATATAAAAGGCCGTGTTATAGCATATAAAAGGTTGCGTTATAACATATAAAAGGCCGTGTTATAACATATAAAAGGCCGTGTTGTAACATATAAAAGGTCGTGTTATAACATATGAAAGGCCATGTTGTAACATATAAAAGACCGTGTTATAACATATAAAAGGGCGTGTTGTAACATATAAAAGGCCGTGTTGTAACATATAAAAGGCCGTGTCATATAAAAAGCCGTGTTGTAACATATAAAAGGCCGTGTTATAACATATAAAAGGTTGTGTTATAACATATAAAAGGCCGTGTTATAACATATAAAAGGCCGTGTTATAACATATAAAAGGTTGTGTTATAACATATAAAAGGCCGTGTTATAACATATAAAAGGCTGTGTCGTGTTATAACATATAAAAGGCCGTGTTATAGCATATAAAAGGTTGCCTTATAACACATAAAAGGCCGTGTTATAACATATAAAAGGCCGGGTCGTGTTATAACATATAAAAGGCAGTGTTGTAACATATAAAAGGCCGTGTCATATAAAAGGTTGTGTTGTAACATATAAAAGGCCGTGTTATAACATATAAAAGGTTGTGTTATAACATATAAAAGGCCGTGTTATAACATATAAAAGGCCGTGTTATAACATATAAAAGGTTGTGTTGTAACATATAAAAGGCTGTGTTGTAACATATAAAAGGCCGTGTTATAACATATAAAAGGCCGTGTTATAACATATAAAAGGTTGTGTTGTAACATATAAAAGGCCATGTTATAACATATAAAAGGTTGTGTTGTAACATATAAAAGGCCGTGTTATAACATATAAAAGGTTGTGTTGTAACATATAAAAGGCCGTGTTATAACATATAAAAGGCCGTGTTATAACATATAAAAGGTTGTGTTGTAACATATAAAAGGCCGTGTTATAACATATAAAAGGTTGTGTTGTAACATATAAAAAGCCGTGTTGTAACATATAAAAGGCCGTGTTATAACATATAAAAGGTTGTGTTGTAACATATAAAAGGTCGTGTTATAACATATAAAAGGTTGTGTTATAACATATAAAAGGCCGTGTTATAACATATAAAAGGTTGTGTTATAACATATAAAAGGCCGTGTTATAACATATAAAAGGTTGTGTTGTAACATATAAAAGGCCGTGTTATAACATATAAAAGGTTGTGTTGTAACATATAAAAGGCCGTGTTGACAGAGGCTGGTGTATTTGTGTTCATTCCGTGTCTGAGAGGAAGAGGAAGTGGCAGAATGTGTTGCGGAGGCGGTGCTGAAGAAACTCAGATACAAATACATCAAAGTCGTGGTCAGTGGGAGAGAAACGCAGAAATAAATCATTAAAAGTGTTTTATTTTACCGGAGATTTCCTTTCCTCTTCCATCGCGGTTTGAAACTGTCACACAAACATCACGTTAATATTTACATGTTAATACTGTTTTAACAGAGCAGAACATACTTATCCTCCTACTTGAATATATCCGTGTAATAGTACTCTCATAGTACTCTGACTTGAGTAAAAGTGCTTCGAGTTTGTCTATATCTGACGATGTTGACAATATTAAATGATTTGAACATTTGTGTTTCTCTTGTGCATTATTTTATCACAATATTTTACTCAAAAAAAAGTAAAACTATTTGTAGAAAGTGGCTTGAAAATAAGATCATTTTTCCTTCAAAATAAAAAGTATTAAAGGTTTACAATGGAAATGATGTCACTATGTGATGCTAAATGATTTGGTTTGGATTAACATGAAGGAGCTAAATGGAAAAAGTAACATCATATATTTATTCTGGGTCGACATTTAATGTGAAGTTCCCACAAATGTGGACGTGACAAACACATTGTTTATTTTTAAAAGCTCGACAAAAAACTTCCTCTTTTGACTGTCACAAACTTTCATCCAAATTCATCTGGAGTGGTTTAGATTTGAATTGTTTTATTCATTTAAATGTATTTAATTATTGTATTTATTTATTTGATCAATGTTAACAATTCATCTTATTAATTTATTTGATTTTGTTGATTGTATTGATTTTAATTGATTTGGATTGATTTTGATTGATTTTGATTTATTTTATTTATTTTATTTTATTGATTTTATTGATTTAAATTTATTTTATTTATTTAAATTTATTTAATTATTGTATTTATTTATTTGATCAATGTTAACAATTCATCATATTGATTGTATTGATTTTAATTTATTTTGATTGATTTTATTTATTGATTTTATTGATTTTAATTTATTTTATCCATTTATGTTGCAGTTGTCAGGAAAGTGTTTTGCCTCATTTACATTGCAAACATTTCCATAAAAGCTCAATAAAACAACACATATCTTCAAACGTAAACAGATAAATACAGAACGGTCACATTAACGATAATTGCAGGATCCACTCTTGGACTCTAACGGTCGTCGTGGCGACACAGTGTCAAACGCTTCTCTGTGGTTTTGCTCAGTTCCTGTTACAAATTGTTGGAGACTTTTTGTGTAAATTTCTGGTCAAAGAGCCGGAAGATTCTGCCCGGCCACAGCCACCGCCGCATCAGCTGTTCACAAGAGCGAGCATTTACCCCCGGCCTGCAGGCAGGACCGTCGTCACGGCGATTAACTCTTCAAAACCAAATAGTATATCTGTAAAATGAGGGAAAAGTCCAGGAAATGTTGCGTAACCATGGGTTTCATCACCGCTTTACGTGAGGAAGTTGTGACTCTGGTAAAGCTGCGACAAGTCCATCGATTAATCGCAACTAATCGATCATTGAAGCAATCGCCAACCAACTTAAGCAATCGATTAATCGTTCACTGGGACGTGCACGGGTTCCAGAACGAGTCACGAGCGAAAACCACCTGGAAAATGTGTAAATTGAGCGTATTTGAACTTTCTTTGGTCCATAAACGACTTCACTTCAGCTTCATCCGGGTCAAGTGCAGCACAAATCCTGTGACTTTTGTCTTACTAATCGGTTTAATCGGCGGAATAATCGATCTGAAACCAGGACCCGACCGGGACAAGTGCGCCACTGAGGACAAACTGCTCACAAAAACTCAGATTTAGGTGTTTGTTTTTTACGATTTAAATGTTTTTATCAAACCAACTAATCATAAAAAGAGAAAAAAGAACAAAGTACGACAAAGGAATCCAACACAAGTCAAGTCCGAATGTAGTTTTTTTTAAAATATTCTGAATGTTCAAGATTTGAGGTTCTCTGTGGTGATAATTTGACAAAAAATGAGTTTTAGAGACTTGTAATGAAGTAAAAAAAGTCAAATAAACTGAGCCAGATTCATCCCAGAAAGTTTGAGTGAAAATAAGACACAAAAACTTCAGCGTCACATTTACTTTGTGTTTTTGTCGACTAAAAACACGGCTTCTAAACATTTGACCTCAGTTTTGACTGTGATACCTTTACTTTTCCTTTTTTAATGTATATTGTATTTTGGGACATATAAAGAAGAGCGAGGGCAGAAAATAATACAAAAAGAAACACGAGCAGCACAAAACAAACAGAAAACTACATTTTTGATCTGGTCCAACGTCTAATACATTTGTCCCAATGTGATTTTTCCTTCTTTTGTTTTTCTTTTATCTTTTTTCTCTCATTTCCTATTTATATATATTTATTTAAAATTTTCAAAATCAAGAAAAAAATAAAAAACTCAAAAATAGACATAAAAACACACCCTTAAAAAACAAAACATAAATAAATAAAACAAAAACAAGACATGACCAGATGGTGGAAAAAAATAAATGTTGTGGAATTGATAATAATAATCATAATAATAATTATAACAATACAATTATTATAATAAAATTATTATAATATAGTTATTATATTTTTTCATTTTCTTTTTTAGTTGAAGTCCCACAGCGTTCAGTCCAGTCGCTGTTAAATTAAGTAACAATAAGTTAAATAAGTTTGATTTTCTTTTCCTGTATAAACATGTACTTTTCTACGTGTACTTGTACTTGGACACGCCCGATCCCCACATGTCCCCGTGTCCCATGTCCCCGTGTCCCATGTCCCGTGTCCCCATGTCCCCTGTCCCGTGTTCCCATGTCCCCTGTCCCGTGTCCCATGTCCCCGTGTCCCCTGTCCCCTGTCCAGTGTCCCATGTCCCCCCGTCCCATGTCCCGTGTCCCATGTCCCGTGTCCCATGTCCCTGTGTCCCATGTCCCTGTGTCCCCTGTCCCATGTCCCCCTGTCCCCTGTCCCGTGTCCCTCACCCTCAGGCGGCAGTAGAGCGCGGTCAGGATGAAGCCGTACAGCAGCAGGACGGCGTCCAGAATGTAACAAATGTGCGTGTCCAGCATCATCTGCAGAAACAAACCAGGGAAATAAAAGGACTTTTCACTGAACAGATAAAAACAGGATAAAGTCTGTTACGCAGCTAAATCTGAACATTAAAGACTCAAAGTGCTTTTCAGAACAAACAAAGTCAAATTTACTGTAATAAATACAAATAAATGAGAATAAATCATTACGTGACTCAATTAAAGCTCAGAATGTTCCAGAATCAAATGGTAAAACACTTAAACAGCATTATTTACACATTTATAACGTTAAAAACAACAAACGTCACACGATTATTCAAATTAAATATTACAAAGTTAAAAAAGACGCTGTAAACTTTAAACAAAAAGGTATAAAGTGACGTTTCAGCCGCTTTTGTCATTCATTTTCACATAATTAACCCTCAGCGAACATGTTTAACACATTTGTGTCACATTTAAAGACGTTTAACACATTTATGACACGTTTAAAGACGTTTAACACATTTGTGTCACATTTAAAGACGTTTAACACATTTATGTCACGTTTAAAAACGTTTAACACATTTATGTCACGTTTAAAGACGTTTAACACATTTATGTCACGTTTATAGACGTTTAACACATTTATGACACGTTTAAAGACGTTTAACACATTTGTGTCACATTTAAAGACGTTTAACACATTTATGTCACGTTTAAAAACGTTTAACACATTTATGACACGTTTAAAGACGTTTAACACATTTATGTCACGTTTAAAGACGTTTAACACATTTATGTCACGTTTAAAGACGTTTAACACATTTATAAGATAAGATAAGATATTCCTTTATTGTCCCACATGGGGAAATTTCATTGGTGCAACGCAGGTAGATACAGAGGTAGATACAGAAGAACAGATCACTTATAGGAAGTCTGAAAAACACTTTCAGTAGAAGATCTCCTATAAATAAATAAAAACTCCCATAGACAAATAAATAAATAAATACATAAAATCGTTCATTTTCACATAATTAACCCTCAGCGAACATGTTTAACACATTTGTGTCACATTTAAAGACGTTTAACACATTTATGACACGTTTAAAGATGTTTAACACATTTATGACACGTTTAAAGACGTTTAACACATTTATGTCACATTTAAAGACGTTTAACACATTTATGACGTGATATCGGCTCAAATATCAATAATAATGACTTTAAAAAACACATAAAGAAGTTAATTTATGTCAATTTCGCCCGACTTTAAACAGCATTTACACCTTTATCCCCTTTTTTAACCAAAATCACACATTAACTCTACTTTTAAAACACAACACAGATTTTCTTTACACTATTTTAGCTGCGTATTTGTGATACTCTTTTGTTTAATGTCTGATCCGTCGCTCACATCGCACAAACACCAGAGTTTTACCTTTGAAACTGCAGACGAGGGCGACACGTCGACGTCTCGAACGCTTCTGAAGAAACAGGAAGTGTGTGGTGGCTCTCTGTCCGAGCCACAGCCGCACGCTGAGCTTCCTCTGCACCCACCTCCTGTGAGCCACGCTGACCTTCCTCTGCACCCACCTCCTGTGAGCCACGCTGACCTTCCTCTGCACCCACCTTCTGTGAGCCACGCTGATCTTCCTCTGCACCCACCTCCTGTGAGCCACGCTGATCTTCCTCTGCACCCACCTCCTGTGAGCCACGCTGAGCTTCCTCTGCACCCACCTCCTGTGAGCCACGCTGAGCTTCCTCTGCACCCACCTCCTGTGAGCTACGCTGAGCTTCCTCTGCACCCACCTCCTGTGAGCCACGCTGAGCTTCCTCTGCACCCTTCTCTCTACACCTCCTCTGCACCCTTTTCTCTGCACCTCCTCCTCTGCACCCTTCTTTCTGCACCCCCTCCTCTGCACCCTTCTCTCTGCACCTCCTCCTCTGCACCCTTCTCTCTGCACCTCCTCCACTGCACCCTTCTCTCTACACCTCCTCCTCTACACCCTTCTCTCTACACCTCCTCCTCTACACCCTTCTCTCTACACCTCCTCCTCTGCACCCTTCTCTCTACACCTCCTGAGTTTTAGTGCTTAAACACAACTTAAATGACAAAAACACAAGGTCATATCATGTGGTGAATGTCTGGCTCTGAACATGTGACTGGTGGTTGTTCTGCCATCTCTTTTTTTAAATTTTTAACTCTTTTTAGCTCTATTACAGCTCTATTTAGCTCTATTACAGCTCTATTACAGCTCTATTTAGCTCTATTACAGCTCTATTACAGCTCTATTACAGCTCTATAACAGCTCTATTACAGCTCTATTACAGCACTATTATTACAGCTCTATTACAGCTCTGTAACAGCTCTATAACAGCTCTATTACAGCTCTATTACAGCTCTATGACAGCTCTATTACAGCTCTATTACAGCTCTATTACAGCTCTATTACAGCACTATTACAGCACTATAGTAATTGACTGTATTTTGTTTAGTTTATTTATTTATTAACCATTATTTAAAAACTGAAGCAGGGCCACGTTCAAAGAGCGAAGTCCAAAGAGCGAAGTCCAAAGAGCTGCCATAAAACACAAAAGAAGAAGAAAAGAAAATAGAAACAGAAAAGCCTCTGGTCGTGAGGTGACCTCTGACTCTGTGTTTTTAGGCTTCAAACTTCTGTGAAAACATGAATTCATCTGATCTTCGTTTATCTGAGAAATCTCCAGGTGAAATCTTAACGACACATTTGAACGTCGAAGATTCAAAAAATACGTGCATTTTGTTTAATTTCATCTTTTTTTGGTCTTAACAGATCAGAAGTCGCCTCTTACACAAACTAAAGGGACACTAATTCATGACATATTCTATAGAAGTGTAAATTATGTATAAATACTGTATAAAAACGACCATTTTGAAATTCCATAATATCTTATTCTCAGGAGGTGAATAAGATATTACCAGTTTCCCAAGTATCTTTCATTTTTACTGTAGAGATTTTTCATAATTCATATTCAAACTCACAAAGAATGTCAAATGTGTCAAATATTAAACTCCATTTTGAACGTCCATCATATTTTATTCTGAGGCTTTTGTTTTATAATTCACATATTTATTTATCTTATTTTTCAACGTCATATTTTCTATCCATGGATTACTGTATTTTCCGGACTATAAGTAGCATCTTTTTTCATAGTTTTGGCCGGGGTGCGACTTATACTCCAGTGCGACTTATATATGTTTTTTTCTTCTCTATCATGCATTTTTTGGCCGGTGCGACTTAAACTCCGGAAAATACGCTAATTAGAGCAATTTCTTTACTCCATGACAGATGCTATTACAAAAAATGACTTAAAATGTCCCGGGTTATGTGATAAAATGTGAATATATGAGTATATTTCTGTGATGTATTTTATCTGCATAATAGTGATATTTTATCTGCATCATTAGTCTAAGAGAAGAACGGGTGTGTGACAGCATTTATTTGTGAAGGGATCATAAAGATGGGCCAAAGAATGTTGCCCCAGGGGGGGGAGTTGTACCCCCCCTTGCAGGCTTTATCTCTACGGAAAAATACCAAGTGCCTTGATGTGAGGCTGACCAATGAGAAATGTGACCCGCCTATTCCAGAATATCTAATAAAACCAACCAGCATGGGAAAAAACAGAGTGAGACGCGGGGGTGAGACGCAGGAGGGTCAGCCAGGCTCCTTACAACGGCCTGGCTGACACAGTCCCCGCGTTTTCTCCCATGCATGCCACACAAATGTCTGATGTTTCTGTGTCGTTTCATATTCTAAGTTGAATTGTGTTCTCTATGTGTTAAGGAATAGCATCGGTGTATGTCTGATTCCATGACAGGTTATTATATAAATACATTTTAAATCTGCCAAAACGACTCAAATAAAGTTTTTTGTGGCGTTTGGGACATTTTTACACTGGTTTTGTCACTTGCATTTGTGCTTTTTATTGCAATTTCCATTAAATGATGATTATTTTTACATCTAGGACCTTTAATCTTTCCCCCGGCGTGAACAGACTCCGACAGACACAAAGAAGCATTAGAAAAGCTCAAATTTCAGGTGCGTTTCTTCCGCGCTCAGACTTTGTTTTGCAGAAGAACTCGTCACTTAAATAATTGCACAAACGGCTAAACGTGGTCACTGCGGTTTAGATGTAATTTGAGTTACGGTAAAGTGCCACTGTACACATTCTACGCTGAGGTAAAAACATGGGGTTTATCTTCGGGCGTGACGCAAACTGAAAGTGCAGATAACATCGGCGAAGGGGACGGAGCTCGGTCTTGTCTCGTCGTGTCATCTTTTACTGAAGCTCGAGCAAGGACGCCGCCGCTCGCTTTACGGATTCTAATCTCATTTGTGCCCTCAAAGCTTTCGAGAGCACGGACTTTGCGTCTGATCCTAAAATATCATACCCGGACAGTTGGAAATGAGGCTCGTTAAAACTGTAGGCTAACATTTATTAGCATAGCCACGCAGTAATGAGTGAACTAGCATTAGCATTAGCTGCTAACGACCTGAAACAAACATCTCAGTCTGGGGTGACCTCTGTAAGTCACACATTTCTGGACACACGGGGTCTTTGGGGGCAGAAGAGAAAGAATCCTTTGTTTTCAGACTTTTCCTTGGCAGGGCCCACAGTGAGCGTGCAGCGTTTAGAATGGCAGCCACACTCCATCGATCTGCCCCGGGGCGAACGCCAAACACAAAAATGCAAGCGAAGGCCAAAGTACAGTTCATAAGTTTAATTATGCAAAACGTCTAACGGCCAGGCACAGGCTAATGTTATGAAATTATCAAAAAAGATCAGAAAAATACAAACAATCTACATTTTTACAAGACAATTCTTTCAAAAAAACATTCAGGACGTTGCATAAATTAGGCACCGAAATGATAGAAACGTTATTATTTCAAAAAAAGTGTCCAAAGCATGCGAAAAGAGAGAGACATTCTCAGAGTGTAAGGCGGAGTTAAACAGTTTCTGAATGTGTTAAAAATGACAACGTTCATCTTTATTTAAGTCGTTTTAACAAGTTTATGTTTCTAACGTCATATTTTCTATCCATGGACTATTCTTTATTACCGTATTTTCCGGACTATAAGTGGCACATTTTTTCATAGTTTTAACTGGGGTGCAACTTGTACTTATATTTATACTTATATACTTATACTCCGGAGCGACTTATATGTGATGTTATTTGTTATTTTCACACTTGCAACCGCATTTCATCCTCCAGTGCGACTTATATATGTTTTTTTCTTCTCTGTTATGCATTTTTTGGCGACTTCTACTCCGAAAAATACGGTAATTAGAGCAATTTCTTTACCCCATGGCAGATAACATTACAAAAAATGACTTAAAATATCCCAGGCTATTACATAAATAAAGTTTAAATCTGCCAAAACTACTCAAATAAAGATGAAAACAGTAAATTCACAACGTTGTAACAGATGCATAGATGTTCCACTTGGTTGAATGAAACGCACGACAGTAGAAGTGTTTACAGTGATATTTTTGGCTCACAATGACATTCGCAGACGTTAAAGGTCCATTATTGTTGCGTAAGGCTCGTTTGTGAGAGTCAGAAGCACGAATAAGAATGTGTAACGTGGACTTAGCTTTAGCTGCCGTTTGTTGGTGGAGATCAGGTCCTTCGATCACGTTTGTGCTGCAGGTTTGAGCGTCTGGATCGATTTACGGATTTAAACGGGCGATTTTTTATTTTTTCATAAAACTGAAATATTCGCAGATATCGAGTGACATATTTGTGACTCTGAAAAAGAAAGATAAATGTGGGTGAAACATAGACGTGTTGGCAAAGAAAGGTGAGAGAAAAGACGGCGTGGATGCTTCTTTTAATCACCTAAAGCCACGTTCTGAGCGTAAAAACTACATTTGAAGTGAGATATTGACTTATTTATCGCATTGTGCAGCGATAAATCCTGGATGACTGGGATTAACTTCGATTTCCACTGTTTTTTGACGAGGAAGCTGCAAATGGACCGCGTCAGCCGTAAAACTGCCTCCCAAAAATAGACTAGGCCGAGGTTACACGGCACTTCTTTTTGCAGAAGTGGTTCTTTTCTTTGCGTTTCTGCAATCGGACTTGTGTCGATTCAGCGCGGTGAAGTCATCCAGTGTTTACGGACAAAGATGGGCAAAAGTTTGAAAAAAAAAAAAGGTTCCTCTTTCGAAACGTCGCAACTTTAACCGTCCTCGAGTCTTAACGTCTGTTCTGAACGATTCCTGCTACAGTTTTTACCTTTTACAAAACAGTTTTCATACGTGACGCGGCGAAATCGTTATGAAACCACATTTAACAAAAAAATAAACTCAAGTGAAAGCATCCATTTTGAGTTCTCAGTCTTACGTCGCTCAAAGTTGCAGCATCGTCTACTTCCTGTTTCGTTGTTAGGTATTTTCAGCGTGTAAAAAAACAATCCAAAACACAAAAATTGAAGTCATTCCGAGTCCCGAGTCTGTTATTTTCTCTTGTTTATAACGTCTTGAGTGGCAGGCGGCTCGTCAAGGCCCCGCAACGTGAAACAAATGCACTTCCTGCTTCGTTTAAAGGGTTTTCAGGCCGATTTTGAGCCGTACTTTTCCAAAATAAGTCAGTATTTTTCGTTTCCCGTCCTTCGGTTTGAGGCTGCAAGGTTAGAAAGTGGTCAAATATTGTAGAAAAGAAGTATCCGCAGCAAAAAATGACTTGAACTCGTAATATTCATCTTGATTTGAGTCGTTTTGACAAGTTCAGACGAGTTTACTCAAGAGACGACGGATTGTTTCAAGTTTAAGCAGTCGATTGGTGAGTTTGAAATGAAATCACGAGTTTATGATGTATTTAAACGTGACAAAATGCAGTTCATCCAAAGAGAGTAATATAATCTAAAAAATAATGGATCTAAGAGAACATTGTTTGTAAAGAAAAGGAATAAAATTGTGGATTAAACTTATTTTTCCAGTTCAAAATGATGGAAAAAGTCGGATAGTGTTGTCTTAACTTCAATAATTCACATTTATTCATTTTAAAGTGTGACAAAGGTTGATATTTTAAGATAAAAGATGACTTGTATCGACCTTTCCTCTTCTGCACATGAAAACTTTGTCATTTGTTTGGAATCGTGGTAAATTTGGAGAATTTTGCAAAAATATTGGATCCAGCTTTTTTCTTTTTGGATATTGTTTCTTATGAAAACCACTTTTTACACTTTTATTTTTCTTCTATATTCATCTGGGGAGTAAGAACATTGCAGTTGAAATAGTAAAAAAAGCCTTTAGTGCGTCTAAGCTTTTAAATATAACTTTGACGACACAAAAATAATAAATATTTGTGGCGTTTATGTTCAAATCTCGGCTGAAAGGATTTGATCTGCTCTCGTTTCATTTATTTGTGTTTTTAATGCATCTTTTCCAGTTATGTAAGAAAAATAAACTCGCGCTGCATTTTTATGACTTTTCTTTCCATAATGGCGTCGTTTTAAGAGTAAATCTCGTTAAACTGCTCAAAACGACTCAAATCCAGACAAATGTCGAGAGTTAAACCACTTTGGCCGACGCAGACGCTCGACGCCGTCTCACTTCCTGCTTCCTCGGCCCCGCCCTCACACCGACGTCTCCGACTGAAGCCGCATGACGAACTTGTGCGACTTGGGGTCGACGAACTCCTCCCCCAGGCGCAGGAAGGGGAGGGGCGTGACCGTGACGACCAGCGAGAAGTCCGGGCGCCGCAGAGCGAAGACCAGGCCCTGCCTCAGCGCCGACGTGACGGGCTCCTCGCTCACCAGGGTCCACTGGCGCCCCCTGTCGCTCTGCTGCTGGTACTGCAGCGTGGGGCCCGACGCCAGGTAACGCTCCAGGAACGCCTGGCCACACAACACAAAGGAGACACGCCCATCTTTTTACCGTTTAGTCGCACGATATTGATCTCAAACGGCTCCATCCACTTCCTGTTCAAGCCCCGCCTCCTCATAGTGACATCATAATTCAACAAGCAGCAGATTTTCCTTTGCATGTGATTCTTTTTGTGACTTTTTGAATAATCACAGTGAGTACAGGGGATGTGGGCGGGGATAGGGGGTGGGTGGAAACAGGATTTTTCTGCGCACTCGAGTCTCAGCTGCAGGACGAATCAGGATCAACGCAAACGAACCAATCAGAATCCAACTTTGAGTAAACTAATGACGTGGCAAGGTTAAAAGCTCATTAAAGTTGCAGAATGTGTCTCTTTGAAATAAGTCGTTAATCTTAAAGTCCATCCATCCATCTTCTGCCGCTTTATCCGGGGCCGGGTCGCGGGGGCAGCAGTCTGAGCAGGGACTCCCAGACTTCCTCTCCCCAGACACTTCCTCTAACTCCTCCGGGGGGATCCCGAGGCGTTCCCAGGCCAGCCGAGAGACATAGTCTCTCCAGCGTGTCCTGGGTCTTCCCCGGGGCCTCTTCCCGGTGGGACATGCCTGAAACACCTCCCGAGGGAGGCGCCCAGGAGGCCTCCGGAACAGATGCCCGAGCCACCTCAGCTGGCTCCTCTCGACGTGGAGGAGCAGCGGCTCTACTCCGAGCTCCCCCCGTGTGGCCGAGCTCCTCACCTTATCTCTAAGGGAGCGCCCATCCGCGATCTTGTTCTTTCGGTCACTACCCAAAGCTCATGACCATAGGTGAGGGTGGAAACGTAGACCGACCGGTAAATCGAGAGCTTTGCCTTTCGGCTCAGCTCCCTCTTCACCACAACGGTCCGATGCAGCGACTGCATCACTGCAGCCGCTGCACCGATCCAACTGTCGATCTCACGCTCCATCCTTCCCTCACTCGTGAACAAGACCCAGAGATACTTGAACTCCTCCACTTGGGGCAAGGACTCCCCACCCACCTGGAGAGGGCAAGCCACCTTTTTCCGGTCGAGAACCATGGCCTCGGATTTGGAGGTGCTGATTCTCATCCCAGCCGCTTCACACTCGGCTGCAAACCGTCCCAGTGCAGCTGCAGGTCCGGGTTTGATGGAGCCATCAGGACAACATCGTCTGCAAACAGCAGAGATGAGATCCTGTGGTCCCCAAACCGGACACCCTCCGACCCCCGACTGCGCCTAGAAATTCTGTCCATAAAAATTATGAACAGAACCGGTGACAAAGGGCAGCCCTGGCGGAGTCCAACATGCACTGGGAACAGGTCTGACTTACTGCCGGCAATGAACACAGCTCCTGCTCCGGTCATACAGGGACCGGACAGCCCTGAGCAAAGGGCCCCGGACCCCGTACTCCCGAAGCACCCCCCAAAGGACACCCCGAGGGACACGGTCGAAAGCCTTCTCCAGATCCACAAAGCACATGTGGACTGGTTGGGCAAACTCCCATGAACCCTCGAGCACCCGATGGAGGGTATAGAGCTGGTCCAGTGTTCCACGACCGGGACACCCCGGTCTCTACTTCCTCTTCGGAAGACGTGACTGAGGGATTAAGGAGATCCTCAAAGTATTCCTTCCACCGTCCGACGACATCCCCAGTCGAGGTCAGCAGGCCTCCACCCGCACCGTAAACGGTGTTGGTGAGACACTGCTTCCCCCTCCTGAGGCGCCGGACGGTTTGCCAGAATTTCTTTGGTGCCGACCGATAGTCCTCCTCCATGGCCTCCCCGAACTCCTCCCAGGCCCGGGTTTTTGCCTCTGCGACAGCACGAGCTGCGGCTCGCTTGGCCTGCCGATACCCGTCGATGACCTCCGGAGACCTACAAGCCAGAGTGGCCTGATAGGCCTCCTTCTTCAGTCTGACGGCATCCCTTACTTCTGGTGTCCACCACCGGGTTCGGGGGTTGCCGCCACGACAGGCACCGGAGACCTTGCGACCACAACTCCGAGCAGCCGCATCAACAATGGAGGCGGAGAACATGGTCCACTCGGACTCAATGTTCCCAACCTCCCCCGGGACATGGGAGAAGCTCTCCCGGAGGTGCGAGTTGAATACCCTACTGACAGAGGGCTCCACTAGACGTTCCCAACAGACCCTCACAATGCGCTTGGGTCTGCCATGTCTGTCCGGCTTCCTCCTCAGCCAGCGGATCCAACTCACCACCAGGTGGTGATCGGTTGACAACTCTGCCCCTCTCTTCACCCGAGTGTCCAAGACACGCGGCCGGAGGTCTGATGACACGACAACAAAGTCGATCATTGACCTCCGGCCTAGGGTGTCCTGGTGCCATGTGCACTGATGAACACCCTTGTGCTTGAACATGGTGTTCGTTATGGACAATCCGTGGCTAGCACAGAAGTCCAATAACTGAACACCGCTCGGGTTCAGATCGGGGAAGCCGTTCTTCCCGATCACCCCTCTCCAGGTGTCACTGTCATTGCCCACGTGGGCGTTGAAGTCCCCCAGTAGAACAACGGAGTCCCCGGTCGGTGCACTGTCCAGTACCCCTCCCAAGGACTCCAAGAGGGCCGGGTACTCTGCACTGCTGTTCGGCCCGTAGGCCGCCACAACAGTGAGAGACCTGTCCCCCACCCGAAGGCGGAGGGACGCGACCCTCTCGTTCACCGGGGTAAACTCCAACACGTGGCGGCTGAGCTGAGGGGCTATCAGCAAGCCCACACCAGCCCGCCGCCTCTCCCCGCGGGCAACACCAGAGAAGTGGAGCGTCCAACCCCTCTCGAGGAGATGGGTTCCAGAGCCCAAACTGTGCGTGGAGGTGAGGCCGACTATATCTAGTCGGTATCGCTCAACCTCCCGCACAAGCTCAGGCTCTTTCCCCCCCAGCGAGGTGACATTCCATGTCCCCAGAGTTAGTCTCTGTGTCTGGAGATCTGGTCGCCGAGGCCCCTGCCGTCGACTGCCGCCCAGATCTCTCTGCACCGGCCCCTTATGGATCCTCCTGCGGGTGGTGGGCCCACGGGAGGTAATCTTAAAGTCATTCTGTGTAAATAAAGTACAGGACATTGATTCATTAAAGGGGACGTATTGTGTAATGTTCCCTCATCATTGACTCACTCACAGTTGTATTTTTGATTGATTCCTGCACGTTGCATCTTATATCGTCCTGCGTTTGAGTCTTGAGTGGTCAGAAAATTGCCGTTTTCACCTCCCCCCTTCCTCATACAAACTCAGAGTGATAAAGATAAGATAAGATAAGATATTCCTTTATTGTCCCACATGGGGAAATTTCATAAAAAAAAGCGGGTTAAAAACAATTACAACAGGTAAATGAGCAGTCGAAGAGGCCGACTAATCCATGAACCCGTGTCTAATATTAAGCCAATTTATATTTGCATTCATGGTTTCATGGAAAACAAAGTAACCATGGTGACGGTGGAAAAGGGGAGGGATATGATGAAGACAGAGGTGTGCGCGTCTGCTCAGGGCCACGTGCTCTTTAAGATTAAATAACGTGGAAATTATGGTTTGATTTATTTGTTCACAACACATTTCTGACCAAACCATAACTTCACCTTAATTTGGAAAAAATATTGTGAAAAAATAAATGAGATCAATAGCCACCAAAGCAAAGTGTGTGTGGTGTTTTCAGCAGGTATGTAGCGCCACCTTTTGGATGTTGAAAATATTGCATTTTTTATTTTTATTTCCCGCTCACACTTAGTTCTGTCTCGTTCTCTCAAACATACAGATATATTTAAGCATGTTGTCCTAAGCGTGTCGTCCTAAGCGTGTTGTCCTAAGCGTGTTGTCCTAAGCGTGTCGTCTTAAGCGTGTCGTCATAAGCGTGTCGTCCTCAGCGTGTCGTCCTAAGCGTGTCGTCTTAAGCGTGTCGTCTTAAGCGTGTCGTCCTCAGCGTGTCGTCCTAAGCGTGTCGTCTTAAGCGTGTCGTCATAAGCGTGTCGTCCTCAGCGTGTCGTCCTAAGCGTGTCGTCTTAAGCGTGTCGTCATAAGCGTGTCGTCCTAAGCGTGTTGTCCTAAGCGTGCTGTCCTAAGCGTGTTGTCCTAAGCGTGTTCTTAAGCGTGTTGTCTTAAGCGTGTCGTCCTAAGCGTGTCGTCCTAAGCGTGTCGTCCTAAGCGTGTCGTCCTAAGCGTGTCGTCCTAAGCGTGTCGTCATAAGCGTGTTGTCCTAAACGTGTTATCCTAAGCGTGTTGTCCTAAGTGTGTTGTCCTAAGCGTGTCGTCTTAAGCGTGTCGTCATAAGCGTGTCGTCTTAAGCGTGTCGTCCTAAGCGTGTCGTCTTAAGCGTGTTGTCATAAGCGTGTCGTCCTAAGCGTGTCGTCTTAAGCGTGTTGTCATAAGCGTGTCGTCCTAAGCGTGTCGTCCTAAGCGTGTTGTCCTAAGCGTGCTGTCCTAAGCGTGTTGTCCTAAGCGTGTTCTTAAGCGTGTTGTCTTAAGCGTGTCGTCATAAACGTGTCGTCTTAAGCTTGTCGTCCTAAGCGTGTCGTCTTAAGCGTGTCGTCCTAAGCGTGTCGTCCTAAGCGTGTCGTCCTAAGCATGCTGTCCTAAGCGTGTTGTCCTAAGATTGTTGTCTTAAGCGTGTTGTCTTAAGCATGTCGTCGTAAGCGTGTCGTCCTAAGCGTGTCGTCTTAAGCGTGTCGTCCTAAGCGTGTCGTCCTAAGCGTGTCGTCTTAAGCGTGTCGTCATAAGCGTGTTGTCCTAAACGTGTTATCCTAAGCGTGTTGTCCTAAGTGTGTTGTCCTAAGCGTGTCGTCTTAAGCGTGTCATCATAAGCGTGTTGTCTTAAGCGTGTCGTCCTAAGCGTGTCGTCTTAAGCGTGTCGTCATAAGCGCGTCGTCCTAAGCGTGTCGTCCTAAGCGTGTTGTCCTAAGCGTGCTGTCCTAAGCGTGTTGTCCTAAGCATGTTCTTAAGCGTGTTGTCTTAAGCGTGTCGTCCTAAGCGTGTCGTCTTAAGCGTGTCGTCATAAACGTGTCGTCTTAAGCGTGTCGTCCTAAGCGTGTCGTCTTAAGCGTGTCGTCATAAGCGTGTCATCCTAAGCGTGTCGTCCTAAGCGTGTCGTCCTAAGCGTGCTGTCCTAAGCGTGTTGTCCTAAGAGTGTTGTCTTAAGCGTGTTGTCTTAAGCGTGTCGTCCTAAGCGTGTCCTTAAGCGTGTTGTCTTAAGCGTGTCGTCCTAAGCGTGTCGTCTTAAGCGTGTCGTCATAAACGTGTCGTCTTAAGCGTGTCGTCCTAAGCGTGTCGTCTTAAGCGTGTCGTCATAAGCGTGTCGTCATAAGCGTGTCGTCCTAAGCGTGTCGTCCTAAGCGTGTCGTCCTAAGCGTGCTGTCCTAAGCGTGTTGTCCTAAGAGTGTTGTCTTAAGCGTGTTGTCTTAAGCGTGTCGTCCTAAGCGTGTCGTCCTAAGCGTGTCGTCTTAAGCGTGTCGTCCTAAGCGTGTCGTCCTAAGCGTGTCGTCTTAAGCGTGTTGTCCTAAGCGTGTTGTCCTAAGCGTGCTGTCCTAAGCGTGCTGTCCTAAGCGTGTCGTCCTAATCGTGTCGTCTTAAGCGTGTCGTCCTAAGCGTGTCGTCCTAAGCGTGTCGTCCTAAGCGTGTCGTCCTAAGCCTGTCGTCTTAAGCATGTTGTCCTAAGCGTGTCGTCTAAGCGTGTCGTCTTAAGCGTGTTGTCCTAAGCGTGCTGTCCTAAGCTTGTCATCCTAAGCGTGTTGTCCTAAGCGTGTCGTCCTAAGCATGTTGTCCTAAGCGTGCTGTCCTAAGCTTGTCATCCTAAGCGTGTTGTCCTAAGCGTGCTGTCCTAAGCGTGTCGTCCTAAGCGTGTCGTCCTAAGCGTGTTGTCTTAAGCGTGTCGTCCTAAGCATGTTGTCCTAAGCGTGTCGTCCTAAGTGTGTTGTCCTAAGCGTGTTGTCCTAAGCGTGTCGTCTTAAGCGTGTCGTCATAAGCGTGTCGTCCTCAGCGTGTCGTCCTAAGCGTGTCGTCTTAAGCGTGTCGTCATAAGCGTGTCGTCCTCAGCGTGTCGTCCTAAGCGTGTCGTCCTAAGCGTGTTGTCTTAAGCGTGTCGTCCTAAGCATGTTGTCCTAAGCGTGTCGTCCTAAGCGTGTCGTCTTAAGCGTGTTGTCCTAAGCGTGCTGTCCTAAGCTTGTCATCCTAAGCGTGTTGTCTTAAGCGTGCTGTCCTAAGCTTGTCATTCTAAGCGTGTTGTCCTAAGCGTGTCGTCCTAAGCATGTTGTCCTAAGCGTGCTGTCCTAAGCTTGTCATCCTAAGCGTGTTGTCCTAAGCATGTTGTCCTAAGCGTGCTGTCCTAAGCTTGTCATCCTAAGCGTGTTGTCCTAAGCGTGTCGTCCTAAGCTTGTCATCCTAAGCTTGTCATCCTAAGCGTGTTGTCCTAAGCGTGTCGTCCTAAGCTTGTCATCCTAAGCGTGTTGTCCTAAGCGTGTCGTCCTAAGCTTGTCATCCTAAGCTTGTCATCCTAAGCGTGTTGTCCTAAGCGTGTCATCCTAAGCTTGTCATCCTAAGCTTGTCATCCTAAGCGTGTTGTCCTAAGCGTGTCGTCCTAAGCATGTTGTCCTAAGCATGCTGTCCTAAGCTTGTCATCCTAAGCGTGTTGTCCTAAGCGTGTCGTCCTAAGCGTGTTGTCCTAAGCGTGTTGTCCTAAGCGTGTTGCAGGCGTTGGTGCTGACCTTGGGCGTCATGTTGTGCGTGATGCAGAACTGCAGGTGTGTGAGGATGCTCTCCATGCTGTGGAGCGCCTGCTGCCTCGTGGTCCTCAGGTACTTCTGCATGGCCCGGGCCATCGGGGCGAAGATGGCCTGGGCCGCCTCCCGGGGATCCATCACTTCTCTGGGGTGTTTGGGCGACGACGCCGGCTCTTCGTCCTGGAGCCGCCGGATGTGAGTGAACGCCTCCTCCACCGCCACCACCAGCCTGTGCACGGAAAGAGCGAGCAAACACGGGATCAAAACATGGTCCTAAACGATGCGACACGCGATACACAATGCACGATACAAGGCCCACGAACGCCTCCTCCACCGCCACCACCAGCCTGGACACGGGAAGAACGAGCTCAAAACACGCTACTTCACGATGCGATACACGACTCACGACATGCGACACACGACGCGATACACAACGCGCGATACACGGCTCACGATGATGTCACGATTTTGCGATACATGCAATAATCCATACATACTCATGATATTCTACGATATATCACTATTTTATACATTTTAACAACGTTTTCCTTTGTTAAACCGCGACCGACACAAACTCACAATGAAACACGTCCGTTTTAATCCTCAGAACAGTCAAAATGTCAAATGTTTTATGGGTAAACAAGTTTCCCTTCTTTTAACGGGCGACAAAATTGTAGCGTGGCCACAAAATGAGTCGGGAAATTATACCAGCGAAGCTGTATCACCAGATTTAGTATCACAATAAAGCGATATTTCGATATTTTAGCTCAAAACATAGCGAAATTAAGCTAAAAATAAAACAAAATATGTAGTTTGTACTTCACATCTAAAAAAAAAGAAAGTTTCGTGATCGCACACAATGGAAGCGACCGTCTTTCTCTCGCTTGTCGTCTGACCTGGCCTTGCGTTTTCGGACCCGTCGCTCGATCTCGGCCTCTTCGTAGTAAAACTCGTTGTGGGAGTTGTCTCGCCTCCGAGCGGCCGCGGCGATCATGGCTCTGGACTGACCGCTCGAGTTGTTGGTGGGGTTTTCTGCAAAAACAACAACACATCTCAAGACTGAGGGTGAACGCGACCTGGCGGAGAGGGCGGTTTGTGCGTTTACCGTCGATGGAGTAGACCTTGAAGCCGCTCATCTTCTTGCTCAGGATGGACTTGGGCAGGTTGTGCGAGGCCGGGTTATAGATGGGGAAGTCGCTGTAGTATCTGTCCAGAACCCAGACGGCGGCTCTCTGGATGCTGAGGCACAGGAGAGGGACGTGAACCTTCTGTGTGCGTGACAGAACCTGTACCGTATAAAGTCGCACCTTTTTTCATAGTTTTGGGCGGGGTGCGACTTATACTCCAGAGCGACTTGTATGTAATATTATTCGTTAATTTCACACTGACAACCACAAGAGGGCGCTCTAGGCTCTGAGCGACGCAGAAGAAGAATCTGCACTTCCTCTTCCTCTGGAGTTTGTGGAGTTGTTTAGAAGTGACACAGAGGAAGAAGAATTCAATGGATTTAGTGATTTGGGGTAAAACTGATGCTTTGCTAAACTTGTTAGCATGTTCTTTATGCTATAGTTATCTGAATAACTGTTCATATGTTACGTTAACATACCAGACACTTACCACAGTTCTGTCTGTGCCTCATGTAGCTGAAGGTGTTAGCGTTAGCATACGTCATGTAGCTGAAGGTGTTAGCGTTAGCATACGTCATGTAGCTGAAGGTGTTAGCGTTAGCATACGTCATGTAGCTGAAGGTGTTAGCGTTAGCATACGTCATGTAGCTGAAGGTGTTAGCGGTAGCATACGTCATGTAGCTGAAGGTGTTAGCGTTAGCATACGTCATGTAGCTGAAGGTGTTAGCGTTAGCATACGTCATGTAGCTGAAGGTGTTAGCGTTAGCATACGTGATGTAGCTTAAGGTGTTAGCGTTAGCATACGTCATGTAGCTGAAGGTGTTAGCGGTAGCATACGTCATGTAGCTGAAGGTGTTAGCGTTAGCATACGTCATGTAGCTGAAGGTGTTAGCGTTAGCACACATACACCTATTCACCATGTTCTCTCATCTGTTATTATTTTAAACTGCATTTACAGATGAAATGTCTGTTCTTGGTCCTGGATTTTATCAAATACATTTTCCCAAAAATGCAACTTGTATATGTTTTTTTCTTCTTTATTATGCATTTTTGGCTGATGTGACTTATATTCCACTGGACACTGTTTTGAGGTCGTTAGACGAGCGTTCTGTCTCGAGTCTGTGCCGCGTAGGTCAAATAAAACACTGAGTTTCTTTCACTATGTGACAGAGATTCACACAAATGTTTCACTTCAAATGGAATATGACTCGTTTCTTTGGTATTTATTCCCTCGGCTGGTCAAACTGCACTTCCTGTCCAAAAACAAAAGTTGCCACTTGGATTAAACTAAGCAAACACACTAGGTCCTCTCCTCCTGCTGATGTGATATGATCTTTCAGCTGCAACACGGTATTTCAACCCAACTGATTCTCATTTCTGACACAACCCTGTGGAAAGACGAATCCCGTGGTCATGGATGAGATGTCAGAGTGTTTGAAGAACATCTAAGGAGAAGCCGAAACTAATGTTCTACAGATCTGAGCCCGAGTGAGAGTCTCAGAACTGCCATGGACATAATAAACAGAAACCTTTGGAATGTACTTTTGGCGGCAGGAAAAAGATAATCGCAAAAGACAAAACCCCGACGATCAAGGACTGGACTGACATTGTGACAGACATCAGACAAATGGAAGAAATTACCTTCGATTCATTTGGAAATAGATAAATTTGACCTTGGACTAAATAGAATAAAGCTAAGAGCTATGTGGCTGAGAGAGAAGGGCGTGGCCGGCCGCCTCACCTGAGATGTCCCACGTTGTAGAACTTGCTGGCCCCGTCGCTGCTCCTCACGACCTTGATGCAGAAGGCCGGCTGCAGGTGCCTGATCTCCAGCAGCACCAGCGCCAGGTACTGAATGAACAGCAGCGCGTCCACGAGCGACGCGGCGTACTCCACGATGCCCCGGTAGTCCCGCTCCCGGGGGCCCAGCACCCGCACGCCGTAGAACAGCCAGTACGACGCCACGAACAGACACACCAGCACCATGAGGAGGCACCGGAACACGAAGAACCTGGGCAGGGCGGAGCGGGGGGGCCGGAGGAACAGCGCCCACGACGATATGAGCAGGACGAGGAGCTTGAAGGCCAGCGAGACGTAGAGGCCCTCGCACGGCGTCCCGCACGGCTCCAGGACGTCCCGCCACAGGACCTGCGGCAGGACGAGGAAGGCGAGCGGCGTGAGCAGCGCGAAGAGGCTGAGGAGGCCGGCCAGGACGGGCCCCAGGAAGCGCTGGCACCGCAGCGGCGCCGTCTCCTCCAGGTCTTTGGACAGGCGCGTCAGGTCCTCGTTGGAGACGCTGTGCTCGGACGTGACCACGGTGGTGGTCTCGCCCCAGTTGTCGTCCTGAACGAGGGCGAAAAGAAAAAGAGTTGTGGGAAAAGACGGGGCAGGGAACGTGAAATCCCGAGAGTGAAAACGGGGCGTGACGAGTGATCGACGCGTTGACACCGGCGGTAAAACTGTAACAGACGATGTTCTTTTACGGCGATTTCAGTGCGATTCGGTGGGTTTGGCGCCGCTGGCAGCTCATGGAAACATAGAAACAGTTCTGTCCGGCGCCGAGCGAGGGAACGTCCAGACGCACGGTTTGGGATTTATGTAGGATTAACTCCATGCAACGTGTGCAATCAAAACGTAGACACAATTATAAAAGCAAGGCTATTTAAATAGAAACATATCAAATCAAGATGAAAATAAGTCAAAATTGAATAATCTCAGCTTTAAAACAGAATTGCAACTAACGATAAATCAATCAATCTATTCTTTGAGATTTTCACTGAATCGAGTGAAATTTGTATTGAATTTGATGAAATTTTTATTGAATTTGATGAATTTTTTACTGAATTTGATGGGATTTTTTTACAAAATCTTGTAAGATTTTTAGTAAATTTGATGAGATTTTTACTGAATTTTATTAGATGGTTTTACTGCATTTTTTATTTAAAAAATTTGTGAGATTTTCACTGCATTTGATGACATTTTAACAACATTTTATGAGATGTTTACAAACTTTTATGAGATTTTTACTGAATTTTATGACATTTAATTGAATTTTCTGAGATTTTTACTACATTTTCACTGTATTTAATGAGATACTTCCGACAACCCTCATCAAATCACTACAAATATAAAAGCGTGTAACATCTGCTTGTCTGACAGTTACTTTGACATTTGCACAATAATCATGTCCAAACTCTTAACGAGCAGCAGCCGCCGCGTGGAAACTAAAGTCATGTTTTTTCGTTCTGACGAGCTCGTTCAGTAAACTTGGACCGTGCTCAGTCTAAACTAAACGCCGCTGAGGTCACGCACTCTAAACAAAGCAGACGCTACATTCCTGCGTGACCGAGTCTGCGTCCTTGGCTCCCGGGGAACATAAATATTGTGGTTTGACATTTGCGAGGTTCCTGCGCCGTTTGGTTCCTGCGCCGTTTGGTTCCTGTGCCGTTTGGTTCCTGCGCCGTTTGGGGGCGGGGTTACGTAAAAGAGGGTGAAACGTGGGCTCTGACCCGCTCATCTCGGGCCGTCTCGTCCAGCAGAGGTTCTCCCGGAGTGTGGATGGTCACCGACTTGTCCCCTCGGCTGCTCCCGTCTCGACTTTTGGTGCGGTGGCGGTCCCTGCGGTCCCTGACAACAACAACAACAACAACAACAACAACAACATGACACAACAACAACAGCAACACAAAAATATAATGACAATGTACTTCAGGTTTTACACAACATTTTGCCCGTTTGTCCCCAGTAAAGTGTATAGTTGTACTTCCTGGTTGGACGTGAGCACAAATGACATGAGGTGATTCCACAGCTGTTACCATAGCAACCAGACTGTAAACAAGAGCCAAACTCCACATAAATGACACAACAGTTCTGATCTGACACACAATAACACCATAAAACACCTTTATTTAGTCCAACCATGGTTTAAACTGTCTCTGTGTCGCACACTGATGACATCACAGAGGGATTCAGCTCCACTTCCTGTCATTTTTAAACTCTTATTTTTCAAATTTTCGTCACAAACTGCAGCTTAACGGAACAAAAACAATGATATATATTTACCACAGGTTTTCTTTTAGAATAAGAGAAACAGGACAAACTGCTTTAGAAACTATTGACTATAAGTCGCACCTTTTTTCATAGTTTTGGCCGGGGTGCGACTTATACTTATATATGTATACTTATACTCCAGTGCGACTTATATATGATTTTTTCTTCTTCTCTATAATGCATTTTTTGGCTGGTGCGACTTATACTCCGGAAAATATTGTATTAGATTATTTATTTTTTGCATTAAAGGTGGTATGGACGATTTTTTCCAACAATTTTTTTATCATATTTCCTCGTGGCGTGGATAAATCATTTGTCCTGCCACGTATCAATCATAAAACGCACCTGCCGCTCACCTGCAGCCGCGTCAGGCTCGTGCCCATGTTTCCGCGTGCCTAAGCGCATGGATCTATCATAATATAGTTCCCTCAGTGTACGGGGCAAAATGAAGACTGAGAAAGACAGTTCGAGCTGACGCAGAAGTGGACAGAAATCTACGGGAGACGAGCGATGCGATGCGCTCCGTTGCGCTAATAAACAAACGCACGTGTGTGTTGTATCGTTCCGCACGGGGGAGTGGCATGCGCACTTCCGCCTGCGTTCTCAAATTGCCGAAAAAACGTCCATACCGCCTTTAACTTGAGAACAATATTCAAACTATATTTTTACAAAGCATCAGGAATGTGACAAAATGTGTAGCAGGAGATTTGAGAATATACAGATTTATTGAAGCGTGTACATTCAAAGTATCTAGATCGTGTCTATTTGTATTTTATTTAGTAAATCCTTATTTATCGTATGTATTTGCTTTATTGTGCCATTTAGTCTCTGATCTTTTCTTTTATTCTGAGTCTGATTTTTGTCTCGTCAGTTGTACTTGAATCTGCTCTAGAGGTCACAATATCAAAAGTAAGAGTTATGATTATTGTGAGAGCGATTATTCACAATTATTCACAATTATTCACAATTATTCACAATTATTCACAATTATTCACAATTATTCACGATTATTCACAATTATTCACAATTATTCACAATTATTCACAATTATTCACAATTATTCACAATTATTCATGATTATTCATGATTATTCGGAACAAACAACAGTGAAATATTGAACTGAATTGAAACAGAACTTTCTGAAAGACAAAATAAAATAAAATTCTTTACATTTAGGTCTGTTTTTCGGGCTGAATATTGAACTAAAAATACTTGATTTTGCTTTTTAAATTGTTGCGATTATTATTGTTTGGCCCTCACGATGATATTGTCATTTATTATTATGGACGACCCAGAACTTCTTTAGTCGACTGATAATCCACATCTGCATCGTCCGTACTTTATTTCTAGAGCAGGTTTTATACACAAGACAGTTCCCAAAGAGCTGCTCGTGATTAATCTAAGAAAAATAAAACATTGGTCGTTTATCAGATAAACTAAGAATAATCAATACAACCTAAAAGCATAAATAATATAAAATAAATGTATAATAACAGATATAGGTTCATGTGCGCTGCAGTTTCACCTGTGTTTCCTGGAGCTCCTGGAGTGGGACGACTTGTAGGAGTACCCCGAGTACTGCGACTCGTTGTCCATGATGAGTTTGGAGCGGGGCGTCGGAGCCCCCCCAGCGCCCCCCCGCGGGGCCCCCTGTCCCGCCTGGACCTTCCGCTCCGACAGGGACGAGCCGGACAGGGCCAGGGGCAGAGCCAGCAGGTCCACTTTACTGAGCAGGGACTCTATGGTGGAGGCGGGGCCAGAGGAGCCGGGGCTGATGGGTAAAAGGGTCGCGGGTGGTGGAGAGCTCTGGAAGGCATGAAGCAAACGCCGTTTAACCACAGGAAGAGACGTAACACCGACCGTAACACTGACCGCAACGCCGAGCGTAAGACTTGAGCGTAAGACTCAGACCTTATAGTCCTGGTCCTGAAAGAACCTTTTACAAAATGACCTGAAGTTGAAGGAGAAACTGTGAAACTGAATTATCTGAGATTGTTTGATATTTTGAAACTGATGAAGGAACTTTATTGGAATTGTGTTTATGATGGTCCAACATCAATAATTCAATGGTCATGTGACAGTCCCACTGTGCCAGACGTGGTTCTTCCTCTGCATCAGCATTAAACTGTGCCAGACGTGGTTCTTCCTCTGCATCAGCATTAAACTGTGCCAGACGTGGTTCTTCCTCTGCATCAGCATTAAACTGTGCCAGACGTGGTTCTTCCTCTGCATCAGCATTAAACTGTGCCAGACGTGGTTCTTCCTCTGCATCAACATTAAACTGTGCCAGACGTGGTTCTTCCTCTGCATCAGCATTAAACTGTGCCAGAGGTGGTTCTTCCTCTGCATCAACATTAAACTGTGCCAGAGGTGGTTCTTCCTCTGCATCAACATTAAACTGTGCCAGACGTGGTTCTTCCTCTGCATCAGCATTAAACTGTGCCAGAGGTGGTTCTTCCTCTGCATCAACATTAAACTGTGCCAGAGGTGGTTCTTCCTCTGCATCAACATTAAACTGTGCCAGACGCTGTTCTTCCTCTGCATCAACATTAAACTGTGCCAGACGCTGTTCTTCCTCTGCATCAACATTAAACTGTGCCAGACGCTGTTCTTCCTCTGCATCAACATTAAACTGTGCCAGACGCGGTTCTTCCTCTGCATCAACATTAAACTGTGCCAGACGCGGTTCTTCCTCTGCATCAACATTAAACTGTGCCAGACGCTGTTCTTCCTCTGCATCAACATTAAACTGTGCCAGACGCTGTTCTTCCTCTGCATCAACATTAAACTGTGCCAGACGCGGTTCTTCCTCTGCATCAACATTAAACTGTGCCAGACGCTGTTCTTCCTCTGCATCAACATTAAACTGTGCCAGGCGCGGTTCTTCCTCTGCATCAACATTAAACTGTGCCAGACGCTGTTCTTCCTCTGCATCAACATTAAACTGTGCCAGACGCGGTTCTTCCTCTGCATCAACATTAAACTGTGCCAGACGCTGTTCTTCCTCTGCATCAACATTAAACTGTGCCAGACGCGGTTCCTCCTCTGCATCAGCATTAAACTGTGCCAGACGCGGTTCTTCCTCTGCATCAACATTTAACTGTACCAGACGCTGTTCTTCCTCTGCATCAGCATTAAACTGTGCCAGAGGCGGTTCTTCCTCTGCATCAACATTAAACTGTGCCAGAGGCGGTTCTTCCTCTGCATCAACATTAAACTGTGCCAGAGGTGGTTCTTCCTCTGCATCAACATTAAACTGTGCCAGAGGTGGTTCTTCCTCTGCATCAACATTAAACTGTGCCAGAGGTGGTTCTTCCTCTGCATCAGCATTTAACTGTGCCAGAGGTGGTTCTTCCTCTGCATCAACATTAAACTGTGCCAGACGCTGTTCTTCCTCTGCATCAGCATTAAACTGTGCCAGACGCGGTTCTTCCTCTGCATCAGCATTAAACTGTGCCAGACGCTGTTCTCTCTGCATCAACATTAAACTGTGCCAGACGCTGTTCTTCCTCTGCATCAACATTAAACTGTGCCAGACGCTGTTCTTCCTCTGCATCAACATTAAACTGTGCCAGACGCGGTTCTTCCTCTGCATCAACATTAAACTGTGCCAGACGCTGTCCTTCCTCTGCATCAACATTAAACTGTGCCAGACGCTGTTCTTCCTCTGCATCAACATTAAACTGTGCCAGACGCGGTTCTTCCTCTGCATCAACATTAAACTGTGCCAGACGCTGTACTTCCTCTGCATCAACATTAAACTGTGCCAGACGCTGTTCTTCCTCTGCATCAACATTAAACTGTGCCAGACGCTGTTCTTCCTCTGCATCAACATTAAACTGTGCCAGACGCTGTTCTTCCTCTGCATCAACATTAAACTGTGCCAGACGCTGTTCTTCCTCTGCATCAACATTAAACTGTGCCAGACGCTGTTCTTCCTCTGCATCAACATTAAACTGTGCCAGATGCGGTTCCTCCTCTGCATCAGCATTAAACTGTGCCAGACGCGGTTCTTCCTCTGCATCAACATTTAACTGTGCCAGAGGTGGTTCTTCCTCTGCATCAACATTAAACTGTGCCAGAGGTGGTTCTTCCTCTGCATCAACATTAAACTGTGCCAGAGGTGGTTCTTCCTCTGCATCAACATTAAACTGTGCCAGAGGTGGTTCTTCCTCTGCATCAACATTAAACTGTGCCAGAGGTGGTTCTTCCTCTGCATCAACATTAAACTGTGCCAGAGGTGGTTCTTCCTCTGCATCAGCATTTAACTGTGCCAGAGGTGGTTCTTCCTCTGCATCAACATTAAACTGTACCAGAGGTGGTTCTTCCTCTGCATCAGCATTAAACTGTGCCAGACGTGGTTCTTCCTCTGCATCAACATTAAACTGTGCCAGAGGTGGTTCTTCCTCTGCATCAACATTAAACTGTGCCAGAGGTGGTTCTTCCTCTGCATCAGCATTTAACTGTGCCAGAGGTGGTTCTTCCTCTGCATCAACATTAAACTGTGCCAGAGGTGGTTCTTCCTCTGCATCAACATTAAACTGTGCCAGAGGTGGTTCTTCCTCTGCATCAACATTAAACCGTGCCAGAGGTGGTTCTTCCTCTGCATCAACATTAAACTGTGCCAGAGGTGGTTCTTCCTCTGCATCAACATTAAACTGTGCCAGAGGTGGTTCTTCCTCTGCATCAACATTAAACTGTGCCAGAGGTGGTTCTTCCTCTGCATCAGCATTTAACTGTGCCAGAGGTGGTTCTTCCTCTGCATCAACATTAAACTGTGCCAGAGGTGGTTCTTCCTCTGCATCAACATTAAACCGTGCCAGAGGTGGTTCTTCCTCTGCGTCAACATTAAACTGTGCCAGAGGTGGTTCTTCCTCTGCATCAACATTAAACCGTGCCAGACCTAATCATCTGGCGCTCTTCGGCCGGACATAATGGCGTCCGTATTGGATTACTCTGTTTTCCCTAAACTTGTTTGCCGTCTCCCTCGTCTCACGTTCTCCTCCGCGCCGCCGTCGTCTCCGGGGAAACGGGGGCCCTGGCGGCGGCCCTCGTCCAATGGGAGCGTGGGATCGGAGCATGATGGATGTGGCGCTGTCATCGGAGCCGCGGTGATAAAGACGGGGGCGTGGCCCGGGCCCTTTCACTGTTCGAGACGCAAAAGGATGAGCAGAGTTCACCGGGCCGCGACACGGAGGGAACTCAACTGTGGGCCGCGTGCTAAGCTAACCGCGTCGCACCGCTAATGCTAACTTTTATTATGATGTAAAATATAAAATACACTACATTACATTTTTAAGGAAAGACTGACTGGTCGTTATTTCAGTTTATTTTAATTAGTTAAAGAAAAAAATTGAATGCCTAACAGTAGCATTAGCGTTAGCATTGAGACACAAAGACGTGTCCTTTTATAAACACACTCTGGTCCTTTGGTGAAGTGTTTAACATGTTCACTGTCTGAGCTTTTAGTATTTAATCCAATTAAACAGGAAGTACTGACGCTAACACACTGAGCTAACACACTGAGCTAACACATTGAGCTAACACAGTGAGCTAACATATTGAGCTAACACAATGAACTAACACACAGACGCTAACACAACAGACGAGAGCTCGTGGCCTCAGGTTGGATGAAAAGCACACATGACTCATCAGGATTGGTGTTAGCGCTCCATCTACTGGCAGCAGAGGGAATTACAGCAGGAAAACAAACAAACGCTCGTCGTAAAGAGAATGATTCAAGGCACAAATGGAGATAATGGAGACTTAAAAACAGCTCGGGACACGTCCAGATCTCGACCTTTGACCTTTAACATCACAACTGTGGGAAACTTGAAACGAAGTGTTTTCTGAGGCTCGGAGGGGAGAAACGTGGATGTTTTTTGACGAGGGAACAATGTCCGTGGGATTTTGTGTGATAAAAAACAACTGGGATGAAATAAACGATGGATAGATGGATACTTTTAATGCCATACCGTGGAACATTACGAGCAAATCGATATCATCCGCACGAAGAAACGTCATCTAACTTTCACCGAAACATTTCAAACTTCTGCGCCGCGATAGCCGCTGGTTAGAGGTACGAAATATTAAAAACAGCCGTGAAAAATGTGCAAATAAGAGTAATTCTGACTGTAACGCGCTCTGAAAGCTAAAGTATAAAGCTTTGAAATGAGGCGTAGGAAACGAGCCGTAACACGAGTCCTAAAGCGAACAAAGTGCACTTTTTAGAGCTCTGCAACGAGACACGAGCCGTCAATCATCATCAACGGGACAAAAAGGGGATAAAATATGAGCAGAATGTGGGTCAAATACGTCGTTATAGTCACACGGCCCGAGGTGTGACGACTTTAGCTGATCACAGGAAATATACGCTTTAGTTTGGTTACCGTATTTTCTTGAGTATAAGTCGCACCAGCCAAAAAATGCATAATAGAGAAGAAAAAACATATATAAGTTGCACTGGAGTATGAAATGTGGTACAAATAATATCATATATAAGTATAAATATAAGTATAAATATAAGTATAAGTCGCAACCCGGCCAAAACTATGAAAAAAGGTGCGACTTATAGTCCAGAAAATACGGTAATCGTGGGAATAAATTCCATTTTGGGGGGAAATTTTTGGAGAGCATTTAGTTTGGACATTCACGACAAAACTAATGATGTTCATAAACTGTGTGCGAGTTTAGTTTAAGTATAAGTATAAAGGTCATTAAAAACACACAGTACCACCAATGACTTTTAATCTTTTTATGCCAAATGATCTTTATTTATTTTTCATCAGGGATTTAGTTGATAAAAAGACAGATTTATTGTTTTATTTATGTTATAGTGATTTTTGATTTTACTTAATTTTTACACATTTGTAACTAAAATAATTTCCATTTTGTTGGAAAAATTGTTCGATTAAATTCACATTTTAAAATAAGGAATTGTTTCTATTTATGATTCTCAAACCTATTTTTAAAAAGACTGAAGAAGTATTTTAAAAGCAATGATTTTACCACAAAATATCATAATAAAAAGTTTATAATTAACATATTATTGTTCTGCTAAAGCACATTTTACAATTTTGTGAATTTCACTCACTCACAAATGCAATAAATAATTATAAAAATGCAACACTTCAATTAAAATGTTGTGTTTTATTGTAGGAAGTGTTGATACGATACTGAATCGTCAAACTGGATTTAAATTAGACAGATTTTAATCCCACAAAATGCAATCTTTTTAGACAATAAACTTATTTTCACGGCACTTTCTTTACGTCTGTGAGAATAGTTCAAATTAGCTCCAGTTTAGCATTTGTTCTAGTTTAGTTCATCTGATTTTTGACACTTTTGAAGACTCTAATGCCACAACACGTCATTTCCTCCTTCTGTTATTTCACCTGGGCTCAGAGGACACGCCCAGGACCTAAAGGCGTGGCCCAGATTAAGTTTCTCTATTCTTAAAATGAGCCGCGCTTGCTCCACTTTCACGCCGGTTACTCGCGGTTTCGCCCGGCGTTTCGCCCGCTCGCTTGACCCCGTTTCCTCCGCCGAGGCCTTTGTTGACGGAGGCGCTTTTGTCATTGGAGCCGCCAGCTCGTCCGGCCAGTTATTTTTGCACCGCTCCGAGCGACTTTTCCTTTGTGAGGGAGAGCGAGGGACCTCCGGGTCGTCTTCAGAGTAAAAGTCTATAAAAAGAGGTTTGGAGAGCGGCTCAGAGCGACTCTGAGCTGCCCTGAGGGGTTCTAAGGGGCTCTGAGCCGCTCTGAGGGGCTCTGAGGGGCCCTGAGCGGCTCTGAGGGGCTCTAAAGGGCTCTGAGCCGCTCTGAAGGGCTCTGAGGGGCCCTGAGCGGCTCTGATGGGGCTCTGAGGGGCTCTAAAGGGCTCTGAGCCGCTCTGAGGGGCTCTGAGGGGCCCTGAGCGGCTCTGATGGGGCTCTGAGGGGCTCTAAGGGGCTCTGAGGGGCCCTGAGCGGCTCTGTGCGGCTCTGTGCAGCTCTGAGGGGCTCTGAGGGGCCCTGAGGGGCCCTGAGCGGCTCTGAGGGGCTCTGAGGGGCTCTGAGGGGCTCTGAGTGGCTCTGAGAGGCTTTGAGGGGCCCTGAGCAGCTCTGTGCGGCTCTGAGGGACTCTGTACGGCTCTGAGGGGCCCTCGAATTACAATTTTTAAAATAAAATGAATAAAATGAATAAAATGAAATAAATAAAATAAAATAAATAAAATAAATAAAATAAATAAAATAAATAAAATAAATAAAATAAATAAAATAAATAAAATAAATAAAATAAATAAAATAAATAAAATAATATTAAAGCCCTCCAAGACAACTGCTTTCATGATTTTGGGCTCTACAAAAATAAATTAATTATATTTGAAATATAATTGATGGTGATTCAAGGTGTTTTCCATAATAACTCTTTTCATTCCTTTCGACTCTTAAATGCCACAGAACAATTACAGCCAAAGCTCCAATAAACAGAAAGTTGAGTAAATATATAAGAGCTCTCAAATGCTTCAAAATAAAGTTCTACAACATCCGACCGTATCACAAGCATTTATTTATGTTTCACAGTGGATCATCAGAGAGAGGCTGAAATCACCATCGACATTAGAACAACATTAGTGCCACTTTCAGCCACATAAATCTCAAAAGAGCTCTAAGTTAGTGTTTGTCTGTCATGGAGTCTGAAAACAGCTGCTCTGAAAGTGCAGCAGCTCGACTGAAACAACTGTCACTCATACTTCAGAGCCAGAGCCACACACGGAAAGACTATTTGAGCTGCAGAAAAACTGTTTTATTAAGTTATATTTAGCCGTTACCAACTCTAAACCAGACGAGTAGAAAATAGATTTGTGCTTTATTAAGATTCCATTTAGTTTCTTGTTTGCTACAATTGTTTGTATTTGTGCATTTGAAGGATCGCACACGTGTGACAGTCACAGACGAAAAAGACTCAAGTAAAAAGGCCAAAGAAACTGGGAAATGTATTCAAACTATTTACATCACACGACAAAAAACACGACAAGGAAACAGCTAAAGACACTCGGCGGTCCCTGTCTCGTCTCGGTCTCGTCTCGGTCTCGTCTTGGTCTCATCTTGGCCTCGGCCTGGTCTCTACCTGGTCTCGGTCTCGACACTCGGCGGTCTCGGTCTCGTCTCATCACTAAGCGGTCTCGGTCTCGTCATGGTCTCTTCTCGGTCTCGACACTCGGCCTGGTCTCGGTCTCGACACTCGGCCTGGTCTCGGTCTCGACACTCGGCCTGGTCTCGGTCTCGACACTCGGCCTGGTCTCGTCTCGGCACTCGGTCTCGACACTCGGCCTGGTCTCGGTCTCGACACTCGGCCTGGTCTCGGTCTCGACACTCGGCCTGGTCTCGGTCTCGACACTCGGTCTCGACACTCGGCCTGGTCTCGGTCTCGACACTCGGTCTCGACACTCGGCCTGGTCTCGGTCTCGACACTCGGCCTGGTCTCGGTCTCGACACTCGGCCTGGTCTCGTCTCGGCACTCGGTCTCGACACTCGGCCTGGTCTCGGTCTCGACACTCGGCCTGGTCTCGGTCTCGACACTCGGCCTGGTCTCGGTCTCGACACTCGGCCTGGTCTCGTCTCGGCACTCGGTCTCGACACTCGGCCTGGTCTCGGTCTCGACACTCGGCCTGGTCTCGGTCTCGACACTCGGCCTGGTCTCGGTCTCGACACTCGGCCTGGTCTCGTCTCGGCACTCGGTCTCGACACTCGGCCTGGTCTCGGTCTCGACACTCGGCCTGGTCTCGTCTCGACACTCGGCCTGGTCTCGGTCTCGACACTCGGCCTGGTCTCGGTCTCGACACTCGGCCTGGTCTCGTCTCGGCACTCGGTCTCGACACTCGGCCTGGTCTCGGTCTCGACACTCGGCCTGGTCTCGTCTCGACACTCGGCCTGGTCTCGGTCTCGACACTCGGCCTGGTCTCGGTCTCGACACTCGGCCTGGTCTCGTCTCGGCACTCGGTCTCGACACTCGGCCTGGTCTCGGTCTCGACACTCGGCCTGGTCTCGGTCTCGACACTCGGCCTGGTCTCGTCTCGGCACTCGGCCTGGTCTCGGTCATCTGTGGTCTCCTGCAGGTCTCGATAAACGTTTGAAGTAATCGTTGACTAATCGACAACAAAAAGAATCGCAGCCTAAAAAACAGCTTATTTCACTATTTCTACCAGAAGAAAAACAATCTCACATAGAAGAGAAAATTCTAACAAAAGTCACAGGGAAATTCAGCCAAAACTGAAGAATCTACTTGTCAAATCAGTTAAATCCGTCGATGTTCACGGCGACTGGACAGTTTGTCGTTTCACTGAAGATACCGTTTCCCATCGCTCCTCTGTGTTCACACTAAACCCTTTAGAGAGCGCTTCCCAGAGCCGCGCCCACTTTTAGTCCATTAATTGACGCGCGGGGGAAGTCTTCAGTCAACCACAGCCCTAAAAACATGTCCATGCAGAACAGCCACGTACGGTACAACAATAGAGACAACAAAACGTGTTTAGAAATGTCCTTTGTCCGTCACAAACAGCTTTAGTCAAAGTCACGCCGTCATTTTGAATGTTTGGACCCGTCGCCGCGCTGTGATTCCACTGCCGAGGAAATCAAACCTCAACTTTATGAATCAGGTCAAAGAGACGCCAACAGTCAGAGTCCAAGGATTCTAAAAGTGCTTGAAGTGCTTATGACATTTCACTAAAACGCAGTAAACACGATTATATTTTAGGTTTTACTAAACATTTTGTCCGTTTGTCCCCAGTTTGACCATTTTTGTAAAGTTTATAATTGTACTTCCTGGTTGGACGTGAGCACAAATGACATGAGGTAATTCCACAGCTGTTACCATAGCAACCAGACTGTAAACAAGAGCCAAACTCCACATAAACGACACAACAGTTCTGATCTGACACACAATAAGACCATAAAACACCTTTATTTAGTCCAACCATGGTTTAAACTGTCTCTGTGTCGCACACTGATGACATCACAGAGGGATTCTGCTCCACTTCCTGTCATTTTAAACTCTTATTTTTCATTTTTTTTCACAAACTGCAATTTAACAGAAGTAAAACTGTGATAAACATTTACCACAGGTTCTACACCAAACGGAGTCAGAATTAGAAAAACAGCAGAACTTTATAACAATAATGTCTTCATGTCGGTGAAATGGATCAGGGTCTAATTGTTCTTGTTTTTTAGCTTTTTCCATCAACAAAGCGAAATATTGAAGCAAAAGAGAAGACAACTGGATAAAGTAGACTACACTACAGTGTTCTCACTGAGGGGTTCTGGCATGACGGGGCGCCATGCTGCGGCTGGTCACCGCCACGCTCAAGAGATACCTCCAGGTATGAAGATCAAGACAATCTTAACCGGCATCCTTCGACCTCAGCCCAGCGAGAACACTGCACTATGTTGTAATCGTGCTGAAGTAATTGTGTGATAACAAATCATGACTCGTTTTTTATAACAAAGATAACATTATAAAATCAAAACGTTAAAAAAGAATAAACAATTTCTGATTTTCATCATTAACACACATATGTCATGTCATATTTTTCACGCAGAAGCCTTCAGTCATATTTCATCTTTTATTTGGTTGATAATGTATTTAAAAGTCTCGATGTTCAATAGAAATCATCACTGACTGAAATAATCATCCGTTTCAGGCCTGATTCCAACAAACTCAACAACTCATTATGATCACGTGTGTGAGAGAAAAGAGCTGAACTTGAACTTGTGTCGCTCCAGGAATAAAAACACAAACAAACAAACAAACAGAGAGACACAAACACACAAAGGCAGACACAGGGCGGACACAGGAAACGCTCTGATAACACCAGGATGTGTCATTATTCTGATAAAACATCACAGACAAAGTGCACAAGAACGTGGATCATTATCAGACATAAACGATCAAATTGCGTTGGTCATTATGAGCTTATTAAAAGTAAAAATGCTTAAACTATTTAGTCGTAAATACAAGTTCACCGCTGATATTACGCCATAAAACAGCTGATGCCACCACAGACATTGTCTGACTCCATCGCCACCACAGACATTGTTGATTCATTTCTCCCTGTGGCCCTCAGAGGCAACTGTTGTTGTGATTTTGGGCCTTACAAAAATAAATTGATTTGATTTGATTTGATCAAACATATTTCTGATCGAACAAAACAAAACGTGAGTGGAATCCAGCCCAGAGAACGGTTTGAAACGCCGGCAATAAGAGTTTTGCAGGTTCCAACTCGCACGGAATAAATGATTAAGACGAGATATTTACAGCCCGTCGTCGTATAATCATCCAGAAAACACGACGAACCGCAGCCGGTCTGAGTCGTGTCCCAAATAACACAGTAATAACATGGTAAAAACACAATAAAAACACAGTAATAACATAGTAAAAACACAGTAATAACATAGTAAAAACACAGTAAAAACACAGTAATACCACAGTAATAACACAGTAAAAACATAGTAAAAACACAGTAATACCACAGTAATGACATAGTAAAAACAGTAAAAACTCAGTAATACCACAGTAATACCACAGTAATAACACAGTAAAAACACAGTAAAAACACAGTAAAAACACAATAACACAATAATGACACAGTAAAAACACTAATACCACAGTAATAACACAGTAATAACGTCATCTCATGTACTTTTACTAATCGGGACGAGATATGACCAGCTTTTATATATATGTGACTAAAAAGAGTGTGAAAATAAACTAAAATGACTTCAAAAGCACAAATAAAGTATCAGTTTCACACAAATATTCCAAACAAAGCCAAATATGCGCGTGGCTAACGGTACGGCTAACGGTACGGCTAACGGTACGGCTAACGAAAGCGCGCGCTAATGAAGTGTTTGTATGTTAAACGTTTGAATACAAGGCCAACTTCTACCTTGGATACTCCACTACACAATTAACCATCTTTTATATTTATAACCGGTTTTGGGAAAGTAAACAACAACAAACGTCTTTCAAAGGAAAACACGCTGCTTTTCCATCTTTAAATTAGAGATAAACAGTCAAACAAACATAAAGCCGTTTTAATCCTACGTTATGTTTCTGACACTATAATCATAAACTATCAAAGGAAAAGTTCAGTTAAATGTTAAAAATGCGTTAAATTACGACATGTGAAGCTGTCAGGTCTGTGTAAAAGTAAAAAGTACACGAGGGGAAAGAAAAGAGTTACTTTTAACGTGGTTTTATCATTTTAGAACAACAAAGCTGGACGTTATAAACAGTTTAAAGCAGATGAATCTCAACGTGATCGAACCAGATCAGATCCAGCTTTTTCACCCACGAAACACAAAAATATCACGTTTAATTCTTCAAAACAAATGCATTTATGTAGCGCCTTTTTAACCATTTCTTTTTAACCACTGAGCTACTGCCACTGAGCTACTGCCACTACTGCCACTGAGCTACTGCCACTACTGCCACTGAGCTACTGCCACTACTGCCACTGAGCTACTGCCAACACTATCCAAGAATAACTCTATAACGCAAGAATAATAACTCTATAACACAAGAATAATAACTCTATAACGCAAGAATATTATTATTCTTGCGTTATAGACTTATTATTCTTGTGTTATAGAGTTATTATTCTTGTGTTATAGAGTTATTATTCTTGCGTTAGTTATTTTTCTTGTGTTATTATTCTTGCGTTAGTTATTATTCTTGTGTTATAGAGTTATTATTCTTGCGTTATAGAGTTATTATTCTTGCGTTATAGAGTTATTATTCTTGCGTTATAGTTATTATTCTTGCGTTATAGACTTATTATTCTTGTGTTATAGTTATTATTCTTGCGTTAGTTATTATTCTTGTGTTATAGAGTTATTATTCTTGCGTTATAGAGTTATTATTCTTGCGTTATAGAGTTATTATTCTTGTGTTATAGAGTTATTACTATTGTGTTATAGAGTTATTATAGAGTTATCTCTATAACACAAGAGTAATAACTCTATAACACAAGAATAATAACTAACGCAAGAATAATAACTATAACACAAGAGTAATAACTCTATAACACAAGAATAATAACTATAACACAAGAGTAATAACTCTATAACACAAGAATAATAACTCTATAACACAAGAGTAATAACTCTATAACACAAGAATAATAACTCTATAACACAAGAATAATAACTCTATAACACAAGAGTAATAACTCTATAACACAAGAATAATAACTCTATAACACAAGAGTAATAACTCTATAACACAAGAATAATAACTCTATAACACAAGAGTAATAACTCTATAACACAAGAGTAATAACTCTATAACACAAGAGTAATAACTCTATAACACAAGAGTAATAACTCTATAACACAAGAGTAATAACTCTATAACACAAGAATAATAACTCTATAACACAAGAGTAATAACTCTATAACACAAGAGTAATAACTCTATAACACAAGAATAATAACTCTATAACACAAGAGTAATAACTCTATAACACAAGAGTAATAACTCTATAACACAAGAATAATAACTCTATAACACAAGAATAATAACTCTATAACACAAGAGTAATAACTCTATAACACAAGAGTAATAACTCTATAACACAAGAATAATAACTCTATAACACAAGAATAATAACTCTATAACACAAGAGTAATAACTCTATAACACAAGAATAATAACTCTATAACACAAGAGTAATAACTCTATAACACAAGAGTAATAACTCTATAACACAAGAGTAATAACTCTATAACACAAGAATAATAACTCTATAACACAAGAATAATAACTCTATAACACAAGAGTAATAACTCTATAACACAAGAGTAATAACTATAACACAAGAATAATAACTCTATAACACAAGAGTAATAACTCTATAACACAAGAGTAATAACTCTATAACACAAGAATAATAACTCTATAACACAAGAGTAATAACTCTATAACACAAGAGTAATAACTCTATAACACAAGAATAATAACTCTATAACACAAGAGTAATAACTCTATAACACAAGAGTAATAACTCTATAACACAAGAGTAATAACTCTATAACACAAGAGTAATAACTCTATAACACAAGAGTAATAACTCTATAACACAAGAATAATAACTCTATAACACAAGAATAATAACTCTATAACACAAGAGTAATAACTCTATAACACAAGAATAATAACTCTATAACACAAGAGTAATAACTCTATAACACAAGAGTAATAACTCTATAACACAAGAATAATAACTCTATAACACAAGAATAATAACTCTATAACACAAGAGTAATAACTCTATAACACAAGAATAATAACTCTATAACACAAGAGTAATAACTCTATAACACAAGAGTAATAACTCTATAACACAAGAATAATAACTCTATAACACAAGAATAATAACTCTATAACACAAGAGTAATAACTCTATAACACAAGAATAATAACTCTATAACACAAGAATAATAACTCTATAACACAAGAATAATAACTCTATAACACAAGAATAATAACTCTATAACACAAGAACTCCGGCTCGTGTTCGTTCAGAACGTTTGGTACACGTAGAGCCCCGTTACACGTACGAGTCCCGTAACGTGCAACGTGAAACACGCCAAACATCAAACATGGATGAGGATGAGCTCATCCAGGCCCGGAGCATCTGCCGTGACAACGTTTTTGGAGTTTGCAACCGACAACCGCGAGCAACCGCGGGACCGGGCCGAGCGTGAGGGGACCGGGACCCTCCTTGTCTCCTTCCCTCCTCCACACGGGACGTGCTCGGAGTGTATGAATGACCGTGGAAACGTCACAAATCCATAAAACCGTCCGAGACTTCTTCTGCGGGACGCGTCTTCTTCTGCGGGACGCGTCTTCTTCTGCGGGACGCGTCTTCTTCTGCGGGACGCGTCTTCTTCTGCGGGACGCGTCTTCTGTGGTTTTAAAGCACTTTTATAGCTCGCGCTTGTATTAAACGCGACGCAGCCTCGAGAGAAACAACAATAGGCCGCTAAACTTCCCGGTGCTTTGGAGAGAAAGACGCGACCCTCGACTATTGTTCGTGGAAACCGGAGGGCCCCGCGCGCTTCGCCGCGCGCGCCTCAGGACGCGGCGCAAACGCTCCAACTGCGGATTAAACGCGTGATTATTGGACTTACTGTTCAGATCTTCATCCAGGTGTTTTCTCCTCACTTTACACTTTCTTTCCTGACGAAGCGTAGCCGCGCAGAGCCCGCCCCCTGACGCCGCGCTGGCCACACCCCGAGGGCAGGCCCCACCCCCGAGGCTCGGCCCCGCCCCCGCAAGCCGCCCCCGAGGTGATTTATTTATGGGCAAAAACTTGCACATTTTTAAAAATCATGATCAAACAAACTAAATATGAAGCATCCGTTTTATTTCCCATCAACACATTTGCAGTTGGTCATTTTAAATCCAGCAAAAAAACAACAAAAACTGAACAAACTCTTATAATAATTCACAAATGTAAATGTCACTGATAAAATTATGTGATGAACTTGGGACCAAAGAGTGCAAAGGGCGCCTCCACACCAGGGGGCGCTGGACATGAGGGGGCGCGCCACACCAGGGGGCGCTGGACATGAGGGGGCGCTCCACACCAGAGGGCGCTGGACATGAGGGGGCGCTCCACACCAGGGGGCGCTGGACATGAGGGGGCGCTCCACACCAGGGGGCGCTGGACATGAGGGGGCGCTCCACACCAGGGGGCGCTGGACATGAGGGGGCGCTCCACACCAGGGGGCGCTGGACATGAGGGGGCGCTCCACACCAGGGGGCGCTGGACATGAGGGGGCGCTCCACACCAGGGGGCGCTGGACATGAGGGGGCGCTCCACACCAGGGGGCGCTCCACACAATGTTTAGGATGCTCAGAACGCTTTGGGTGAGTGAGCGATGCATGTGGAGCTCTAAAGAGTTCAAAATGTGTATTTCACGTTTCAAAACAGTAAAAATCAGGTCCAGCGCCTTTAAAAACATTATTGTTCGTACGTTATTGGCCTTTAAACTTTCTCTAGTACCTTTACTTTGGATTCTCATGTTTTAGAACCCAGAACAATGCACGATTCAGTCAAGATTTGGCGTTAGCGCTCCATCTACTGGCAGCAGAGGGAATTGCCACGGGGGAAATGAGCAAAAAGCTAGCTTGCCCCGACATGCTAATGTAATCACGCAGATGTAACGTACGCGATTCGAGGCAGAAATTCTCAGAACGAGTTTGAAGATGATTTATGGTCTTAAAAACAGCACATGAGACCTCCTGATCTCGACCTTTGGCATTACAAATTAGATTTTTATTTTTTAAGAGTGTTTTCTGAGGACCTCGTAAACAGGATTAATGAAACAAGTGTAAATGACGCTAAAAACAACTCCAGATATGTTTTTGATGAGGAAACAATGTTAGAACATGGTTGAAAACTCAAAAAAAAAAAGTTAAATTTGCAGATGTGTCCTTACATTTTTTTTTATTACAGTACATATTGAATTGAATGCGTCGCGTCTTCCGATAGCTTTACCCCCGAAATTAAAATTATAATGCCAAATGTGTGCCACAGTGATCCACTCCATAGCATTACAGCGGGCTAAAACTTAACTTTAATATGTATTTAATCATTTTGAGGCTTGATATCGTCCTAAAAAGTTACATTGTGCAGCTTTAACCACTCATACAATTATTATCCATTTCAAATCATACATTCACTTAATAACCACACACTCCCTCACACACAATCAATCACACACACGAGAAATGCGCAAAGTTTAGTGCCCAGAAAACACAAAACGAAACATTCTTCAATATTTAAAAATCAGAAAAAAGTTGAAAATCATGAAATATCAACATCTCGTCCTCTCAGGGGGGAAAAAAAGGACCTAACGAGGATTTGGCCCAAATCGTAAGTCCGGGTTTAATCAAAAGTGGCCAGAGTTTCAGTTTGAACGGCCTTCCTCACACAAACAGTGAGTCCATTGAAAAAAAAAGAATGCTAAATCGCCGTACCGACGCGCGTCAACAAAAAAATCCTGCCCTTGTTGAAGTTTTTTGCAGTAGTCGCAGCAGTAGTAGTAGTAGTAGTAGTAGTAGTAGTGGTTGTGATTGTTGTTGTTGGTCAGTTCCGGTGGTTGATCAGTTCCGGTGGTTGATCAGTAGGTGGCGTTGGCGGGTTCCCTCCCCGAGCAGAACAGAATATCCGCCTTGGCGCTGATGACGAAGGTTAAAAAGAGGGACAGGAGCAGGATGCCGATGCCGACTCCCAACGTCAGCATCTGGAGAGGGAAGCAAACGAGGGACCGGGGCGTGAGCATGAATGTTGAAATCGCCAGTAACTTACAAAGCCGTTAATAACCTGGCGCCCGCTTACGTTAAAAGATCTTCCTGTCCCGTACCGTCTCGTAAAACAGTTCCCATTAAAAATACCCTTCGACTTTAGCTCCATCCTTTTTTTTTTTTTTTTTCTGTGCCGTGCTAAAGTTAGGGCTGCAACAAGTTAATCGATTAAACGCAACTTATCGATGATTTGAGTAATTGCGAACTAATTTAAGTAAGTGAACAATCGTGAACTGGTCTGTGCGCAGGTTCCAGAACACGCCATAAGCTGAGAAAAGAAGTTTTATGACTCAAATTGAGATCTAACTGCATAAAAATGATGTGTAAAATGATGGAAACGCCGCGTATTTGATGAAAACGTTCATGTGCTCCACCAGGATCTTCAAATGGCTTCACTTCATCTACGTCACATTTAGTGCAAATCTTTTCTTTTGCCTTTCAAACAACTTATCTGTTAATCAAAAGAATCATGGCCAGACTAATGGATCAGTAAAACGATCGTCAGTTGCAGCACTAGATAAAATCATTAATATTTACGAAGGCAAAATGTGATGTACACCGAACCGAACCTCCTGTAATTATCATCTGACAAACAAAACTATATGAAAACAACTTTATTTTGTATGAAGTAATGTTTATATGGTCCGATAAATGCATTTTGTTGCGCAAATTGTGACAAAATCTGCTTGGCTTTTGTCATTATCAACAGATTTTTCAAAATTTTCTTCACAAATTGTTCAAATAAAGTCAGAGAATTTTTCATCGTTTGAAATTTTCACCATGCAAAAACCCCCCCTCACCTCTAAGTCGTGACTGGCCACGAGGAAAATGCGTCCGGTGATCTTCTTCCAGCGCGACTCGGTCCAGGTGGAGTAGTCCGAGGTGGCGAGCGTGTCCAGGTCGAAGGCGGGTGAGATCGCCGGAGGCTGACGCACCGACGACCGGACGCAGAAGCTGCCGCGCTCGGTGCCGTTCGGGGCAAGCGCACCCTGAACCCACATGTAACTGTACAGCTGAGCAAGGAGACAAAACCAGGAGAAACAGGTTCAAAAAAACGGGTTTGGGCAGTATTCTAGTAAAGGATCTTTGTAGGACACGAGAAATGTGCAAAAATGTGTCTGTGAGAGTATGTTAAAGGACACGTATTAAGAATTATTTGTATCGTTAATGACTTTGAATCTGCTTGTGTATGTTTTTAGCGTTTTGATGATTGTGGGAAGAAACATCACAATTTTACCTTCACTTCATGACATCAAACTTTCTAAATGAAAACGTAACGCTATAGTCACACAAACAGCCAGACAAAGTACCATATTTTCTGGACTATAAGTCGCACCTTTTTTCATAGTTTTGGCCGGGGTGCGACTTATACTCCAGAGCGATTTATATGACGTTATTCGTTATTTTCACACTGACAACCACAAGAGGGCGCTCTAGACTCTAAGTGACGCAGAAGAAGAATCTGCACTTCCTCTTCCTCTGGAGTTTGTGGAGTTGTTTAGAAGTGACACAGAGGAAGAAGAATTCAATGGATTTAGTGATTTGGGGTAAAACTGATGCTTTGCTAAACTTGTTAGCATGTTCTTTATGCTATAGTTATCTGAATAACTGTTCATATGTTACGTTAACATACCAGACACTTACCACAGTTCTGTCTGTGCCTCATGTAGCTGAAGGTGTTAGCGTTAGCATACGTCATGTAGCTGAAGGTGTTAGCGTTAGCATACGTCATGTAGCTGAAGGTGTTAGGGTTAGCATACGTCATGTAGCTGAAGGTGTTAGCGTTAGCATACGTCATGTAGCTGAAGGTGTTAGCGTTAGCATACGTCATGTAGCTGAAGGTGTTAGCGTTAGCATACGTACACCTATTCACCATGTTCTCTCATCTGTTATTATTTTAAGGGAGTGTCTACAGAGCCGCGGCGCGCGGCTGAAACTGCCATGTTATTTTGTACCGCGGGTTACGGTTAGGGTTAGCCATGAGGCTATAATGGCCGTGCCGCGGCTCCTGAAACTGCTGGGCTATGTGACCGCGCCACTGCTCTGCAGCCACGGCCTTGTTTTAAATTTCAAGATTAAATGTCTGTTTTTGGTCTTACATTTCCCCCAAAAATGCGACTTATACTCCAGTGCGACTTATATGTGTTTTTTCTTCTGTATTATGCATTTTTTGGCTGGTGCGACTTATACTCCGGAAAATACAGTACATTAGAATGAACTGAAACGACTCAAACTCTATTTCGAAGTGTTTACCCCCTCCCGCTCACGCCTCCGTCCCCTCCCGCTCACGCCTCCGTCCCCTCCCGCCTTCGGCCCCTCCCGCTCACGCCTTCGGCCCCTCCCGCTCACGCCTTCGGCCCCTCCCGCTCACGCCTTCGGCCCCTCCCGCTCACGCCTTCGGCCCCTCCCGCTCACGCGTTCGTCCCCTCCCACTCACGTGTTTGCTCTCCTTGTCGTCGGCATTCTCCCTCTGACCCTTGCAGTCGTCCTGGGTCACGTTGACCACGGTGCCGGTCAGATTGGCCAAGATGAACTCGACCAGGAAGGACGGCTCGCTCTTCTGTAAGTGGATGCCCGTGTAGAAGTTCGTGGGTCTGTCCACTGCGGCACAGGGGCAAACGCAGCGGGTTAACGTCCGGGATGAGAGTCCACGGTATCCACGTTTACGATTATTGTGAGGAAAATTCATCACGATATAACGGTTGTTCCGTTTCCAAATTAAGTTTGAATGTAATTTTTCCCATTTGCTGTGTCAGTCCGGGCCACAATATGGTACATTTTTCAATAAATATCCCAACTCTACATGTATCGTGATCAAATCTAAATGATGATCTGGTCCCCAAATCTGGTCCAAACAAAAAAAGATTATTTTTTTTTGGATCTGGTTCAAAAAAGAAAAGAAAAAGAAAGAAGGAAAAAAAAATTGTGATCTGGTCCGAACAAAAAAAGAAAAAGAAAAAGAGAAACATTGACCATATTGTAAATGTTGTTTTGGAAACGTGCTGAATTAGAAGATGAAATACATGTTCCTTCCTCACGGCCCCTTCCTCACGGCCCCTTCCTCACGGCCCCTTCCTCACGGCCCCTTCCTCACGACCCCGCCCTCACGACCCCGCCCTCACGACCCCGCCCTCACGACCCCACCCTCACGACCCCGCCCTCACGACCCCGCCCTGTGCACACGCGTCCACTCACCGAGGCGGCTCACAAAGTCTGAAGGAACCATCTGCTGGAACCAGGAGTTATTGGACTTGACCAGAAAGCCGTACAGCATCTGCGTCACCTGGGAAACAACAAGTGTTTGATTAGGGCGACGGAGAACGCGCTCTCGATCCGGCTCGCGCAAAAAAAACCTCACAATTTGCGGGTCGGCGGCGATGGAAGCGGCTCGGGCGGCGTCACCTCCGGCCTGCAGGAAGAGCGCCTGAGCGACCACCGTGGCCACGTTCGCCAGAGCCTGGACACAAACACGTGTAAGTGACATGCAACGTGTTTGGCGGAGTGTGGCTCTGACTGACCTTTGCCGTCTCGGTGACAAAGCTCAGCCGCTCGTCGGGCGTCAGCTCCGGCGGGTACGACATGTTCAGGTTTTCTGGGTTGTCGAACATGCTCTCGTAATATCTGCGGGAGAGAAAAGACACACGGTGAGACTGATGTGGATTTGTCTGAGGAAAAAGCCATTTCTGATGTTTGATTCTTCACGACTAAAACGCAGTGAACACGATTATATTTCAGATTTTACTCAACGTTTTGCCCGTTTGTCCACAGTAAAGTTTATATTTGTACTTCCTGGTTGGACGTGAGCACAAATATGACACAGATTTGGTCGCCGTGCGGAGCTCCTCCCAGCGACACGCCCCTCCCGGCCGCGCTCTCACCTGTTGGTAAACTCGGACGGGTGGTCCTGGATGACGATGCCGGGGAAGGGCCGCGCCCGGAGGAAACGCTGGAAGGACGACGGCGGCAGCGGCTGAGACTGGTCCGGCTCGCTCACGGTGACGTTGGCGTTTCTGCCCGCGGTCATGAGGTTTTCAACCAGCTTCTTCACCTGAGAAACAGGAAACAGTTACACACTTAAACGTGACAGGGGAGAACAAGCGGGCTATTTTCAAACCGTTATTGTACAATTTACGGTTTACAATGAACAAAGTGATAAGAGAAAAGCATAGTTTGTCCTCTTTAAATGTTCAGTAAACTGCATGATTAGTAGAAATCCAGGACATGCCGTGTTTATCTGAGCAGAAAACATTTATACATATCATTGTTCTTGTTATAATGGACAAAAGCTTCATACACAGCGGTAGGAAACCTTTATATTCTCTGTCGTGCAGCGGAGTTTCACCGGTTTCAATCGATAATTGTGATTATTCAGGTCAAAGTATAATCGTAAGAACTAAAAACAAATAATCGTGACCATTTTAGAAGGAAAATTATGTGATTTCTATTAAATCTGGGACCAAAAAGTGCACTTAAATGTACTGTGAGATTTATGTGACAGTTTATATCACAATAACTTGACTTCTGCGTTCAGTTTATTGTATCACGTTCAATAATTGTGAATAAACGTGAATAGTGACTATTTACAGTGAAAAAATGTAAATAACCGTGAATAATCGTGAATAACCATGAATAATCGTAAATAACCATGAATAATCGTAAATAAACGTGAATAACAGTGAATAATCGTTAACGTGTGACGTTTCTTCTCACTATAGCAACAGTAAAACTCTTATAGTGACTTCCCCAGATGGCAGTATTTTGAGGCTTCGTGCCGCTGGAGCTTCGTGCCGCTCGGGCTCATGGCTTCGTGGGGCTTTGGTTTCGGCATCGCTCGTTTTTCTTCGTTTTTGCACCGATATTTAACAACTGGCTTTGCTCTTTCTTAATCAAACAGAAAACCTGAGTATGCGTTTCACATCCGGGCAAAACCACATCACAAACCTCCTCGTGGACGCTGGTGTTCTTTCGAGACACGGGATCCGAGTGGAGCCAGATCGGAGAACTCGCCGCTCGCAGTCCCACCTGTAACCACGGCGACAAATAAACGCCATATATTAAAAAAAAAAAAAATAGAAACGACTCGACGTGGAGGTGTGAAACGGCACCGACCTGTCCCACTTCCACCACCGAGTGAATGTTGTCCAGGTCCAGAGGGAACTGCCCGTTGTCCATGTCGTACACCATCTTGGAGCTGCCGATGTAGTCGAACGTTTCCTGGCGAAAGAGGCGGAAAGAAGTCGTTTAAAGATGACGCGGGTGATGGAGAAATGCGTTGTCACGGACACGGTGGAAACGGCTTAAACCGAACTACTGCAAACGCTCCGACTCGGCCCACTTTACACTGCAACATACTGTACTTTTTACTGCAAAATCCTCTGTCTTTACCACCTTAATATGTACATTTTGTGTTGAGACGGACCTGATTACAGTACCGAAGTCACACCGGAGTACAAGTCGCACCAGCCAAAAAATGCATAATAGAGAAGAAAAAAAAACATGTATAAGTCGCACTGGAGTATGAAATATGGAGTATAAGTTGCATTTTGGGGGGAAATGTACCACTAAATCACTAAATCCATTGAATTATTCTTCCTCTGTGTCACTGCTAAACAACTCCTCAAACTCTGGAGGTAGAGGAAGTGCAGATTCTTCTTTCTAGAGCACCCTCTTGTGGTTGCCAGTGTGAAAATAAGGAATAATATCACACATAAGTCGCTCTGGAGTATAAATTGCATCCCGACCAAAACAATGAAAAAAGGTGCAATTTATAGTCCGGAAAATACGGTATTTACCATCAATTAAATGCGTTTGGACACCCCTGGTTTACACTGTGCAGTTAAATCCTCATTACTTGCTTCCCTTGACAATAGCTACAGTATTTTCCGGACTACAAGTCACATATTTTTTCATAGTTTTGGCCGGGGAGCGACTTATATTTATATTTATACTTAAATACTTATATACTTATACTCCAGTGCAACTTATATATGTTTTATTTCTTCTCTATTATGCCTTTTTTGGCTGGTGAGAATGTGTGTGTGAAGGCGAACTGGATCTGTCGTGATGCGTGTGTGAAGGCGAACTGGACCTGTCGTGATGTGTGTGTGAAGGCGAACTGGACCTGTCGTGATGTGTGTGTGAAGGCGAACTGGATCTGTCGTGATGCGTGTGTGAAGGCGAACTGGTCCTGTCGTGATGTGTGTGTGTGAAGGCGAACTGGATCTGTCGTGATGCGTGTGTGAAGGCGAACTGGACCTGTCGTGATGCGTGTGTGAAGGCGAACTGGACCTGTCGTGATGTGTGTGTGAAGGCGAACTGGTCCTGTCGTGATGTGTGTCTGAAGGCGAACTGGACCTGTCGTGATGTGTGTGTGAAGGCGAACTGGTCCTGTCGTGATGTGTGTGTGAAGGCGAACTGGACCTGTCGTGATGTGTGTCTGAAGGCGAACTGGACCTGTCGTGATGTGTGTGTGAAGGCGAACTGGTCCTGTCGTGATGTGTGTGTGAAGGCGAACTGGACCTGTCGTGATGTGTGTGTGAAGGCGAACTGGACCTGTCGTGATGCGTGTGTGTGAAGGCGAACTGGATCTGTCGTGATGCGTGTGTGAAGGCGAACTGGACCTGTCGTGATGCGTGTGTGAAGGCGAACTGGACCTGACGTGATGTGTGTGTGAAGGCGAACTGGACCTGTCGTGATGTGTGTGTGTGTGAAGGCGAACTGGACCTGTCGTGATGTGTGTGTGAAGGCGAACTGGACCTGTCGTGATGTGTGTGTGAAGGCGAACTGGACCTGACGTGTGTGTGAAGGCGAACTGGACCTGACGTGTGTGTGAAGGCGAACTGGACCTGACGTGTGTGTGTGTGTGAAGGCGAACTGGACCCGTCGTGATGTGTGTGTGAAGGCGAACTGGACCCGTCGTGATGAGTGTGTGAAGGCGAACTGGACCTGACGTGTGTGTGTGTGTGTGAAGGCGAACTGGACCTGACGTGTGTGTGTGTGTGTGTCTGAAGGCGAACTGGACCTGACGTGATGTGTGTGTGAAGGCGAACTGGACCTGACGTGATGTGTGTGTGAAGGCGAACTGGACCTGTCGTGATGTGTGTGTGTGAAGGCGAACTGGACCTGTCGTGATGTGTGTGTGTGAAGGCGAACTGGACCTGTCGTGATGTGTGTGTGTGAAGGCGAACTGGACCCGACGTGATGTGTGTGTGAAGGCGAACTGGACCTGACGTGATGTGTGTGTGAAGGCGAACTGGACCTGTCGTGATGTGTGTGTGAAGGCGAACTGGACCTGTCGTGATGTGTGTGTGAAGGCGAACTGGACCTGTCGTGATGTGTGTGTGAAGGCGAACTGGACCTGTCGTGATGTGTGTGTGTGAAGGCGAACTGGACCCGACGTGATGTGTGTGTGAAGGCGAACTGGACCTGACGTGATGTGTGTGTGAAGGCGAACTGGACCTGTCGTGATGTGTGTGTGAAGGCGAACTGGTCCTGTCGTGATGTGTGTCTGAAGGCGAACTGGACCTGTCGTGATGTGTGTGTGAAGGCGAACTGGTCCTGTCGTGATGTGTGTGTGAAGGCGAACTGGACCTGTCGTGATTGTGTGTGAAGGCGAACTGGACCTGACGTGATGTGTGTGTGTGAAGGCGAACTGGACCTGTCGTGATGTGTGTGTGAAGGCGAACTGGACCTGTCGTGATGTGTGTGTGTGAAGGCGAACTGGTCCTGTCGTGATGTGTGTCTGAAGGCGAACTGGACCTGTCGTGATGTGTGTGTGAAGGCGAACTGGACCTGACGTGTGTGTGAAGGCGAACTGGACCTGACGTGTGTGTGAAGGCGAACTGGACCTGACGTGTGTGTGAAGGCGAACTGGACCTGACGTGTGTGTGTGTGAAGGCGAACTGGACCCGTCGTGATGTGTGTGTGAAGGCGAACTGGACCCGTCGTGATGAGTGTGTGAAGGCGAACTGGACCTGACGTGTGTGTGTGTGTGTGAAGGCGAACTGGACCTGACGTGTGTGTGTGTGTGAAGGCGAACTGGACCTGACGTGATGTGTGTGTGAAGGCGAACTGGACCTGACGTGATGTGTGTGTGAAGGCGAACTGGACCTGTCGTGATGTGTGTGTGTGAAGGCGAACTGGACCTGTCGTGATGTGTGTGTGTGAAGGCGAACTGGACCTGTCGTGATGTGTGTGTGTGAAGGCGAACTGGACCTGTCGTGATGTGTGTGTGTGAAGGCGAACTGGACCCGACGTGATGTGTGTGTGAAGGCGAACTGGACCTGACGTGATGTGTGTGTGAAGGCGAACTGGACCTGTCGTGATGTGTGTGTGAAGGCGAACCGGACCTGTCGTGATGTGTGTGTGAAGGCGAACTGGACCTGTCGTGATGTGTGTGTGTGAAGGCGAACTGGACCCGACGTGATGTGTGTGTGAAGGCGAACTGGACCTGACGTGATGTGTGTGTGAAGGCGAACTGGACCTGTCGTGATGTGTGTGAAGGCGAACTGGACCTGACGTGACGCGTGTGTGAAGGCGAACTGGACCTGACGTGATGCGTGTGTGAAGGCGAACTGGACCTGTCGTGATGCGTGTGTGAAGGCGAACTGGACCTGACGTGATGCGTGTGTGAAGGCGAACTGGACCTGACGTGATGTGTGTGTGAAGGCGAACTGGACCTGACGTGATGTGTGTGTGAAGGCGAACTGGACTCGACGTGTGCGTGTGTGAAGGCGAACTGGATCTGTCGTGATGCGTGTGTGAAGGCGAACTGGACCTGTCGTGATGCGTGTGTGAAGGCGAACTGGACCTGTCGTGATGTGTGTGAAGGCGAACTGGACCTGACGTGATGTGTGTGTGAAGGCGAACTGGACCCAACGTCTGTGTGTGTGAAGGCGAACTGGACCCAACGTCTGTGTGTGTGAAGGCGAACTGGACCCGACGTGATGTGTGTGTGTGAAGGCGAACTGGACCCGACGTGATGTGTGAAGGCGAACTGGACCTGACGTGATGTGTGTGTGAAGGCGAACTGGACCTGACGTGATGTGTGTGTGAAGGCGAACTGGACCTGACGTGATGTGTGTGTGTGAAGGCGAACTGGACCTGACGTGATGTGTGTGTGAAGGCGAACTGGACCTGTCGTGATGTGTGTGTGAAGGCGAACTGGACCTGTCGTGATGTGTGTGTGAAGGCGAACTGGACCCGACGTGATGTGTGTGTGAAGGCGAACTGGACCTGTCGTGATGTGTGTGTGTGAAGGCGAACTGGACCCGACGTGATGTGTGTGTGAAGGCGAACTGGACCTGTCGTGATGTGTGTGTGAAGGCGAACTGGACCCGACGTGATGTGTGTGTGAAGGCGAACTGGACCTGTCGTGATGTGTGTGTGAAGGCGAACTGGACCTGTCGTGATGTGTGTGTGAAGGCGAACTGGACCTGTCGTGATGTGTGTGTGTGAAGGCGAACTGGACCCGACGTGATGTGTGTGTGTGAAGGCGAACTGGACCTGTCGTGATGTGTGTGTGTGTGAAGGCGAACTGGACCCGACGTGACGTGTGTGTGTGAAGGCGAACTGGACTGACCCCTTCAAAGAAGGCGTAGACGATGGTCTTGTTGGGCGGGGCCTCCTCAGAGATGTTCCTCAGAGCGTGAGCGGCGGCCAACAGAGCGATCAGGCCCGAAGCACTGCTCTGACCTCCAGGGGCCACGTCGAAGAAGAAGGAGCGGCTGTCCAACTGAAGAGGAGGAGGGAGGAGAGGAGGCAAGGAAGAGGAGGAGATGGGAGGAAGGAAGGAGGAGGAGGCAGGAGAGAGGAAGGAGGAGGAGGAGGAAGGAAGAGGAAGGAGGAAGGAACAAAGAAGAAAGAATAAGGAAAGAGAAGGAAGTAAAGGAAGAGAAAAGGAAGACAAAGGAAGGAGGAAAAAGCGGGAAGACGGAGAGAGAAATTATGAACGAAAACATGGGACAAACTTAATATTCAACATAAAGACCGACTGTTGCTGCCTCCCTCACGCGCTCCCCCCGCGCGCTCTCCTCACTGGGAACCTGCTCTCCTCACTGGGAACGCGCTCGCCTCACTGGGAACGCGCTCTCCTCACTGGGAACCTGCTCTCCTCACTGAGAACCTGCTCTCCTCACTGAGAACCTGCTCTCCTCACTGGGAACCTGCTCTCCTCACTGAGAACCTGCTCTCCTCACTGGGAACCTGCTCTCCTCACTGGGAACCTGCTCTCCTCACTGGGAACCTGCTCTCCTCACTGAGAACCTGCTCTCCTCACTGAGAACCTGCTCTCCTCACTGGGAACCTGCTCTCCTCACGAAGAACAACACTTACTCTGGCGGCAGCGAGGACGACGCTCTCAAACTCCTTGTGTCCCTTCTTCGTGTTGTTGATCGGTCGAGTCGAAGCCCAAACGTTTGTGCCGCCCAAAGGATCACACACCATCTCTGCAGAGCAACAAGACCACATTCAGTCTAGAGAGCAGGAGATCAAGAGGGTCAGATGGAGCAGAGGACACAGAGGCGATGTTCAGAGGACACAGAGGAGATGTTCAGAGGACACAGAGGAGATGTTCAGAGGACACAGAGGAGATGTTCAGAGGACACAGAGGAGATGTTCAGAGGACACAGAGGAGATGTTCAGAGGACACAGAGGAGATGTTCAGAGGACACAGAGGAGATGTTCAGAGGACACAGAGGAGATGTTCAGAGGACACAGAGGAGATGTTCAGAGGACACAGAGGAGATGTTCAGAGGACACAGAGGAGATGTTCAGAGGACACAGAGGAGATGTTCAGAGGACACAGAGATGTTCAGAGGACACAGAGGAGATGTTCAGAGGAGACAGAAGAGAGAGAACACAGAGGAGATGTTCAGAGGACACAGGAGATGTTCAGAGGACACAGAGGAGATGTTCAGAGGACACGTTCAGGGGACACGTTCAGGGGACACGTTCAGAGGACACTGAGGGTTAGTTGCTTAGATACCGGGGCTGATGCTGTAGTCGTTGATCTTGTTCCTCCTGATGCAGGTGGGCGTGTCTGTGACTGCAGACATGTGAGAGAACAGCTGCATGGCACACAGCGGGTACTCGGGCACGCTGCCGTTCACCCCGCGGTTATGTTCAAAGTAACACTGGGAAAAACACACGGAAACAACGTGAACACGGGCCACGGTCACGACCTCAGACGAACAGACACATGCGCTACCTTTATGCGCTAAATTAAACTGAACTTTTAAATATTGTAGTACCGTTAATGCGCTAAATTAAACTGAACTTTTAAATATTGTAGTACCGTTAATGCTCTAAATTAAACTGAACTTTTGAGTATTGTAGTACCATTAATGCTCTAAATTAAACTGAACTTTTGAGTATTGTAGTACCATTAATGCTCTAAATTAAACTGAACTTTTAAGTATCATAGTTTGCATGAGAAACGTCAGATTTCAGAGGCGTCAAAAGCAAACGCCGACCCTTGCAGTGTCTGTAACCATAGAAACCGTCTGGTTACCTGGCGTATGAGTTGCGTGTCTTTGTCGTCTTTCAGAGAGAAAATGGGGAAGTCGAACTCTTCGTAGGACAGGCCGTTTCCCTGGCTATTCCACAATGTCCCGTTGCAGTGAGCGTAGGCCGGGTCGTACTTCTCCGTGTACACGCCTGAAACACACGTGACGAATGTTTATGAAGGTCTAACTTTGACTTTATCTGGAGTATTTGTACCTGGTATAAATATAAATGAGTTTTACAACAATTGAGCAGGAATTTGAGGAGAAAAAGTTGAAAAATATGTAGAAAATAACAGGAAGTGACATCACACCAGGGACACTCCTTACGTTCAAAGGTTATGTATAATTTACACAAAAGAAAACACAATTTTTGTTTTTAAAAATTGACAATAGATAAGTTTTGGCCCAGTGTGTGTAGTGTGATGTCATCCATCACAAACAGGAAGTACAACTATAAACCTAAAAAATTATCTATTCTGGGATAAAACGTATATAATTTTGAGCTAAACTCTGGCAATTATTTATATTAACTCGATAAGTTTAACCTTTATGTAACCGGGAAAGTGATTCGTAGCACACAAAAACACAATGTAGTACAGTTTATGAAAAACAACTGCACTCTAATTATACATTATAATCAAGCTTATAGTGAAAAGATGCAAGGAAACCATTTTAACTGCGGTTCTATAATGATATTGTACAGAAAATGAACTTTAAAATACAATATAAACAACATTAAAGGTGGAAATGTTGCAACTGAAGGCTTCTGGACGCAGCGTATTTACATAATTTTTTGACATTTTGATTTAATAACGACGCAGTCTGTGTTGTAAACGGTCTTTTTGTAAGTGTTTGAAAATGGGTGAGTGGCCACTCACCTGTGTGCTCGTGAGGGGAGGGGCCGCTCACCTGTGTTCTCGTTGGGGAAGGGGGCGCTCACCTGTGTTCTCGTTGGGGAAGGGGGCGCTCACCTGTGTTCTCGTTGGGGAAGGGGGCGCTCACCTGTGTTCTCGTGAGGGGAGGGGCCGCTCACCTGTGTTCTCGTTGGGGAAGGGGGCGCTCACCTGTGTTCTCGTGAGGGGAGGGGCCGCTCACCTGTGTTCTCGTTGGGGAAGGGGGCGCTCACCTGTGTTCTCGTGAGGGGAGGGGCCGCTCACCTGTGTTCTCGTTGGGGGAGGGGGCGCTCACCTGTGTTCTCGTTGGGGGAGGGGGCGCTCACCTGTGTTCTCGTGAGGGGAGGGGCCGCTCACCTGTGTTCTCGTGAGGGGAGGGGGCGCTCACCTGTGTTCTCGTGAGGGGAGGGGGCGCTCACCTGTGTTCTAGTGAGGGGAGGGGGCGCTCACCTGTGTTCTCGTTGGGGAGGGGGCGCTCACCTGTGTTCTCGTTGGGGGAGGGGGCGCTCACCTGTGTTCTCGTTGGGGGAGGGGGCGCTCACCTGTGTTCTCGTGAGGGGAGGGGGCGCTCATCTGTGTTCTCGTGAGGGGAGGGGGCGCTCACCTGTGTTCTCGTTGGGGGAGGGGGCGCTCACCTGTGTTCTCGTTGGGGGAGGGGGCGCTCACGTGTGTTCTCGTGAGGGGGCGCTCACCTGTGTTCTCGTGAGGGGGCGCTCACCTGTGTTCTCGTGAGGGGAGGGGGCGCTCACCTGTGTTCTCGTGAGGGGAGGGGGCGCTCACCTGTGTTCTCGTGAGGGGAGGGGGCGCTCATCTGTGTTCTCGTGAGGGGAGGGGCCGCTCACCTGTGTTCTCGTTGGGGGAGGGGGCGCTCACGTGTGTTCTCGTGAGGGGAGGGGGCGCTCACCTGTGTTCTCGTGAGGGGAGGGGGCGCTCATCTGTGTTCTCGTGAGGGGAGGGGGCGCTCACGTGTGTTCTCGTGAGGGGAGGGGGCGCTCACCTGTGTTCTCGTGAGGGGAGGGGGCGCTCACCTGTGTTCTCGTGAGGGGAGGGGGCGCTCACCTGTGTTCTCGTGAGGGGAGGGGGCGCTCACCTGTGTTCTCGTGAGGGGAGGGGGCGCTCACCTGTGTTCTCGTGAGGGGAGGGGGCGCTCACCTGTGTTCTCGTGAGGGGAGGGGGCGCTCACGTGTGTTCTCGTGAGGGGAGGGGCCGCTCACCTGTGTTCTCGTTGGGGCAGGTGTTGTGAGGGGAGAACCCGCCCGGCAGGTTCGTTCCCGGCTGGATGACGGCGACGCCGGCCACTCTGCGAGAGCCGCTCTTCAGTTTCATCATGATCGACCTGGAAACAAACGGAGGAGAAACTGTAGAGGACGATCTACTGTTACTGCGCCTACGACACAGATTATATACTTTACATTTTGTCCAATCATTTCTATCTATGACGTTTTAGAGTTAGTATTTTGACAGAAAATGTTACTTATATTTCTATTTTAGTTGAATAATTACTCCAAAAAGTATCTTTAACAGGATGTGGTAAATATTGAGCCGTATTTGGTGGGGGAAATATTCAAATAACATTAGGGTTAGGGTTAGCCATGAGGCTATATGTCAGTGCTGCGGTTCCTGAAACTGCTGGTCTATTTGACCGCGCCGCGGCTCTGCAGCCACGGCCTTTTTTAATATATTTAGCAACATTAAATGTTTGCGTACGTGATTAAAATCACTCAAAGTAAAAGAAACAACGTTTTAGGGTGTTCTTTGACAGTGTATTTTCACAAAGGAGCTGCAGGGGGAGCTCTACCGCTAAAGTTACTTGGTTCTGCTGTTTTTGCAGTTTAAATATCATTATAACTCAAAGATGATTGTAGTAGCAGTACCTGGTGAAGAGCGCCGCCTCCAGGATGACCGTATATGGAGGGCTGTGGCCAGTGTTCAGGACCCAGTCCAGGTTTTCCTCCGATTCAAGGACATGGAGGACGCCCACATCACCGGACAGAGAGGCTGAGAGAGAGACGGAGGAAGAGAGAGAAAAACACAAAATTATACTACCTTATTAAACGTTCTGGTCTTATACTATTTCTGAAAAAGTTAATTAAATAAATCTTATTATTTATCGTACATAAAGTTGATCGACTAAAACACCATTGGTCAGACGTTTTGTCTGACGCCGGGGAAACTACGACTGACACAACGTTTCCGAGTCACGTCTGGTTTATATTTGCGGTGGCGTCACAAACTCACACTGACAGCCGATCTGGTGCGTGGCGTTGAGCAGCCGCACACACGGCACCGTGTAGTTCAGGGCCACGTAAATCTTATTCTCCACAGAGTTACAGCTGATCCCTGGTAAACAACAACAACAACAACAAACAAAACACAATTCATCATCCTCATCATAAATGTAAAGGATGTCAAGATTAGGTCAATCGTGATTATTTAGGTCACAATAAAGACAAAAAAATATATATATAAAATTGTGACAGTTTTAGAAGAATAATTATTACTTTTTAATTCAATTTATAGAAAAGTGGCAATTTTCTTCTTTTTTTTAAATTTAACAACATAAACAAACACAATGAAAAAGAAAACAAGACCGGAGAGAGAAACGACAGAGTAAAAAGACAGAAAAGTGCATTTTTAAAAAAAGTTAAATTAAAAGAAATTTGACAAATTTAGAAGCAAAATTAAGTCCTTTCGGCTCAGCATTTCCTCAAAAACGTGCTTTTTTATCTTGTCGTTTATGTCAAAATGCTCTTTTATAAAGTTAAATAAAGCAGGTGACGCACTGAGGAGCGGTCAACGTGAAGAAAACACAAAGAAAAGAACATTTAGGATTTTATCGCCATTTTGGTCGCGATGTAAATAATTGTGAATGATTGTTAAATTACAACGTTTATTCTCGCAATCTTTGTTACACTAAAAGTTGAATCTGGTCCAGAGTCTGTACAATTTCAAAATAAGCCTGAATGTGATTTATTCCATTTCCTGTGTGTCCATGGTAACGTGGGCCCAGTTCTTGACCAAAAGTTCTACATTATAAACACGCTCCAATTCTTCATCTGTCAAAACAAAACTACCTTCTCTTTCCTGTATTTTTTTAAATATATTTATTAGCGTGTTTGTCCAGATTATGAATGTATGTATTATAGTTTAAAGTGACTGTATTAATTCTGAAATATCACAGTTCCTCCACAGATTTAGTCTCCCTGAATGCACTCTGTTTGTCCATTTCCATTACTCACACTTTTACAATATTTACATTTGATCTCACTGTCGCAATGTTCCTTCTACAAACTCAAACAAAGAGCTTATCGCTGTAAACGCTTTACAACAGGACCATAAAGTGCCGTAAAGTGCCAAATATTGACGTTTGCAGACGCGGCGCGTAAAAGAGTCACTGTAAACAAACCTCAAACCTCAAATCTTTAGACCGGCCAACTCAGTTTAAGGTTTAGTAGCAGTATGTTTTTATTATGCTTTGTAGAGTCCTGTAGTGTTAAAAATGTGCTTATAAATAGTATATATGTAGTATCATTATTATCATCATTATTGTGTAAGACAGGCATGTCCAAACTACGGCCCGGGGGCCAACTTTGGGCCTCAGACCACTTTCTGTTGGCCCTCCAGCTTCCTGCTGTCCAAGTCCAAACAACAAAAAGTATTACTTTTTAATGTAAAATTGGAAAAATTCAATCATTTTAATGTTATGCCAGCATACTTATACTACTATTATTATTATTTTTTATCTTATTTTAATTTTTGTTTTTCTTTTACTTCTTATTAAGAATATAAGAGTTTTTTATAAGAGCGTTTCTATTAAGACTCTAGTGTTTTTCTTTAAAAGTGTTCTTTTACTTCTGTGCCTCCTTATGTTGCAACACCGAAATGTCCCCATTGTGTGGACAAATAAAGGTTAATCTTATCTAATCTTAATGTTCCAAGTCTTATTAAAAGGTGGAGGCATCAAAGCTTTGTAAAATGCAACATTTCGAATTATTCACTTTGTCATTCGACAACTTTGACATTATCGGTTGTTTGTTCGGCTCCGTTTAAGTTTCACTTGGGCCCTCGGAGAAAAAAGTTTGGTGTAAGATGTTTTCTTTTCAACATTTACTTAATGAAAACAGATATTTAATATGGGCGGAGCTGACACGCCCGTTATGTTTGGTTGTTAAAGAGAAAAATATCAAATAACTTCTTCAGTGTCAGAGAGCGATTCATTTCATCTTCTCAAAACGTCACAGAAACTTGTTCTTAGAACATTTGGGGCATGCAGTAGATAAAGATTTATTTAGAAAGTTATTTAATGTGTTTGATGGACGTTTGAGGAGTTTCCCCACATTTATAGATCTAGAAACAGTAGCTTTACTTTCTTTCTTTTTTTTTTTACAAATTATGAGTGGAAAAACCTGATATTAATTTCCTGATAATTTTGAGTCTTAACTTTTGAATTTGATGGGCAATAAATCTCCAAAACTACAGTTAAAGTTAAACTGCAATAAATCAAATACTGTTAAATACATTTTGTAAGTTTTATGTCAGTTCTTTGGAGATTACCAGATTTTTTTTTTTTTTTAAACTGGGACAAATTTACCAAAAACAAGACAGTTTCCAAATGATTAAATATGATTGACATGTCATGTAGACAGTTAGGTCTGACTCGGTTCTGATTGTTCACACTTGTGCAGGTTTGAACAAGGAAAATTGTAAAAATAAACAAATAATAATAATAAAAGGAGCAAACTTATGGAGGTAAAGACTAAAATGAAAGTTGAAAGAGTTGCACTTTGTCTTCATAAAACAATCACTCCATGACATTAATAACATCTACTCGAGTTCTGTTTATTCTAGTTATATTTATCATATTTCTACTGAAAACGTAAATTTATCCAGAGACATTTAATAAGAGGAACATTTTTTAATAATTTCTTCACTTTCTTTTGCAATTGCTCTCGTTTTTTTGACTAAACAGGGCGTGTGCTCACCTAAAAGTGTCTTAGTTGACAAACCACCAGCTTAAACTCAAATTATCATCACATTTCAGCCGATTTTTTTATGTATGGATGATTTATGAATGAAAACACTCTTTTTTTGTGCCGTGTTTGTGTTTAATCCTTGTGCTATCGCCGGGAGCAGAGATCACGAGCAGTCACGCTGAAGTCAGAGAGGCTGCACCCGGCTAAACATACTACAAACTATCATTATTCCACTATCATGTTAGTTATGATCACTTTTCTGCATTCGAATATGTGTCAAGAGTCACCGCGAATCTTTAAAACGTTCTTAAAGTCGTCGTAAAAGCCAATATTGAAGCGGAAACGTGGTGAAATACACGTCAGGTGTGTGCGCTAGCTGCGGCGTTAGCATCGAGCTAACCGCTAACATGACAATGAAGTCGCGCGGCTAAACTGAGAAATACTGCGCGTTAAAGAGTGAACGACAAGAAGAAACGTGGTGTGTGTGATTGACAATGTCTTACCGGTGATAAAACAGCAAATAAACAGACTAAATGTCCATTTGTTCGGCAGTAAATCCATCTCCCTTGTTTTCTTTTGGAAAAAAAAACACAACAGAAAAAGTCTTCCGGGATCCGCTGAACACTTCCGCTTTGACGAAAAGAAAATAACTTTGTATTTTTTTTTTAAAACCAGACTAAATGTTTCGCAAACTATTAAACCGTTATTTTTGTTGTTATTTTCTTCATTATATTTTTTTATTATTAGGCTTTTATAATATTTTTTTTAACATAGTTGTTGTTGTTTTAAGGCGGTTGGCATCCAAGTGTTGCATTACCGCCAGATTTTATTCCTCAAACTTTGTCGTAGTCCTCAGACTCTGTCGTAGTCCGTAAAAGTACTCCTTCCATTGCTTTGGTGTTACAAAGCCCACATATCATGATATGTCTTTGTGACTTGTCGTAGAATAGTTGTTTCAGAGACCGACCGGCTTTATTCCAGGGAGACTCTTCTTCATCTTCCTCTCCTTCTACGTTCGGTGCTTCCACCGTACAGCTTTATTCTTCAGGCTTCATTCTATAGGCTTTAATATGTCCACTGATGTCGCCGCTTGGTAGCCGTGCGTCTACGAGACTGGGCGAGGACAGGAGACCACCCCCACCCCCATCTCGTCACTCTGATCACTCTGACTCCCCAAAAGCAGACCCCCATCACTCCGACTCCCATTTAGCGCCTTTAGCCTGTTTTCTATATCTGCCCAATCAAGCTCCTTTGTTCCAAGGAATCTCCCTGCAGCTTTAGCAATGATCCTGATCCTTTCAGTTCTGCTTTGAGTCTGAGCAGCACAGTTTACAACATCCACCATAAAGAGTACAAAATCCTCTCTATCCACAACCAGGGTATTCTCATTAATTCTGGAACCTGCACACTTGGGACCTCCACTCTTGAAACCTTCACACTTCTTGGGAGCCACGCTGGCCTTTCTCATTTCGCCCTGGCTGGGAGCAGCGCTGGCTCCTCTCTCTGTATTTACTCTAAAACTCGTTACTTGAAACTTTCTTGACTGCATCTGCATAGGATATACCTTGAGAGACCTTTATCTTATGCACCTCAGCAGCTCTTTTGCTAAACTTGCATCCCCCGTAGGCAGAGCTATGTTCTTCCCCACAGTTACAGCACTTCAGTTTTGCACCCACGTCACACTTCCCATACTCGTGATCTCCTGCACATTTACCACATCTTTGCCTCCCTCTACAGACCGCTGCAATATGCCCAAAGCGCTGGCACTTAAAGCAACGCAGGGGCGGTGGAACATATGGCCTAACGTCATGGCACATGAACCCAATGAACACCTTACTAGGCAGGCACCTCCCTTCAAGTGTTACCATTACCGACAAGCTGTCACATCTTACCCCAAACCGGGTCACCTTCAACCGCCTAGCGTCCAGCACCTTAGCTCCAGTCAAATTCTCCTTAACTTCATCCACAGACGTCGCCGTAGGGACACCTACGATAACTCCTCTGACCGTGTTTCTTTCAGCATCAGACACAAGAATGTCCTTTCCACCCAGACGTTTAGTTCCAATCGCCTTCCGTTGCTGAGCCGCGTCCTTGCACACGACCAGCAGCGAGCCATCTCTAAGGACACTCGCACTCTTGATCACTCCCACAGCTACAGTTAGGCTCTTTGACAATGCCACTGAATTCCACTCCTTAAAGGATGCACTATCCTGTGCAAGCTTTATGATCACCTTACAGTCTCTGCTCTCACTCCGGATATCAATAGCTTCAGCCTCATCCTGCTGCTCATTCCCAGAACCCTCGGACGAGCTAAGGGACTTTTTACGTTTCCGGGCACGTGCAGCCAGAAAAGGCTGCTCCTCCACGCCGTCCAGGACGCCTTCGACCACCGATCCACTCTCCTCCGCCATCTCAGACTCTGTCGTAGTACAATCTGCACCTAAAGATGTTTGAGCATTTCCGGTTTTCTTCAAAGCCGTTTTTGGGTCGTTTCCCCAGCTCATAAAGCAGCTCATTACACATACCAAACTTTAACACTTGGTGCTCCAAATAACTGGGCACAATTGAAATGTTTACACGTTTTACATAAGATTTACCAAAATCCTGTGTAATATTTTTGTATCCAAACTGTCAATGAAATTTAAACCTGGCTCTGTCCAATCATCACATTTACATGACCCAAATATGTGCAATTTTGACACATAAATTGAAAAAACTTAATTTGAAATACATTTAATTTCGTTCATTTATGCAAGTAAACTACACAAGGTTTATCTACATTTTTTTATATCTTTTTTTTCCTATTTACCTGCAGTTACTGCTCAGTGGGGCTTAACACATGGTACAACACCTGATAAAGTGAATGTATATCGTGTTCTGTCCCCGTCTCAATAAAATAAACTACAAAAAAAAACAAAAACAGTCTCTCGTCTTTAATAAAAATGCATATCCGAGTGACCAGAACAAAATCATAACTCGTCATACGTGAAATGGGTCAAAACCAGGCTTTACCTCCAAGAAAAAAAAATATGACGATTGCAGCAAGAATGAAATTAGACGAAAATATAAAACTTACAGTAAAAAATACAGTGGACATTTGAAGGTAGTGACAGCTTTGTTATTCCCATTTTGAAACATTAGAAACATCATTAGATTATTTATTCTTGAGTGACAGGCAAGCAACAGCATCTACATTTGAGCACAGAGAAAAACCCAAGCGACGTACAGGAAAAGGGTCTAAAGCGTTCCCACGGTTACGCAGTGGGACACTCGTTTATAATCTTTAAGCATCGTTTTATTATTACACGTTTGACAAAAGCAGGGCGGAGTTTCCCATCGTTTCCTTTCCGTCGTTCAGCGGAACTGGAGCGGACTGACGCGCAGGCCGATCACGTCTTTGCCGATCTCGGTCACCTGCAAAACAAGGAACGGAAATAAGAGTTAATAAGAGGTTTGATTACCGTATTTCCCTCACTATAAAAAGGCACACTGGATTATAAGTCGCACCGTTGATAAATGGTCTGTTTTCGATCCATTTTTCATACATAAGGCGCACTTCGAGGTCGGTGAGCACAACCATGAGGCGCACTGTGGTTTTTTGAGAAAATAAAAGGCTTTTTAAGTGCACCTTATAGTGTGGAGAATACGGTAGGTTGAATTGCTTGTGAAACTGATCAACGGACACATTTTTCTTTATTTTAGGCACACAAATGAATACTGCAAAAGAAATATCACTTCAAACAGAATACATTTGTCTGTTTTGTTTTGTTATCGTTTTAATTATAATATACTTAACATTAAAATTTGCCAAATCTCCAAAACAACAATTGCAATATTATCAATTAAAAACGAAACAAATAAATAAATCTGATACCTAAAGATGTCAAGATTACACAGGAAATGGATAATGAACCAAATAATAATAATAATCATGACAATTTTAGAAGCAAAATTAAGTGTTTAGTTCAATTTATAGTCTAAAAAATAGACTTCAAATGTAAATAACTTTTAATATGGCTGTAGTCAAACTATTATTTCTATTGTACACTGAGAAATACATTTTAGGCTAAATACTGTATTTCCCGGAGTATAAGTCGCACAGGAGTATAAGTCGCACCAGCCAAAAAATGCATAATAGAGAAGAAAAAACATATTTAAGTTGCACTGGAGTATGAAATGCAGTTGCAAGTGTGAAAATAACAAATAATATTACATATAAGTCGCTCCGGAGTATAAAGTATAAATAGAGTCGCACCCCGGCCTATGACACAAACTATGACAAAAGGTGCCACTTATAGTCCAGAAAATAGGGTAAAAGGTTGAACTATGGTGGCTGAAGGCTTCTAGATTTACAAATAAAGTGTATTATTGATAAAGATCTCGTTTAGTTTATTCTTAATTGACGTTTTGAATGAATAACGGTGCCGTCTTTGTGACAGAACGTCTTTTGGCGCGTGTTTTAGCGTCCGTTCAGTCCAGACAACGGTTCTTTTAATGGTCCCTAGTCCCGGTTCTTTTAACGGTTCCTGTGATTACTGGTGTGTGTGGAGGTTCAGACCTGAGTGACCCTGCAGATCTGGCCCTTGTAGGTGGGGCAGTAGCAGGCCCCGGACAGCGGACACTTCTCGATGGGGCGCCCGCGGTACAGGGGCACGTACGAGGCGGCGCAGAGGTCGAAGGGGTTGTGGGCGTCGTAGTTGAGCTGGTGCGCGTCCGTCAGGTTCTTCTCGCACGCCGCCAGGATCTTACGGGTCTGAGGAGAGACGTGGTGCCAGATCAGAGAGTTAGAGTTCCTCCAGTTTAATCACGGCCCTCGCAGTGTGTTTGAAGTCCTTTTCTTAAAGCTAAGCAACATTTTCACCCGATTAAAAGTTCATGTGGTGGTTAATCGTCGTCGCCCCCTGCTGTCTCGGGGTGGAAAACCAGCCTTAAACCTGAAGACAACGCTCCTGAGAAACCCTGGCTCTTAGATTTTTTTTTCAAGTAAACAAGTACTATTACAAACAAAATCATTTACGATAGCCAAATAAATAAAATATTTAAAAAAAGTGGCTGTTCTTTGCGCTCTAATGCCTAGTTCTGTTAAAAAATGACTGACTTTTGAGCTTTTAACCATGTTTCTGACTACAACTGAAGCTTTTTCTACTTTTTAACCATGTTCCCTCAAAAACATACCTGGAGTAACATTTAGCTTCAGTCGCGCTAGTTTGATGAATTCTGTTTAGCAAGTCCTTTCCCTCTGAGCCTCAGAAAACATTCCATTTCAAATGTCGCAGATTTGTGATGTCATAAGCAGAGATCTGGAGGTCTGTTCTACTTTGAAGTCCATAAATCATCTCCAGACTCGTTCTGAGCATTTCTGACTCACGTTCATTACGCTTAAATGCTCACATTAGCATGTCGAGGAAAGCTAGCTTTGGTTTTTCCCCATGGTAATTCTCTCTGCTGCCAGTAGATGGAGTGCTAACACTAAATCCTGATGAGTGAACACCTGGCAAAGGTCATAGGTCGAGGATAGAGCGCATACCTGCTGTGCCACGTCCGGTTTGGGCCCGAGCTCCAGAAGGCGCCGGGCGAATCCTGCGGCAGTTTTGAAGTTCCGGAGTTTGAAGAAAAGATTGAGCGCCGTCCTCAGAACCAGAACCATGTGAACCGGCTGCAGGTTACAGTGAGTGAAGTACGCCGCCATCTACAGGACAGAACAGAGAAGTCAGGACTGAACATGGACCGGCCTCCTGCTGGTGCCAGAGTCAGGACTAAACATGGACCGGCCTCCTGCTGGTGCCAGAGTCAGGACTAAACATGGACCGGCCTCCTGCTGGTGCCAGAGTCAGGACTAACCATGGACCGGCCTCCTGCTGGTGCTAGAGTTAAGACTAAACATGGACCGGCCTCCTGCTGGTGCCAGAGTCAAGACTAAACATGGACTGGCCTCCTGCTGGTGCCAGAGTCAGGACTAAACATGGACCGGCCTCCTGCTGGTGCCCAGAGTCAGGACTAAACATGGACCGGCCTCCTGCTGGTGCCAGGGTCAGGACTAAACATGGACCGGCCTCCTGCTGGTGCCCAGAGTCAGGACTAAACATGGACCGGCCTCCTGCTGGTGCCCAGAGTCAGGACTAAACATGGACCGGCCTCCTGCTGGTGCCAGAGTCAGGACTAAACATGGACCGGCCTCCTGCTGGTGCCAGAGTCAGGACTAAACATGGACCGGCCTCCTGCTGGTGCCAGAGTCAGGACTAAACATGGACCGGCCTCCTGCTGGTGCCAGAGTCAGGACTAAAACATGGACCGGCCTCCTGCTGGTGCCAGAGTCAGGACTAAAACATGGACCGGCCTCCTGCTGGTGCCAGAGTCAGGACTAAACATGGACCGGCCTCCTGCTGGTGCCAGAGTCAGGACTAAAACCTGGACCGGCCTCCTGCTGGTGCCAGAGTCAGGACTAAAACATGGACCGGCCTCCTGCTGGTGCCAGAGTCAGGACTAAAACCTGGACCGGCCTCCTGCTGGTGCCAGAGTCAGGACTAAACATGGACCGGCCTCCTGCTGGTGCCAGAGTCAGGACTAAACATGGACCGGCCTCCTGCTGGTGCCAGAGTCAGGACTAAAACCTGGACCGGCCTCCTGCTGGTGCCAGAGTCAGGACTAAAACCTGGACCGGCCTCCTGCTGGTGCCAGAGTCAGGACTAAAACCTGGACCGGCCTCCTGCTGGTGCCAGAGTCAGGACTAAAACCTGGACCGGCCTCCTGCTGGTGCCAGAGTCAGGACTAAAACATGGACCGGCCTCCTGCTGGTGCCAGAGTCAGGACTAAAACATGGACCGGCCTCCTGCTGGTGCCAGAGTCAGGACTAAAACATGGACCGGCCTCCTGCTGGTGCCAGAGTCAGGACTAAAACATGGACCGGCCTCCTGCTGGTGCCAGAGTCAGGACTAAAACCTGGACCGGCCTCCTGCTGGTGCCAGAGTCAGGACTAAAACATGGACCGGCCTCCTGCTGGTGCCAGAGTCAGGACTAAAACATGGACCGGCCTCCTGCTGGTGCCAGAGTCAGGACTAAAACATGGACCGGCCTCCTGCTGGTGCCAGAGTCAGGACTAAAACCTGGACCGGCCTCCTGCTGGTGCCAGAGTCAGGACTAAAACCTGGACCGGCCTCCTGCTGGTGCCAGAGTCAGGACTAAAACCTGGACCGGCCTCCTGCTGGTGCCAGAGTCAGGACTAAAACATGGACCGGCCTCCTGCTGGTGCCAGAGTCAGGACTAAAACATGGACCGGCCTCCTGCTGGTGCCAGAGTCAGGACTAAAACATGGACCGGCCTCCTGCTGGTGCCAGAGTCAGGACTAAAACATGGACCGGCCTCCTGCTGGTGCCAGAGTCAGGACTCACCTCACAAAGTCGTTTCTGTTGGTCCAGCGTGTCTTTAGGCAGCTTCTTCCTCTCCGTTTCCATGGTGAGTCCCACGATGTATTCCCTGCAGATGGTGATCAGCTGCTGCGCCTGAAACAAAAGTACGTACGCATGTAAACGGGAGCAGTGAAGCGACAGGTGATGTTGCCGCGGCGATGGCTCCGCACCTCCGCGATCTCCTGCTTGTTGTCGACCACGAGCAGAGGCACCGACAGGAGGATGGCTCTGAACTTGTCCACGGCCTCCTCGAAGCGCCCCGCGGTGGTGAGCTGGTAGCACTGCTGCAGGCGGGAGATCAGGTCGGCCAGGCGCAGGCCCACAGCCGGGAGGCCCTGCTTCGCCCCACAGTCCTGCACCAAACACAGGGTTATAACAGTTTATTATGTCTCCAGGGGACAGTGGTCAGTGGCAGAAATGTATGAACCATTATGTGACATTAAACATATCAAATAACAAGGAATAAAAGAAATAAATATCCAAGTCTTGACATTTAAACCCTGCACGATCACAGTCAGTCCATGTCGATGACTGGTTTACTGAAGAGTCTTTACAGCTGCTGCTTCTTCCACTTTGGGAAGTCAAGATTAACCGGTTGATGTATGATGTAAATAGATGTAAATCGAGTGATGTAAATAGAGTGTTTATAAGATAAGATAAGATAAGATATTCCTTTATTGTCCCACATGGGGAAATTTCATTGATTCATTTTATTTTACCATTATTAGTATTATTTTGTCTTACGCTAGCTTTTTTAATCTTTATTTTTCCCCTCCATTCCTTATTAAGAAATGAGGTTTTGTCTATAAGAGTTTTTGTTTATAAGAGTTCTTCTATTGAGTGTTTTTTAAACTTCCTATAAGTTATCTGTCCTTTTCCTTTGTATCTACCTGCGTTGCAACAATGAAATTTCCCCATGTGTGGACAATAAAGGAATATCTTATCTTATCTTAAATCGATAATCGTGATTATTCAGGTCAAAATTTAATTGTAAGAACTAAAGACTAATAATCGTGACTATTTTGGAAGCAAAATTACGTCATTTCTATTAAATCTGGACCCAAAAAGTACACGCCGCATGTAAAGTGATCAAAGTGAGTGAATGTTATTTATGATATAACTGCCAGAGAGTTTGAGAGAGTGAAGCTGGTCAAGTATGAATGGAACAGTGATGTATTAGAACCAAAGAAAAATAAGGATTCCATTAGTCGTGAATAATCGTTGAATTATGATGTTTCTTCTCACAATAATTGTCACGGTAACATTCGATATCGTGACATCCCTACTCGCAGTCTGCACGAGTTCACACATCCAGGATCGACATGACCTTTAAATAACACTCAGCAGACGTTTCAAATTCCACATGAAAGCTCAACCTTTTGGCCGGCAGCTGAAACGTCTCGATCGAAAGAGTGTGTGGTTACGGTGCAGTACCTTCCAGTTCCTCTGGAGGTGGCTGCGCAGACAGGGCAGCGACGGGAGCCCCAGGAAACAGGTGCGCGCTCTGGAGAAGGTCTGCATGAAGAGGCTCTTGTAGGGGCCAAAGTTCACCACGCCCACCTGATCGTGCAGCAGCTGAGGACACGGAAGAAGAAGAAAACTCACGCGTTTGCATTTAAACTTTTCTAACAATTAGAAACAACTACATTTGCTATTTGTTTGGAACGATCTCGGTCAAAGTGTATATTTTGAGCTCAACTTCATCTATGAGACGTATGAACTGCTACACGTTTCAGAACATGTTTGAGAACGTCTAACACAGAATAAACGATTAATTAACGAATAATTGTGATGAGTCAGCCCAAAAAAGAATAGTATTTTGATCATTATAATCGTTATCTGGACTATTCAGACTCAAAAACACATAAATACAACAAAAACAGTGATAATAATGAATAAAAACGTCCAAAAAGAATAAATAACATTGGATTTTCATCAATATTATAATTTTTTCGTAAATATTCTCGATCTAGAAGCTTCCAGGCAACATATTTCAACCTTTATTTGGTTAAAAATGTGTTTAAGAAGTCTCAATGTTAAATAGAAATAACTGTTTGACTGATTGAAATCATAATTGTGGACAAGTCAACTATTATTATATCAAAATAAAATGATAACAACTTTCAAATATTGATTAATGTGCGACAAAACGTGCCGCTCTGTTTTTAGCCTGTAAGAAACTCATGTAAAACCCATGTAAAGCTTAAATACTGCACATATGGCAGTTTGCGTGGCGTTTCTTTTACCCTGGTGGCGGTCTCGTAGGACCCGGCCAGGATGTGGTCGACGGGCAGCTGTGAGTTGTTGCACCACGTCTGGGTCGGACTCATGCCTTTGGTCGGCGGCACAAAGAACCCGTCGTCGGCTCCTCCTCCTGCGGCCGCCGGGAGGTCCTGAGGAGGCACAAGAACAGTGTTATTCAAGGTCAACACATCTCCCCAATGAACAACACTAATCACGCTAAACATAGATTATGCTAAATTGACTTTTATTTAACCATGTTCTAACTTTGTTCCTCATCAAAAACACACCTGGAGTAGCATTTAGCTTCATTCACGCTAGTTTGATGAATCCCGTTTAGAAAGTCCTCCAAAAGCTAACTGCCTTTAAACATGCTCTTTTTCTACATATTTGTATCTCTGCTGTTTCCCACGGCACCAGCTGAGTTTTTACACCATCTACTGGCAGCAGAAGGAATTACACAGGTTAATAATGAACGACTGGAAGGTTTTCTCTGCGATGCCACGCGGTTGTTCTAATCGTGATTTGACGGGAACGAGTCTGGAGATGATTTATGGACTCGAAATCAGCAAAGATTCTCGAGACAAAACGCCACAGAGCTCGAGAAAACGCCACAGAGCTCGAGAAAACGCCACAGAGCTCGAGAAAACGCCACAGAGCTCGAGAAAACGCCACAGAGCTCGAGAAAACGCCACAGAGCTCGAGAAAACGCCACAGAGCTCGAGAAAACGCCACAGAGCTCGAGAAAACGCCACAGAGCTCGAGAAAACGCCACAGAGCTCGAGAAAACGCCACAGAGCTCGAGAAAACGCCACAGAGCTCGAGAAAACGCCACAGAGCTCGAGAAAACGCCACAGAGCTCGAGAAAACGCCACAGAGCTCGAGAAAACGCCACAGAGCTCGAGAAAACGCCACAGAGCTCGAGAAAACGCCACAGAGCTCGAGAAAACGCCACAGAGCTCGAGAAAACGCCACAGAGCTCGAGAAAACGCCACAGAGCTCGAGAAAACGCCACAGAGCTCGAGAAAACGCCACAGAGCTCGAGAAAACGCCACAGAGCTCGAGAAAACGCCACAGAGCTCGAGAAAACGCCACAGAGCTCGAGAAAACGCCACAGAGCTCGAGAAAACGCCACAGAGCTCGAGAAAACGAAAACGCCACAGAGCTCGAGAAAACGAAAACGCCACAGAGAGAGGATTTAAACAGGAAAATGACTAGACAGACTTCTTCAGATGTGTTTTTGAGATTCAAATCAAGACTCAATCATAGTTTCCGAGTTCACATACATTTTGAAAATCTGTTCAAACTGGACTAGGCCACTTCACTGTAAACATCTGACGCGTGTGTTTCTCACCAGCTCCGGAGGAAGGTCCAGGTCCTCCTCCACCTCCCATCCTCCTCCGCCTTCGTCCTTCGCCACACCTCCCTCTTCTCCGAATCCCTCCTGCGCGTCCATGAAACCATCTGAGGCACAAACCGTTCAATCCTCATTACAAAAGACGCACAAATGTAGGATCTGCGGTAGTTTTAAAAGGATGTTTTACCGTCGTCCAGCTGCAGCTCTGCGTCCTCTCCCCAGCCTTCTCCTCCGGGAGCCTCCATGTCCAGATCAGCCGCCATCTGACCAGCTTTACCTACGCAAGAAAGAGGAATACAAGATGGAAAGGAGGCCTCCACAAGCCTTTGCTCATCTCAGAGGAAATCTACTCAAAATATCCAATCAATTCCCAACACATTTTCTAACATTTTAAAGGAATTAAACACTCCCTTTTCACGTAGATTTATCCGAGACAAATATCCGTGCTGATTTACACAGACTGGTGTCGGTACTGACCCTTGGCAGTGATGGCGCCCTCGAAGAAGCCCTTGGACACGGTGAGCAGAGGCCAGTTAGTGTCCAGAGGGTTGATGGGAGGCGGCGGCTGCAGGAGCTGAGCGTTCGGATCAACCTCCGGGATCTACAGTGGGAAAAACAACATTTGGGAACAATATCTCATCAGTATTCCAGTTAGATACGAGGTTTTTTTTTTAAATTCTTGAATCTATATATATGCGTTTTTCAAAGACCTACCGTCTCCTTCTCTGGGTCGAACGTCTCCTTCAGCGCCTCGGCCTCTTCGTCCAGTCCGTGAGTGGCGGCGGTCAGATACGCCAAGGACTCTAAACAGCACCAAGCATACATCATTATTAAACCTTAAAGTTATTTCATGCATCAAAACAATACAAATAGTGTTTGATTATATTAAATTTGTTTATATTTTCATATTTCAGATTAAAACTGTGGGAATGATCTTGAAATAATGATTACAAATGGAATAGTTGTATTTTATTCCTTATAATAAACGTGTGAGCTTGTAAATTGCAGATGTATTAAACGTTTATACTGTTTATTTTTTCGTATTTTAGATTAAAAATGTAGAACTAATCTTGAAATAATTATTACCGTATTTTTCGGACTATAAGTCGCACCGTTTTTCATAGTTTTGGCCGGGGTGCGACTTATACTTATATTTATACTAATGTACGTACTCCGGAGCGACTTATGTGATATTATTTGTCATTTTCACACTTGCAACTGCATTTCATACTCCAGTGCAACTTATATATGTTTTTTTCTTCTCTATTATGCATTTTTTGGCTGGTGCGACTTATACTCCGGAAAATACGGTACAACTTGAATACTTTTATTTTATTCCTTCTAATAGACGTGCGAGCTTGTAAATTGCAGACACTTTTAAGCTGTTGTAGTAAAAAGTTATGAGACGAAAAGATTTTGACTTGAATACAATAAACATAAAATACATTGTGAACTTAATGGCACCCCTTATTATAAATTAATACTTTTTCTTGTGCATTGTCGAGCCGCTTCTGTGCAAATGTGTAACCTCTTTTTGTCCAAACCAAAAGTAAACGCATAGCTGTAAAAGCGGTCTGCATTTGTGGAGCTGGTTGTGTCACGACTCACTCTGTCCACAGTTCTTGAGGATGCGCACTCTCTCGCTCACGTCTCCCAGATACAGAGCCGCCTGGTAGTGTCCGCTCATGTCCTTCCTGATCTCGGCTGAAAAACAAAAAGAACACAGGTAAATCATTGTAAACCTTCAAACACGGGTTGAAGTGACATTTCTGCACTCTTGAGGGTCATTTTACAGTTCTATTTTCTGATATTTAAACCTAAACTAATACATTTAAAGACGAGTTTACGCAACATTTTGTAGGATTGCAAAAATATCACATTTATTTTATAAGCAAGGCAAGTTTTACAGTATTTGTAGAGCACAGTTTGCAGTTATTAAAAAAATATTACTTTGTGCACAATCATTATCTGCACTATACAGACTCCAAAACACATGAAAGAAAGGATCAAAGATCAAACAAATTCATGTTTTCCTCAACATTTTGCTTAATTCGCAAATATTCTCCTTCAGTCTTCATATTTCAACCTTTAATATTTGATTGATAATGTGTTTAAAAAGTGTGAACTGTCAAAAATACCGGTAGTTTAAAAAACCTAAAAAAGCTCGGTTTACGAGCTTTAAAGGTCCCATATCGTGCAAAATCAACTTTCAGAGCTTTTAACCTTCTTATAGTGCTATTGGTGCCCAAAGTGTTTTTTGAATGATTCCTGTAGTCTTTAGCTAGAGAATAGTCTCTATCCTTCTCCTCTGATGAGCAGACGAACAGGGCCTACTCGGGTGAGTTCCTATGAGTACTATTTAGGCGCAGTTAGCTTCAAATGCTACTTCTTTTGTTACGATGCTGCTGCTGACGTGGTGCTGTGTCATGCGCTGTGTAGCGCTCACGCCTCGGCCTCTGTTTACATTCCCACCGTCTCCACGCTAGGCTACGCAACAGGGTGGGCGGGGGAGGCAGATCGCTCTTTGCAAGGGTGGGGGCAAATGTATATGTATTGTTCACTGTAAGTTTTATGTGTTTTTATTGTTTTATTCTGTGTTTTGTGAAGCACTTTGTGACTTCTGTCTGTGAAAGGTGCTATGTAATAAATAAAATTTACTTACTTGCGGGTTTGTGAGGGTATCTTGGGGTCCAAGATATGGGTGATATTTGATAACTATTATGTTATGGGTTATGGGTTATGGGTACACTTATTATTATCAAATATACCCTTAGTGTGGACTACGAAACAGGAAAAAAATGGCATGATATGGGATCTTTTAACACACGGCTCCTGAGACTCGCTGACAAAAGTAGTTCAACAACGTAAAAAGGTTCAACCCCCGTGCGACTCACCAATCTTCATCATCTTCCTCAGCTTGGCCAGGTTCCCGGTGATGAGGTAGAGAAAGGTGAGCTTGTCAAAGTTCTTGGTCCGTTGGTAGCACATCTCCACGACCTGGTGATGCCCCTGGAGCAGGGCCGCTTCACCCAGACGCTCCCAGCACGAGCGCTCGTCCAGGGCTTTCGCCGCCTCCAGCGCCACCTGCAGGAGGGGGGGGAGGAGTCAGTTACATCTACAAATACAATGGAACTTCCTGTAACACAGCTCAAATTGTGTTTCATCTTTTGTCTTGCTTTGTTAATGTGTTCAAAAGAGTTGTCATAATAGAAAATATCTTATAATTGTTTGTTTTAATCTGCTTTTTAAGGCTCACTTAGGTTCAGAAGTACTAGAGTTGTCATAATAGTAACATTTCTTCTTGTGTTTGAGAAATAAGCGTGATACATTTTTAATATAAATTGACTGTAATTTGACACAAAATAACAGTGTTTCATTCTTTTTTTCCGTGTGTTCTTAAACTTGAGCTGAGAAAAACCTCTTTAAACTCCACAGGAAAGGAACGTTTTGCTACCAACTATAGTACAGGCCTGTGCGATTCATCGAATTCCAATTACGATAACAATTATTTTGAACAATGATCACAAAAATGGCACAATCAAAAGGAAACGAAGAATTACTTACAGCAATGTGTTACTAATGAGTCAATTAGTCATTTAGATGTGTAGAATGATATGTAAAAAAAAACTATTTAAAGTGAATAATTAACAAAAATAATCAGGATGATCATCATTTCTATCAAATCGAACAGCCCCCAGTTATAACATTGATTCATATCTAATTTCCTATACTTTTTACAACCCCATTACTGCGATCAACCTTTGTTTTGGTTTTGGTGTTAGACAATACAGAGAAAACCCACGCAGACACGGGGAGAACATTCAAACGCCACACAGAAAATCCCCGAACGACTCAGAAATCGAACCTACGGGGACTTTCTTGCCACGGGGCCCCAAGCTCCACCCACTGTCCCGCCTCGTTTGACATCAGGAACTCCCACGAGAACCCAGGGAACCCGCACACGTGGCCCGGGTTACGGCGCAGAGCTGAGACGCGGGCCGCTCACCTCGATGTTTCCGCACTCCAGCGCCAGACTGAAGCGAGTCTTCTCATCTTTGACGAAGTGCAGCGCCACCTCGGGGTAGCCCTTCTTCTGCAGGTACGCGATGATCGACTGGCCTACCAGCTTGGCGTTGCGCACCATGTGGAGCACCTGGAACGTTTTACAGAGGTTAAAGGTCCTGTGTCACGCAAAGTCAACTTTTAACCTTCTTACAGTGCTATTGGTGCCTCGTATATGTGCCCAAAGTGTTTTTTTAGCTAAAGACTGCAGTTATTGGTCTCTATCCTTCCCCTCGGACGAGCAGACAAACGCTACTTCTTTTGTTCCAACGCTGCTGCCAAAGTTTTACGTCTAACCCTTTACATTTTAGTGAGATATAAATGGCCGTGTTCATTCTTATTCTTCTCTCTCTTTAGTTAAGACCATACTATTGTTGGCAGAATAGACAGAATTAAACTTAAAGGATTAGACGACAATAATACTTCTGTTTCAATGGCCGGTGAAAACAAAGACCGACCGAGATCAAAAAGCGTCCGCGCCGATAACACTGACCTCGTCGTACTTGCGGTTGACCAGGGCCAGTTTGAAGCGGTACTCGGTGGGGTCGATGGTGAGGACCCGCGGGCGACACTCGCGGTCCAAACAGTAGACGCTGTTGCCCCGGACGCGGGTCACGTAGATGGGCAGGTCCAGGGTCCGGATGATGCCGTGGTCGCTGGAGGAAAGAGAGCGCACAAAGACTTCACGGGGGTCTACGCCGAAGAGCATCGATCGGGAATCATTCAACGGACCCAAAACGACAATCTCTCCAGGGACTAAAGGCTCTCTGAGTGGAGTTTGCATGTTCTCCCCACGCAACGACCCAGCACAGACCCTCCCATATTATCTACGTGATTCCGTCGTACAACTTTCATGCCCCAAACCGATCGTTCAACGCCATCCGGGGTTCAGACACGTCGCTCTCATCGCCAGTAACACAAAATGAGCCGTTGACATATTTTTAACAGTGATTAACTTGTGCTTTTTACACAATTAAGTCTATTCACACAAGCTTTTCCCTTCACATTTTACATTTGTGAGTATCTGCCACCGAAATGACTTCAATAACCGTCTAATATTTCAGTCCCTCCTCCTGTTTGAGCTTCTGGGGAGCATCTGTTCTTCATTTCTGTCCGTTTTCGAGCCGACTAAATCAGGACAGAATGAGAACAGCTACAGATGTATTGAACTTCGTCGAGTCTCACAACCGCAATACAGGTAAGAAACGTGCTATGAAACGTTGAGACTCTATCACAAACTATTGGTAATTGAGTAATAAGCCCCAATAAGCAATGTAAATCAATGACATATTCGTTTTGTTGAGAGAATAATCTTTAAAATGATGTATAGCTTGCTGGGATTGACAATGAAAATTAGAGTGATGATGAAATAGAACTTCTAAAGATGGTTTTTGCCTGTGTGCGGTCTGGCTGTCGTAAAGAAGTGTTAACAGTGATTAACTTGTGCTTTTTACGCAATTAAGTCCATTCGCACAAGCTTTTCCCTTCACATTTTACATTTGTGAGTATCTACCATCAAAATGACTTTGATAAAGGTCTAATATTTCAGTCCCTCCTCCTGTTTGAGCTTCTGGGGAGCATCTGTTCTTTATTTTTGTCAGTTTTCGAGCCGACTAAAGCCAATAAATCTCGCTGAACCACGGCCGACTCGTCCTTTCCGCGGTAGCATTCCTAAACCCTCGTCTTACCCGGAGGTGAGGGCGTATTTGATGTGGTTGGAGGTGGTGTAGATGAAAACGCCGCTCTCGTCCCAGGCGCCGCTCTTCACCCGGATGTTCTCGTGGATGTTGCACAGGCTCTCCAGCTTCCGGTTGCAGATCATGATCGCTGCGGGACGAAAAAGAAGAAGAAGAAGAAGAGAGGACACTTCACATCATCTGCGCTGCTAAGAGTACGTTTCAGTCTAAGCTCCGTCGTCTCGTCTCACCGTGCTTGGCGAGCAGGGCCACATGGCTGGTGTCGGCGCTCCACACCACGTACTTGACTTTGGCGATCTTGACGGTGGCGAGCGAGCGCTTCTGCTGGACGTCGAACAGCGTGACCCCGTCGGCGTCGCGGAGCAGCAGGGAGCCGGTTCCGGCGTAGAAGATCTCCTCGCACGACGGGACCTGGACCTTCTTCACGATCTCGTTCTTCAGGTTCTTGATCAGCAGCTGCGGCGGACGAGGAGGAGGAGGAGGAGGCACGGTGAGGAACGACAGAAGAGCGCCGAATACCACAACGGCAGGTACTCGTTTACTCAATGAATCGACCAAATCTTTAATAAGCGACCGACTATTTCATTGGGATTATCATTATTTGTGAGGACCACCGAAGCAAGGAGTTTGAGATTTGGAATTTAACAGTTTAATGTGCCGTTTTACAGATAAATACACTGGGTTTACTGTAGTTTACTATGAAAAAGCACTGGTAATGTGCGATAATCTTGTTGCGTTTTCAGTGAAGTTTGCGTAGAATTTAAACGACCTTCTGTCACGTCTTTGTGGGGCGTCGTTTGTAGAACTTTGAGGCAAATAATACACTTAATTTTGGAATGAAGCTGTGGAAATGTGGAAAAAGGGGACGCACTGACATAGTTTTGAAATCTATTTACCGGCACGTGTCTTTAGTCAACAACAACAACCAAACAATGTTCAACCTCAACAACTCTTGAAACATTATACTTTTGAGAGACTGAGGCAGAGCTATGATGGTTTATACATCATAAAACCCAAAGGAAACAACTATTTTGATGACATTTATTCCAACACTTGGATGTCACGATATCAAATGTTAGTGTTTCAAATATTGTGAGAAAAATAATAAATCACAATTTAACGATCGCTCTCCTTGAACCGACACCTTAACGTGGTGGAGGGGTTTGAGTGCCCGAATGATCCCGGGAGCTATGTTGTCGGGGGCTTCATGCCCCTGGTAGGGTCTCCCAAGGCAAACAGGTCCTAGGTGACGGGTCAGACAAAGATCGGTTCAGAAGCCTCTTATGACGACGACACGAACAAGGCCGTTTACGTCGCCCGGATCGGCGTCACCGGGGCCCCATCCTGGAGCCAGGCCTGGGATGGGTGCTCCATGGCGAGCGCCTGGTGGCCGGGTCTTACCCCACGGGGCCCGGCCGGGCACAGCCCGAAAGAGCGACGTGGGGCCGGCCTCCCGTGGGCCCACCACCCGCATGAGGATCCATAAGGGGCCGGTGCAGAGAGATCTGGGCGGCAGTCGACGGCAGGGGCCTCGGCGACCAGATCTCCAGACACAGAGACTAACTCTGGGGACATGGAATGTCACCTCGCTGGGGGGGAAAGAGCCTGAGCTTGTGCGGGAGGTTGAGCGATACCGACTAGATATAGTCGGCCTCACCTCCACGCACAGTTTGGGCTCTGGAACCCATCTCCTCGAGAGGGGCTGGACGCTCCACTTCTCTGGTGTTGCCCGCGGGGAGAGGCGGCGGGCTGGTGTGGGCTTGCTGATAGCCCCTCAGCTCAGCCGCCACGTGTTGGAGTTTACCCCGGTGAACGAGAGGGTCGCGTCCCTCCGCCTTCGGGTGGGGGACAGGTCTCTCACTGTTGTGGCGGCCTACGGGCCGAACAGCAGTGCAGAGTACCCGGCCTTCTTGGAGTCCTTGGGAGGGGTACTGGACAGTGCACCGACCGGGGACTCCGTTGTTCTACTGGGGGACTTCAACGCCCACGTGGGCAATGACAGTGACACCTGGAGAGGGGTGATCGGGAAGAACGGCTTCCACGATCTGAACCCGAGCGGTGTTCAGTTATTGGACTTCTGTGCTAGCCACAGATTGTCCATAACGAACACCATGTTCAAGCACAAGGGTGTTCATCAGTGCACATGGCACCAGGACACCCTAGGCCGGAGGTCAATGATAGACTTTGTTGTCGTGTCATCTGACCTCCGGCCGCGTGTCTTGGACACTCGGGTGAAGAGAGGGGCAGAGTTGTCAACCGATCACCACCTGGTGGTGAGTTGGATCCGCTGGCGGAGGAGGAAGCCGGACAGACTTGGCAGACCCAAGCGCATTGTGAGGGTCTGTTGGGAACGTCTAGTGGAGCCCTCTGTCAGTAGGGTATTCAACTCGCACCTCCGGGAGAGCTTCTCCCATGTCCCGGGGGAGGCTGGGGACATTGAGTCCGAGTGGACCATGTTCTCCGCCTCCATTGTTGATGCGGCTGCTCGGAGCTGTGGTCGCAAGGTCTCCGGTGCCTGTCGTGGCGGCAACCCCCGAACCCGGTGGTGGACACCGGAAGTAAGGGATGCCGTCAGACTGAAGAAGGAGGCCTATCAGGCCACTCTGGCTTGTAGGTCTCCGGAGGCCATCGACGGGTATCGGCAGGCCAAGCGAGCCGCGGCTCGTGCTGTCGCAGAGGCAAAAACCCGGGCCTGGGAGGAGTTCGGGGAGGCCATGGAGGAGGACTATCGGTCGGCACCAAAGAAATTCTGGCAAACCGTCCGGCGCCTCAGGAGGGGGAAGCAGTGTCTCACCAACACCGTTTACGGTGCGGGTGGAGGCCTGCTGACCTCAACTGGGGATGTCGTCGGACGGTGGAAGGAATACTTTGAGGATCTCCTTAATCCCTCAGTCACGTCTTCCGAAGAGGAAGTGGAGACCGGGGACTCGGTGGCTGGCTCATCCATCACCCAAGCTGAAGTCACTGAGGTTGTTCGCAAACTCCTCGGTGGCAGGGCTCCGGGGGTGGATGAGATCCGCCCTGAGTACCTAAAGTATCTGGATGTTGTAGGACTGTCTTGGTTGACACGTCTCTGCAACATCGCGTGGCGTTCGGGGACCGTGCCTCTGGACTGGCAGACCAGGGTGGTGGTCCCTCTGTTCAAGAAGGGGGACCGGAGGGTGTGTTCCAACTACAGAGGGATCACACTCCTCAGCCTCCCGGGTAAGGTCTATTCCAAGGTACTGGAGAGGAGAATCCGACCGATAGTCGAACCTCGGATTCAGGAGGAGCAGAGTGGAACACTGGACCAGCTCTATACCCTCCATCGGGTGCTCGAGGGTTCATGGGAGTTTGCCCAACCTGTCCATATGTGTTTTGTGGATCTGGAGAAGGCTTTCGACCGTGTCCCTCGGGGTGTCCTTTGGGGGGTGCTCCGGGAGTACGGGGTCCGGGGCCCTTTGCTCAGGGCTGTCCGGTCCATGTATGACCGGAGCAGGAGCTGTGTTCGCATTGCCGGCAGTAAGTCAGACCTGTTCCCAGTGCATGTTGGACTCCGCCAGGGCTGCCCTTTGTCACCGGTTCTGTTCATAATTTTTATGGACAGAATTTCTAGGCGCAGTCGGGGGTCGGAGGGTGTCCGGTTTGGGGACCACAGGATCTCATCTCTGCTGTTTGCAGACGATGTTGTCCTGATGGCTCCATCAAACCCGGACCTGCAGCTGCACTGGGACGGTTTGCAGCCGAGTGTGAAGCGGCTGGGATGAGAATCAGCACCTCCAAATCCGAGGCCATGGTTCTCGACCGGAAAAAGGTGGCTTGCCCTCTCCAGGTGGGTGGGGAGTCCTTGCCCCAAGTGGAGGAGTTCAAGTATCTCGGGGTCTTGTTCACGAGTGAGGGAAGGATGGAGCGTGAGATCGACAGGCGGATCGGTCCAGCGGCTGCAGTGATGCAGTCGCTGCATCGGACCGTTGTGGTGAAGAAGGAGCTGAGCCGAAAGGCAAAGCTCTCTATTTACCGGTCGGTCTACGTTCCTACCCTCACCTATGGTCATGAGCTTTGGGTAGTGACCGAAAGAACAAGATCGCGGATACAAGCGGTCGAAATGAGTTTCCTCCGCCGTGTGGCTGGGCGCTCCCTTAGAGATAAGGTGAGGAGCTCGGCCACACGGGGGGAGCTCGGAGTAGAGCCGCTGCTCCTCCACGTCGAGAGGAGCCAGCTGAGGTGGCTCGGGCATCTGTTTCGGATGCCTCCTGGGCGCCTCCCTCGGGAGGTGTTTCAGGCATGTCCCACCGGGAAGAGGCCCCGGGGAAGACCCAGGACACGCTGGAGAGACTATGTCTCTCGGCTGGCCTGGGAACGCCTCGGGATCCCCCCGGAGGAGTTAGAGGAAGTGTCTGGGGAGAAGGAAGTCTGGGAGTCCCTGCTCAGACTGCTGCCCCCGCGACCCGGCCCCGGATAAAGCGGCAGAAGATGGATGGATGGACAATTTAACGATTATTCACGATTATCGAGACTCCGAGATTCCCGTGGTCTAACACAAATATAACTTTCTTAGTCAGACAAAAAGTAAAATGTGACAAAAACAGACAGATATTTTTAAGTTCTTTCAAATTTAGGTCTATTTTTTTGACTAAAAACACTTCATTCTGCTTCTAAAACTGTCACGATTATTATTTTTTGGCTATTGCAATTATAACGTGACCTAAACAATCACGATTATTGATTAACCGAATAATCGTGGCAACCCCACCCACACTGGCACTGTAAAATAAAACAAACTGAACATTGAAATGCATTTAAATCGCCGCAGTTGTGTGACATTTACCGAGTGCATACGATCCAGGACGGCGAACCTGTTCCTGGCGACCCACACCGCGGTGAGACCCGAGGACCTTTTCCCCTCCGGAGCTGCAAACGGACAGAACACAGTTGGCGACACCTGCGACCGAAAAAACAAATTCAAAATGGAAAAACAGCGGATGGAGTTCTTACCGTCGGGGTTCTGCGAGTCACTCTCTTTGGGGATGGAGTACAAGTCGTAAGTGCTGTTTTCCAGATTCGTCGCTCTCTGCGGGACAAAAAGGTGAAGGGGTATTACAACTCTACGGCGTCCAAAAACAGTCAAGAGGCCGCGCCGATTTTTTTAAAGTGTTTGCTTACGGTGCAGAGGAGCACGGCGTTCTCGGCAGGATTATAGGACATGCTGAACACGGGGAACTTGGACCCGCTGAGGAGAGAAAAGCTTTCAGCGCACGGACTAAAAACAGCACAGAATTACACACTCATGGCATGGACTGGTGGAAGAAGTACTCAATAACTTAAACTTAAGACTTAAAGCAACAGTGCGTCACTTTCCTGAGGTGGCACGGCGTCGATTCCATGGAAATAGAAAGAGAAAATCATACTTCTGAACTTTCTCCATCACGTTAGAGCTTTGTGCCAGACTAAGGTTTTTTAAAGCTAAAGGAACAACATTTCCATGGAAACGAGCAAGAGGAGATTCCAGGACACGTATGAGTCAGGTCTGTGGAGAGGCAACTCATTCGCAGTTAGAACGCAAGTTTTTTTGAAGTGCAATAAAAACAGAAAATTGCTTTTATTTGACTCTATGTTTTAGTTAAAAAGTTACATACTGGGTCTTTACGTAAAAGTACCCGATTAAAAAAGTATGTTACCATAAACCTGCCGACGATGACATGACAATGAATACTTTTCAGTTAAAAGTGTAGTGGAGTAGAAAGTACAGATACTTGGTCTCAAATGTAGTGAAGTAAAATGTACTACAATTTTCACTTCAATGCTTCTGTAATTTCCACCAATGATTTATGTTCAAATTGAAATAGTAAATAGTTTAGACCCTGGTTCACAAGGTTCCAGGCCCCAGGCCGCCGGGCCTCAGTCTCTCACCTGCGCAGCTGCATGACGGCGGTGTCTTTGCTGCTGTTGAAGTCGAGTTGTCGGAGGAATCGGTCTTTGACATAGTAAAGCATGTTTCCGTAGACGGCGTAGGCCGGACGCTCACGCTCCAGTTTGAACACGATCATCCCACTGTCATGACCTGAGCAGGAGAAAACGTGCAGCTAAAGTATTCCCCCGGGTGTGTATTGAAATAGTAAAACTGACATTTTTAATCACGTTAAGGACTTCAGCCAATAACAGCCCAGTATCCAGGCCCAGGCTGTTTTAGGTAATTTACTCAAAATAACACCTTAATGAGCTTCTTCTCAGTGTATTGACCTGTCCAAACTCCACAGAGGGGGGGTCAGGTCATTTTAGAGTGGGTCAGGTCATTTTAGAGTGGGTCAGGTCATTTTAGAGGGGTCAGAGGTCATTTTAGAGGGTCATTTAAGAGGGAGTCAGGTCATTCTAGAGGGAGTCGGGTCATTTTAGAGGGAGTCGGGTCATTTTACCGTGGCGTCGGGTCATTTTACCGTGGCGTCGGGTCATTTTACCGTGGCGTCATTTTACCGTGGCGTCGGGTCATTTCAGAGGGCAGTCGGGTCATTTCAGAGGGAGTCGGGTCATTTTAGAGGGCGTCGGGTCATTTTACCGTGGCGTCATTTTACCGTGGCGTCGGGTCATTTCAGGTCATTTCAGAGGGCAGTCGGGTCATTTCAGAGGGCGTCAGGTCATTTTAGAGGGAGCATTTTACCGTGGTGTCAGGATTCCGTCCCTGGTTTGTTCACTTCTGCATCACTTCGGTTTAATAAGATAGAGTTGGGCCTTTGAATCGCCGAGTGCATCAATGTAATAACTTAATAATGGCCTCGTTGTGGTTTCTTACCCGCAGCGAACAGGTTGAGGTTGGGATGAGCCCCCAGGACCCAGAACCGGTCGTGGTCCCTCCTGAAGGTCTGGACGCCGGTCCTTTTGGACATGTCCCAGACGCGGATGCTCTTGTCCTCGGAGTTGGACAGAATCAGCTCCTGCCGCGGGTGGAAAACGGCGCAGGAGACGTTGTTGTAGTGACCGCGGCACGTGTCCAGCTCCCACGCCTTGGACTCTGGAGCGAGAAGGGGACAGTTTAGGCTTTGCACAGCACGAATCAAAGTTCATGTGGTTATTTTTGAACACAATACGTAATAATAATAATGCAAAATATCATGGGAGCGTCAAAACCGAGACTAAAGGTGGAAAAAACAACAACTTTGTGAGCCGGTTTCTTTAAGGGGTTCTACTTTAATCTTCTAATTTAATCTCTTCCATGTGTTTTTTTGTATGTGGGAATGTTTTTTTAGTGTGTGCTACAGAAAATAGTGTTTTGACCTGGTTAAATAAAGCTTAATAACTTGATAAATAGACGAATAATCTAGAGCTAAAGATTGGACCGCATCTGATTCAAGATTTATGAGAAAAACAGGGCTCAAAAGCATAAAATTGGCTTCAAAATCAAAATCATACATGTATATATTGACAAAAACAAGCAGACAGTGTATTTTCTTCTTCAAGACCGTTTAAACTTGACTTGGAACAACAGATGTTTCCCTCACCGTTCATCCTCCAGATTTTGACCTGCCTGTCGTCGGCCCCAGAGACGATCAGGGGCATGGTGGGATGGAAGGCCGCCCAGTTCACTCCGCGATCGTGACCCTGAACAGACAATCACACCTTCATTTCTGCGCTCGCGACCTCAACACGCGCGCCGTTGTATCCGAACATCGAGGCGTTTAGCGTGACGTTTAAAGCCGCTCACCTCCAGCACGTGTTTGACCACGGCGTCCGAGGCTCCGAACAGATCCACGCCGGAGAGCCCTCGCACCTCGGTCTCCACGGCGCCGGGAGACAAGTTCTTCTTCCTCAAACCTGGAACCGACATTAGAGCAGCGCGTGCCGGCGGGGGACGCGTTTGACCGTTACACACAGTCGCGACACACTCAAGAGGGAGGAACGGATGTACACAAGACATTGAGCACCGTTCAGATGCTACACAGGTTTTAAAAAGGTGCAGTGTGTGGTTTCTGGTGACATCTTGTGGCAAAAGTGTGAACTGTTCTTAGTAGACACTGTGGCTGCTCCTGTAGGACGTTTGGGACATGCATTTGAGTCTGTAAACTGATACATTCTCAATATATAATGTCATCATAGAGCTAGAAATGTTGCGTTGCATTACAGTTTGATGCAATATTCAGACATTATAGTCCATTTTCATTTAAAAGCGGGGCATCTGATTTTCTGTAACGTGAACAGCTCTGCGCGTTCTAAGCGTAGTTACCACAGTTTCATTTATATTTCCAACCGTTTCTAATGTTGAGGCTGTGTTCTGTTACATGACCACCAGTGGGGAACCTACATGACGGAAAAACAACAACTAGAAAACAAACATGGAGAGCGCATCTGTTGGAAAAGAGCCAAGAAGGCAAGTCTGGAAAATATTTACTTCGTTTTGCAACTTGTTCTTGTCACCATCTTAACACACTACTGCCCCCAGTGGTCAGCACATGCACAGCTCTGCTACTATGGCTCATGAACTAAACATACAAACTACATACGGACTGAATGACAGAAGCATAAATGAGCATTTAGGCACAACATTATTCAAATATAATATTCCTTCGGCAACTAGCGCAGCTTTATAACATTTTTTTTTTTTTAAACTCCTGCTTCAACTTTTGAGCTTGAATGTTCTTACCAAGTTCAGCAAAATAGGTTTCAACATTCAAGCTAAAGTTGTCACTCATTGTTAGCGCCGACAAACCAAACATATAACCGTTAACGCAAAGTCTAACAATGTATATTTAGTTTATCGCCGCACGTTTTGAAGTTCTTCTGGCAGTTTCTCAGGTTTTTCAGGAGTTTTTCACCCCTTGTGCCAAACGTCAACAAAGTTATCTTAAGGCGTCTCCAAATAAGTGCACTTCCTGTTTTATGTCCCCGCGGGGCTACCGTAGCTGTCCACACGCTCCAAGAAAAGCTCCTTTACCACTAGATGTCACCAAACACAAAAGTCCACATTGCACCTTTAAACCGTGAACTGTTGGACTCATGAACACACGCACTGGATGAAACGCACGCTTCATTTACTTTCAGTTTGAATCTGCCAATAATCATCGTCCCAGCGTTGATTGGGTTGAACGTGTTAATGAATAAATAAATAAATCACACATGATCCATGATTCGATCACTTCCCAGACACAAACGGAAACAAAGCTTGCGTTTCGTCCCGTTTAAACGATCGCGGCGAACATGAGCTCAACAGTATTTATATAGATGTTTTTTTTTAAAGAGGGCTGGGAACTAGGAACCTTTGAGCGAATGTGGATGTTTCTGGGGGAGCATGGAGGGGTGGACGTGGGAAATGCGCGGCAAATGGGGCAGTGGTGGCTGGGTTGGTCAAAGCGTGCTCTGATGGGGCGTGTTTGGATGAAGAGAAGTTCATTTAGTTTCTTAAAGTGGTGTGAATGTTTTAGCGTGAGTCGACATGCAGAGTCGAGGGTTAGAACGTGTTGAAGAGTACTTATTACGACTGGAAAGAACTGTCACAAGTCATTATTTAGTATTGTACGTGCAATGTCAAACCACATACGTTAAGAGAAAGTTGACATTCGTTAGTAATTATTTAAAGCACCCTTTCGTTCCAAAATAGTCAGTAACTTCACTTAAATAGTCTATGACGGCTTCTGAGCGCATGCCAAAGCTTTACATTAGTATATTACTGTTAGTATTGTTTGTATTCGTGCTATAAAATACTTTTTTGCAAGAGGGATTGAAAACATTAAGTCCTTGATGCCTATTTTTGGATATTGTTACTGAAAAATGAAATTCTACAAATGTTTAGTGCATTTTGCTTGTTAGTTTCGTTGTTAGCAATTATTCTATTAGTTGTTGAGAACGTAAAAGTCACACGAAGAAGAGATTTATTACTAAGATTGACTCGGGTGAAGCTGAAGTGAAGCCGTTTGAAGGTCACGGTGCAGCACATTTATGGACCAACGAGTGAATTTACATATTTTCTGTGCAATTTTGACTAAATTTGAGTCATAAAATCAGCACATGGCGTGTTTGAAAACCTGTGTATAAACCAGCTAACAATTATTCGATAACTAAATTAGTTGGCGATTATTTCAATAATTGATTAGCTGTGATTAACCAATACATTTTAAATTAGGGTTTGAGAATATGACACAAAATATATTTTTCTCTCATATTTATTCATCTTAAATTTTCCCATTTAATTTAGTATTAAAAAAAATATTCAACTATACATTTCAAACAGGGGGGGTGCAGAAATATCAAAATATATCTAAATATTGAAACTTAATTTTGAGTTAAACTGTTGCCATGAGCATTTTTAGTATATTTTTCGTAACTAAGACGGCAGCACAACAATCACGTTACTTATTTCGAGAAGGAAAACTAGTTTGTGTCATACAAGTATTCAGTGTGCTTCATAAACAGTGATTTAGCAGAAAAAGTATTTGTGCCTTTAAAAATGTTGATATTTCCCCAAATACGTCCAGTACATCAATTACTGCATGTACTGCCATATCGTGACGTTTTTATATCGAACCACGAGGGACTCTGCGATCCCCAGCACTACTTTCATTATTCATTTCCTGACAACAAACAAACAACAATATATTAATTGCCATGTTTTATTGAGTTAAACTATTTTTAACCTGACAGAAGATCGGCTGTGGAACTCTGGATTAAAAAGATGATTAAAAAGCTGAATCTGGATCGGTGAAAACGTGATTAGCGGTAACTGCACGGCCCTATTTTAGTCCGTTTATTTCCCTGCTCGTAAATAAAGTTGAAGTAAAGCACAACTAGCAAGCGTGAGTGTTCAAAATGACAGCGTAGTTTAAAAAAAGAAAGAAAATTGAGCGTTTGGTTAAATGGCGCCATGCTCGTTATAATAAGGTGATAATAATGGAGTGAGGGTGATTTTAATGTGCATAGGGAGACGGGAAGGGATGCAACCATGCTCTGTGCAAAGAAACGTCAACAGAACTAAACAAACAACAACACATTTCACCACACACACAAGCTAACGCTGTTATCCTGTTAGTCACATTACGATCGCACATGCAGAACACACAGAAGTGCCTCTTATGTCCACGCCACACGTTTAGAAGGAAGCAGTTTCCAGTGAAAATACTTCAGTCTAAAAGGTTTTGCGGTTCGAACAAGAGGCATTTCTGCAAACAGCCCACGCAGATTGGCCTTTCGACAACAACGGAGCGGGAAAATTAAAGTTCCCGCTCAGTATTACCACTGGTCCCAAAAAACAGCATTAAATTACACTGCAAAAAATGTAAAACCTGCAATGATTAAAATGACGTGACAAATGGATTTGACTTGTTTAGATATTTCTGATTAATTATAGATTTGAAAAAGCTGCACTGTGTAACTTTTCCGTTTTCTTTTCCCACTCGTCTTCAGAGAGATTACCGTATTGTCCGGATTATAAATTGCACCTTTTTTCATAGTTTTGGCCGGGGTACAACTTATACTTATATTTATACTTATTCTCCAGAGCGACTTGTTATTTTCACACTTGCAACCACATTTCATACTCCAGTGCGACGTACACATTTTTTTCTTCTCTATTGCGACTTATACTCCAGAAAATACGGTATATTCTTCTCCTGTAATGTTCTACGGTACGGCATTTACTCGCTCTACGTTGAGACGAGCAGGTGACAAAACCAGGTCACGTTTTCCATGTATTTGATCCATTTTACTGTCTTTTTTTAATGCTAGTTTAATGCTCTACTGTGGAACAAACAGCCACCGGGAAAGTTACGCAGCGCAGCACGAATTCAAGATGAATTATCCGGCAGCTAAGTGTAAATGTTAAAAAATATAAAATCGTGGGCAGATCATTTTTAAAAGGCAAATGAAATACCGTCACGTGATTATCATTGTTATTATTCAATATCTGGTGCGACTAATGCATGAAAGTTGTGACGTCATACCTAAATTACCGTATTTTCCAGCCAAAAAAATGCATAATAGACAGAAAAAAAACATATTTAAGTTGCACTGGAGTATGAAATGCGGTTGCACATATAAGTCGCTCCGGAGTAAAAGTATACAAGTATACAATAATAAATGTATACTTGTATACTTGTATAAGTATACAAGTATAAATATAAGTTGCACACCGGCCAAAACTATGAAAAAATGTGCAACTTATAGTCCGGAAAATACGGTAAACGGTTTGCCATTTATTTATGAATGTCAAAATGGCTAAATACCGGTCAGAAATATATAATTAAATTCATAAGTTAAATAAATAAACCCTCACTAGTCAAAACTGCTCCGACAGACATTTTGAATTCACGTCATTTTAGCTCGTGCGGTGTTTTTTTGCAGTGCACTTCCGTCCGCAGGCTCCGCCCTCACCAGAGATATCCCACACCCGCACGGTTTGGTCCAGCGACGCCGACACCACCAGGTCCTCGGCCGGGTGGAACTGGGCGCACATCACGTAGTGGTTGTGTCCCGTCAGCACGCTGCGGGGCCAAAAAGAGGAGAGTGATGCTCAAAACGGGTGAACGACAGTAGCTGCTCAACATTTGCATATGTTTAAAAGCGACGTTTCCCACCAAACGCAGGTCCTGGACTGCCAGTTCCAGATGCGGATGGTCTGGTCATCTGAGGCGCTGAGGATCCAAGGATACTCCTGAAAAAATGGCACCCGTCACACACACATATTCTATTAGCATTTTACTAGTGTTTTCAGCTAAGATCTAGAACCAAGCAGACAAAGTAATGCTTCTTCTTCTGTGGTGTTTTATGGCGGTTGGTATCCAAGTGTTACATTACCACCACCCACTGTAGTTGTACGTCTTTATCGCCCTCCAAGTAATGCTGATCATTTGTTTAAGTAAAGTAGGAGGGGGTTCTCTTTTTTTCTCTTCATTTAATTTAATGTATTATTTTTGACAATGTGGCGTTGAGCAGGTGCTTTGAAGACGTACAACTACAGAAGACGGCGGTAATTTTTATACCAACCGCAATAAAACACCAAAGAAGAAGAATAAGTCAATGTTTAAGCGCATTGAACTCACATGGTGAAAGAAGGTGGTCCGGATGTAGTCCAAGTGGCCGAGGAGAGTGAAGAGGCAGCGCCTCAGCTTGTAGTTCCACACCTAAGAACGAGTGAAAAGACACGGAACGATATGAACGACTGTCACGCAAAGTACGGCACGATAACTGCACTTATAGTGAAAATAATATGTTCGAGACTTAACGTACGAGTCAAAAGTGATTATATCAAGGCTAATGAAAACTATAGAGAAGAATTTATGAATAAAAATATTGTCAACACTTTCATTCAAGTACATTCTTGTCAGATGGAGGAAATTATTATTATGTTATTGCGATATATTTAGTCTGTTGCAATATTGATTACTGCGCCAGACAAAATTGAGATGGGTGATTATGCGATAATGTTCACAAAAAGCTACTGGAGTTTTTAAATATGTTGCTTCAGCCTTCTGTCTTCATTTGGGCAAAATATATTTATACACCGTTTCCCATGAATAAAGGAGACTATGGTGGCCCCCCATAGTCTAAAACAAACTAAAATGACCAATAATACTTATGGCTTGTTGCATCTTCTTAAAAAGCCTAAACGAATACACTGTTCAAAAAAATAACTGTTTAAAGATTGAAAAGAAGCAATAAGTGATATTTATAATCCCACATTTGTATATAACAGAAATGGGTTTCCCACCACAGACTCAGCAGAATCTATAGAAAACACTGAATATATGAACATTGCACCCTTTAGTTTATTACAACATAAAATAAAAAGACAGTTGGTGAAAAGTAAATATGTAAATGACGTCTCACTCTCACCTTAATTTTGTAGTCGTCTCCTCCGGACACAAAGAGAGGCTGCTGCTTATGGAAGTCGATTCCTCTCACGGGCCCTGTGCAAACACACATAAAGACACACATAAACACACATGTAAACACACACGTAAGCATTTATCACCACACACGTGTTATTAGAGTTAAGTGTGTTTAGTGGGAGCCACGTCACTCACCGTCGTGCTCGTCGAACTTGTCGATGAGCGTGCACATCCGGTAGTCCCACAGCTGGATGACCCCGTTGTGCAAACTCGCCAGCACCCATGGCCTTTTGGGGTGGAAACTGAGCCCTAAAACGAGACAAAAAGAACAATAAACAGCTATTCGAGTGCAGAAACGACGCAAAGTTGATCCCGTTTGCATTCGGTCAAAGCGGTGGCTAGTGCTCGTTAGCTAGCAAGGTTTTTGGACATTTTTTTGCATTTTGACAGTTAAAATACAACGACTCACACACAGTTGAGAAGGTAAACAGCACGCACTTAAGAATACACACAATCGATATCAAAATTGTGACGATTGGTGGTGATTTTGCTGATCATCTTTGGCTAAATCCAATGCTAACTAACATGCTATCAGCCGCAGTCTTACCTTTGACACGGGCTGATTTGGTCTCAAACTTGGTTAACATCCTCACGGAGCAAACTCCTCCTTATAAACCTCTGGAGAACGAGTCCGCGCGCTTGCTTGGTAAATGTGAAAAATGTCGCAGATTTGTAGGATTTAAGCGGCCCGTCCTCCTTGGCCCATTTATTTCTGCGGCGTCTCCTTTTCCTGACACGTCGCTGGTTCAGACTTCCGGTTTGGTGACGCAGAAAGCGCCACGAGAGCGACGTGATGACGTAATAGGAAATCTACTAAAACACCGAAGAAGAAGAAGAAGTCTGGACAATAAAGAATAAAGAATAAAGAATACAGAATACAGAATACAGAATACAGAATACAGAATACAGAATAAAGAATACAGAATACAGAATACAGAATAAAGAATACAGAATACAGAATAAAGAATAAAGAATACAGAATACAGAATACAGAATACAGAATACAGAATAAAGAATACAGAATAAAGAATACAGAATACAGAATACAGAATAAAGAATACAGTAGGTGGCAGTAAATGCACCTTTACAGTTTAGCTGCCGACCGCCATTAAGATAAGATAAGATATTCCTTTATTGTCCACACATGGGGAAATTTCATTGTTGCAACGCAGGAAGATACAGAGGCAGATACAGAAGAAAAGAACAGATCACTTATAGGAAGTTTGAAAAACACTTTCAGTAGAAGATCTCTTATAAACAAAAACTATAGACAAAACCTCCCATTTCCCAACAAGGGATGGAGGGGAAAAATAATAAAGATAAAATAAATACCATTGCATGTGATCACGACAGTAATTGCACATGAATATGCGTCACGACAGTAATTGCACATGAATTGCACAGTAATTGCACATGAATCACGACAGTATTGCACATGAAATTTCCCCATGTGGGACAATAAAGGATTATCTTATCTTATGGTTAGGTCAGTATTTCGAGTGTTCAGGACTAACAGTGTTTGTTGTAAAGTCTGACAGCAGCAGAAGGAAAGACCTGTGAAACGTCTCCTTCACACAGCGAGAGTGGATCAGTCTCTCACTGAAGCTGCTCTCCAGAGCGGACAGAGTGTCCTGCAGGGGGCGACACTCATGGTCCAGCATAGATGTGAATCTAGCCAGGACCCTCCTGTCCCCCACCTCCTGCACCGAGTCCAGAGCACAGCCCAGGACGGAGCTTTGTCCAGCTTCTTCCTCTCTCTCTCTGTGATGCTGCTGCTCCAGCAGACCACACCTACAGGAGCTGATGCTACCACAGAGTCAGAGAAGGTCTTCAGGAGTGACAGGGCCACTCCTGAAGACCTTCTCTGACTGGCTCTTCCTGTACAGTCTGTGTTATGAGTCCAGTCCAGTTTGTGGTTCAGATAAATACCAGGTATGTATGAGTCACTCTCTCAATGTCCCGTCCCTGGATGTTCACTGGTGAGGGGGCAGTGGAGTGGCCTCTGCTGAAGTCCACCACCATCTCCTTGGTCTTCCCCGCGTTGATGAGGAGGTGGTTCCGCTGACACCAGTCCACAAAGTCCTGCTCCAGTCCTCTGTACTCCGCATCATCGTCGTCCATGATGAGTCCGATGATGGCAGAGTGGTCAGAGAACAGCTGTCCGTGTCGTGTCTGAGGTCTGCAGTGTAGAGGGTGAAGAGAAAGGGCGCGAGGACAGTGCCCCATTAAAAGTAACACAACAACAAAAAGAATAGTCTAAACAATGAACCGCCATAAAACACCAAAGAAGAAGAATAAATACAATAAATAAAAAAAAAGTAAATTATTAAAGTATAAATAATATAATATAATCTGCAAAGCCAGAATAAAAATACCCAATTCAACCACAAGCAAAATACTATAGAATACATTGTTATCCTTTATATTTTATTTTGAATGTCCCATATTTCTAAAGTGATATATGCCAACTATAAACCTCAATTTTGCTGATTATTAATTATGTTTTTTTGCTCGCTCCGTTCCTTTACAAAGTATCGTCTCCTGAGATTGTCTTATAGGCCAATCTATTTATTTTTTTGTGTCTCAATTCATCTCAATTGTTGGAATTGACTTATTTCTATTTTAATCTCTGTTGTATTTGTTATAACTGTGTATTTCTTATTAGCAACCAGAAAAATCACCCAATCAATAATAAATATGTACTTTCAGCACTTGCATGTCTAACCAACTCTGTTTATGTTCTTCTGGCAGCAAAAAGCTCGGCCAAACGCTTACATTTTAAAAACATCACATTTGAACTTGACCTTTGAGAATTCTCTTGTCAAAAATAAACACTAAAAGGGAAAATAAACACACTTTTCAGTTAAGAAAAATGGAATTTTATCTAAAAATTGTAATGGACATCGAGGTCTGAACCAGGACAAAGATAAATAAATTAAAATGTAGAGTTTATTTGAGGGTTAAAACGGGTCTAAAACTGGACTAAAGCAGGTCTCGAGTCGGAGCCGCAGCAACAACTGTGTTTACATTGAACATATGGGCACATTTTCATCTGGATCGCTCCCATGGGAACAGACTAACCGCTTTGGAAAATGACATAATGTACATTTAATGGAGGGTCGAGAAGCTGCAATCGAGTTACAAACACTCAAGGCCTTTTGTGCCCAGGCCTCAGAAGAAAACACACTCCAGAGTTTAGTAATCCTACACTGACCATCAACATGTAGTGTATGTATATATATATATATATATATATATATATATATATATATATTACATATTACATATTACAGAGGTAATATACAGAGTATTACAGAGGATAAGGCCAAAGAACAGGACTAAAGCAGGTGAAAACTGGACTAAAGACCTGGTCTAGTCCTGGTCAAGTCCTTGTTTAGACACGGTTTTGTCCCAGTTTAGTCATGGTTTAGACCCGGTCTAGTCCTGGTTTAGTCCTGGTTTAGTCCTGGTCCAGTCCTGGTTCAGACCTGGTCTAGTTCTGGTTTAGTCCTGGTTTAGTTCTGGTTCAGACATGGTCTAGTCATGGTCTAGTCCAGGTCTGGTCCAGGTCTAGTCCAGGTCTGGTCCAGGTCTAGTCCAGGTCTGGTCCAGGTCTAGTCCAGGTCTAGACCTGGTTCAGACCTGGTTTAGTCCAGAGTCATTGGTCCTGTTCATACAGTTGATTATTGATCATCTTTTGAACACATTAATTGACACAAAACAATTGACACAGAATTTCACAGGTTTAAATCAAAACTGCCAATGACAACATTTTATTGCTGCAAAATTGAAGGACATTTAATGTTTCAACACATGTTTCCTCTTTTAATGTGTATTTACAAGAGAATTAAACTACTATAGCTACAACAGTATGTACAAATCAGAAGATGAGGGCGTCGATTCACACACAATGTAAACATAACGAGCAGACTCACTCCAGGCTCAACACACATACTTTCACATTAAAGGTGCATCATGTAACATTTCTATACAAGCCACTCTACGGCCTTAAACTTACCGATCATTTATTCAATTACACGCCTCGTTATTGCTCAAAAATACCGCGAACGGGCTCGTCTCTGCAAGATAAAATACACTTAAAGCCAGATGTAAAACGCTCCAGAATGTTACATGAAACAGCTTTAATCATGACACTTTATTTCACCGGGATTAATGAAAAAGCAAAAACAGAAAACATCTGATTCTGTAAAGTGAATATTCCCGTAAAACCCTGGGCACGACTGTAGTTAAAGCAGCACCGTGTAACTTTAAAGCAGCACCGTGTAACTTTCAGCACTGGCACGGAAACGGAAAGTTAAAGCTACACTTCAGAACATTCTCTACGGAGATAAATACGGTTTAAATTAAACTGTGGAATATTGCAGCCAAAGGAACAACATTTCCACTTGTTTTTCAGGGCAAAAAAACGTAAAAAGAAAAAAAAATCATGCTTATTTTAGTCTATTGTTTGGCAAAAAAGTTACAAGGTGGAGCTTTAAAGAAATGACTGAATAACAAATGCATAATATTGGTTTTAAATGCACTAAAGTTTTGCAGACATTTGGTGAATGAAAATACTACAGAGCTGAAACCACCAAATAAATGTTGCAATATGGCGACTGAAGGCTTCTAAATAGAGAATATTCACTCATTAACTGCATAATTGATACAAATCTGAAATAGTTTATTCTTTTGTGACATTTTAATTTGATAATGCCACTGTCTTTGTTAAAAACAGGTCTTGTTTTGTGTTTTAGAGTTTGAAAATATGATTATTTCTTATTATAGTCATTTGATTGTTGCAGCGTGCAAAGGAAACGATCTATTTAACACAATTTAAGTTTAGTTTTTAGAGTTTAAAACATGGAATGCAGCCCAAGCTCACTTTAAAAATCAACAAAAGGTTTCACTCGGCTCACACCAAAGAGCCTGAGGTGGTTTTATTTTGGAAGGCACGGTTCTCGCCCGTTAACCGGCTTAGTATTGTACTCAAATGCGGCGACTGGACAAACGAAAAGGAGAAAAGAGGGCAGTGCTGATCGAGCGTTTGCAGAAAAGTCCAGTTAAAACCGACCGAACCGTGAAAGGGCGTCGGCCTCCAATAAATACAAGCGGTGCAGTTACACGCTCCGTCCACACGGGGTCCGCACCACGCCGACGGCTCAAACGCAGCGCCAATCAGGCCAAAAAACAAAAACTGCGCCTGAGTCTGTTGTAGAAGGGAAAGATTTATAACTGTAATTGATTTTTTCAGCACCTTACAGACTAATCGTCGCACAAAACGTGAATGGAGCATAAAACGAACCACAAAAGAGCAGAAATACCGTGTTTCTTTGGTATTTTTCGTGTCCAGGAGCGTTTGACGGCTCTGCTTTGATATTCCTGAGCGTCGACGTTTGAGAAAAGACTGAAATGTGACGCTATAGTTCATAGTTTAGAGCAGGGGTGGGCAAACTAAGGCCTGCGGGCCACATACGGCCCGTTTGTCTTTTTAATCCGGCCCGCCAAACATGCAAAGTAACATTGAAAAAAATAAAAGATTTTATTTTTTCCCCTTAGGCATCGGTCTGCACTTATCCTTAATAAATATGACGTGAAATGAATTAAATAATAGATTCAATAGTCTATATTTGACAGAAAAGTGATATTTTATTTGATATTTAATGCTACTTGCCTGGATTTTAATATGGCCCTCGGAGGAAAATAATTGCCCCCCCTGTTTTAGAGCCTTAGTTTTTGATTTTCTTTCGATTATAATTCATTTCAGAGCTCGAAGACGCAGTGAGGAAAGTATTTCAACATCCTGCCAAATTCTGCCACTTCTGAAGTGTTCATCGTTGGTGCATTTCCACTGACAGAATCTTAAAAGTAAAGTCTCACCCTCCTTCTCTCAGTCAGAGCAGTGAAGACGGGGCGTGGCCGGGTCTTCCAACATGACAATGACCCGAAGGACACGACTACAGGAAACAGTTTGACCTTTGCAACTGTAAACAAAGGCTTCTGTAGCAAATATCAACATGGATTTTCTCAGGCGTTCAAATACTTCGTTGCAGCAAAAACAAACTCGTTTAAATAAAAAAATCAACAGTGTGATTTCCGTCTCTCACAGTGGAAATGCACTGATGATGAACATTTCAGACCCTTCACACGTGGCAGGGGGTTCAAATACCCTATTTTCCGGACTATACGTCGCACATTTTTTCATAGTTTTGGCCGGGGTGCGACTTATACTCCAGTGCGACTTATATATGCTTTTTTCTTCTCTATTATGAATTTTTTTGACTGGTGTGACTTATACTCCAGAAAATACGGTACTTACTTTCCACTTTCCTCACTGTATGTTGCGTTTTAGTCTCATTTTAGGCCGCGTTTATCCCGTCATTATAGTCCTCATTTATATTCTGAAAGCCAAATATGATCTTTCCGTTTGTACTTTAGGTGGCGGGCATTGTCGTCACCGCCTCGTTCAAGCGTTTGCGTGCGGAGTCCTTGCGCCTCCTGCTGGTCGTCGCCGGCGTATGAGTCCAGGACCCACAATGGCCTTGGACGTGTGGGCGGAGCGTCGTCGTAGCGTCAGTGTCGGCCTCTTCTCCAGCTCTTCTTCTTCTTCCGTTGCTCTTTCGAGGGCCGTCAGGGGTTTACAGTGGTTACATGACGGAGCACTGGTCGGGGCCCCCTGCTGGTCCTCCGGGCAGGTTCAGAGAGTCCATGTCGAAGTTTAGACCCGGAGGCTGAAGGGACAGAGAGGAACAGGAAACATCCAGATGATTGTGCGTCGTGATATTATGCATGGTTTGTTTTGTCATCAGGCTTTAAACGTGCTCTTGAGGCCCCTCGCGTTAAACTAAAACACGTCTGTATCTCTGCTGTTTCCCACGGCAACAGCTGAGTTTTTACACCATCTACTGGCAGCAGAGGGAATTACACAGGTTAATGATGAAAGACTGGAAGGTTTTCTTGGAGGTGCCATGCTTTTGCCAGCATAATAGTAAATGAAGAGGTCACTTACCGCGTCCCCGGCGAGCTCTTTGGGAGGCTGACCAAGCTCCTGAAGCTGCGACAAACAGAGACATGCAATGACTTCACTTTTAATGTTCAGCTGACAATATTTGATTTATTTTATGAATGTTCTTTGCTCTTTGAAGCACTACTTTTTGGAACTACGGCTTCTCAAAATGTCTTCAGCTCTTTTCTCAACAGAGCCAAATGTAAAAACATGTGGAGAAATATATCATTTCATCATATTCAACATTTGTTCAATTCTGTGGCATGAGATCTTCTGTTCCATCTGTATAAATCACTGAAAATATTTAGACAATTTGAATAAATGCAGTTGTCTAATGAAAGAGTGCATGAAGGTATTATAGTACTATGAAGTATAAATAAAATATGGAATCAGAAGTGTAAGCACATCTGTGGGTTAAAGCAGAACTAAGTCACATTTTCAGTGAAAGTCCCTGTGATGGTTAAATGTGTGTTTTCAGGGCTTTTGGCGTGTTCGTCGCCCCCTGCTGTCTCAGAGCAGAAAAGCAGCCTCCTCACAACTCCTGAGAAACTCTGGCTCTTTTTTGATATTTGGAAACGTGAAATCTTGTTGTGTGTGATTATACTGACTTATTATGATAAAGATAATGTGAGAAAAAAATAAAAAAAAAACATTTGTGTCTGTTCTCTGACAGTGTATTTTCACAAGGGAGCAGCAGGGGGAGCTCTATCACAGAGGTACTTAGTTCTTCATGTTGTTTTCTTTAAAGACAAACATGTAAAGTACCGTTTGACCATAAGTATGAACGTAAGAATATCTCAGTATATAACATAAAGTACCTTCTGCATGAGGTCCATGATGGACTCAAACGTTCTCTCTTTATCGGCCGCTCCTTCCTCTCTCTCGAACAGTTTACATATGTCGCCCATGACGACGGCCTGCTGCTCGTAACGCTGGAAATCCTCCGAGCTCAGCGTCGGTTTGTTTGTTTCTAACCACTCGGGATACTGCCAAAGAGAGTCACAAACCCAACACACAATATCATCTTAAAGGATTATGAAGCGCCAATGATGCATATTTAACACAAGACTTAAAGGAGGTTTATAGTTCTGTAGAAGTACACAAAAGTAAACAGCAGGGGGCGCTAGCAGTGCAGCAGCTTTTAGCACAAAATGACAGTGTTCTTATACAAACATGATCCGCCTCGTGACTTGGTGCCTGGGTAACACTTTAGAATAAGGCATTTATACATGTTTAGTTATAAAATAATAAACTCATCATAAACATTAACACCTGTAAATGATTATGAAATGATTAGTTTGTTTGTCAGACGTGTTTAAATATTTATAAATGCTTTGTATCCATGTCTAAAGTGAGTCAGTATTTAGAGCCATTTTGCTCCCGACTTTGCTCTTTTAGTAGTTGAACTGTGTGTGACGGAGCAGCTCTTCTACATTGACATGAATGGGGTCAGTTAGTGAGCGCCCCCTGTAGGCCGACCATCACTGCAGCGTCGTGTTAATGGAAGTAACGCAATAATAACCACAAACTAACAGAACTGTGGAGCTTTATCTGGATCGAGGGCAGAAATATGTTTGATCACAGTGACGTTATTACATCAAAATATAGAATATTACAAAGAAAGTATATTATTTCATTCCATCAACAAACAAAGTCACCACATTTCAAGCCTTATTTTAAAATAATAGTTTAGTTGCAGCCCGAGTGTAATGACAATCTGAACTCTAATCTGAGCAGGAATAATATATAAAAAAAACACTGTATATTGTGTGTATATACATTCACTCAAAGTATTTAATATACGTTTATTTTTATCGTATTTAATTAACCATTTTTTTTATTCACGCCTTCTTACTTTTAAAAATATTTTCCTATTACATTTGTTGTTTCATGTTGCAGCTCATCGCCGCAGACAGTTTGTGAATCTTGATTTTATGGCACTAAACACTTTCTGATTCACGTACAAACACCATGGGGTGCGGGCGTTTCCTGGGCGTTTCCTGGACAGTACAAACCTTGGTGGTGATCTCCTTGAGCGACGGGTACAGCACCTCCTTGGACAGTAGGTTCTGCATGAAGGATTGCATTATGGGAAGTATATTGGCCTCTTCTCCTCCTTCTCCTCCTTCTCCTCCTTCCTCCAGCGCCAAACCCTCCAGCGCCTTCACCAGGTCCTCTCCGGCCAGACCCGATGTCTACAACACACAAGCGCCGTTTGTGAAGGAACACACGCCGTTTGTGAAGGAACACACGCCGTTTGTGAAGGAACACACGCCGTTTGTGAAGGAACACACGCCGTTTGTGAAGGAACACACGCCGTTTGTGAAGGCACACACGCCGTTTGTGAAGGAACACACGCCGTTTGTGAAGGAACACGCGCCGTTTGTGAAGGCGAACGCGCCGTTTGTGAAGGCGAACGCGCCGTTTGTGAAGGAACACGCGCCGTTTGTGAAGGAACACGCGCCGTTTGTGAAGGAACACGCGCCGTTTGTGAAGGAACGCGCCGTTTGTGAAGGAACGCGCCGTTTGGGAATGAACACACGCCGTTGGTGAATGAACACACGCCGTTGGTGAATGAACACACGCCGTTTGTGAATGAACACACACGCCGTTTGTGAAGGAACGCGCCGTTTATGAAGGAACGCGCCGTTTGTGAAGGAACGCGCCGTTTGTGAAGGAACGCGCCGTTTGTGAAGGAACGCGCCGTTTGTGAATGAACGCGCCGTTTGTGAATGAACGCGCCGTTTGTGAATGAACGCGTCGTTTGTGAATGAACGCGCCATTTGTGAATGAATGCGCCGTTTGTGAAGGAACACGCCGTTTATGAATGAATGAACACACGCCGTTTATGAATGAATGAACACACGCCGTTTGTGAAGGAACGCGCAGTTTGTGAATGGACACGCCGTTTGTGAATGGACACGCCGTTTGTGAATGGACGCCGTTTGTGAATGGACACGCCGTTTGTGAATGGACACGCCGTTTGTGAATGAACGCGCCGTTTGTGAAGGAACGTGCCGTTTGTGAAGGAACGCGCCGTTTGTGAAGGAACGCGCCGTTTGTGAAGGAACGCGCCGTTAGTGAATGAACGCGCCGTTTGTGAATGAACGCGCCGTTTGTGAATGAACGCGCCGTTTGTGAATGAACGCGTCGTTTGTGAATGAACGCACCGTTTGTGAAGGAACACGCCGTTTATGAATGAATGAACACACGCCGTTTATGAATGAATGAACACACGCCGTTTGTGAAGGAACGCGCAGTTTGTGAATGGACACGCCGTATGTGAATGGACACGCCGTTTGTGAATGGACACGCCGTTTGTGAATGGACACGCCGTTTGTGAATGAACACGCCGTTTGTGAATGAACACGCCGTTTGTGAATGAACACGCTCTTGACCCGCTCACGACCCGCTCACGAGCCGCTCACCTGGAGGTTGTCTGCGTTCTTGGCCAGTCCTTTGAGAGTGTCTTTGAGACAGGAGGTGAACTCTTGCTGAGAGGCCGTGTCGGTGCCTGTGGTAGACAAAACTACATTTAAAACAGAACTGTGGACTGTACTTTTAAGACTTTGAAAAGCTACTTTCCCCACACGCTTTGCACCCTGCAGTCATTACAACGAGCAGTACACTTTCTTTCTTTCTTTCTTTCCTTCGTTCTTTCTCGTCCTGTCTTTCTTTTGTTCCTTCCTTCTTTGTTTCTCGTTCTTTCTTTCCTTCCTTCTCTCGTTCCTTTCCTAAAATGATGACTAAAGATGCTAGTTTAACATGTATCTGTCCTCTTCACATGGAAATTACCTTATTTTCCGGACTATAAGTTGCACCTTTTTCCATAGGTTTGGCCGGGGTGCGACTTATACTTATATTTATACTTATATACTTATACTCTGGAGCGACTTATATGTGATATTATTTGTTATTTTCACACTTGCAACTGCATTTCATCTTCCAGTGCGACTTATATATGTTTTTTTCTTCTCTATTATGAATTTTTTGGCTGGTGCGACTTATACTCCAGAAAATACGGTATATATAAAAACATAAACATATGGGTCTGTATTTGTTTCAGTGGATGTTGTTTATCTCTTTGATGTTCGTTTCTGGCTGAGCTGCGATTATTTTATGCCCAAAGAGCAGAAATCATTTTGTTTTGTCCTCACTTCAAACTTAAACAGTTTAAAGACTCTAAAACACGTACGAAAAGACGTTTTAGAACAAAGACAGCGGCGTTATTACATCAAAACGTCAAAATACGGACAAACTAGTTCTAATTTTTTATCAATAATACACTTTATCTGTAAATAAATATATGGAAGCTTTCTGTCGACATATTTACACCTTTAATCACCTAAAATAATCTTTAAATGGACAAAAAAAATGTCGGTGTAATCCCTCATTCGTCCAGGCGTGTTCCATAGTAGAAAAAGCTTCAGTTGTAGTCATCTGGACTCAGTTAGAAAAAATAGACGTTTCGACTCTCATCCAAGAGTCATTGTCAATAACAGAATTTAGGTCGAGAACTCCGATATTAATACTGTTCTGTGGTAAGACCCGCCCATTGGGAGGAGCCTTCCTGAAGTAGAAAGAGTTGTTTGTTTCAACAGAAACTCCCCCTTGTATCTCCTCTGATCGTGGATCAGAGGAGAGGACGGGAAACTCCAAATAGAAGTATATAGGAAACCTACACACACGGACCAGTATCTGCTCTTTGGTTCCAACCACCCACTACAGCACAAGCTGGGTGTGATCAGAACCTTACAACACAGAGCTCAAGGTGTGCCCACCAGCTCAGAGGGCAAGAAGAAAGAGGAAAAACATGTCCGAAATGCCCTCTCAGCCTGTGGTTACCCCGCTTGGGCTCTCAACAGAGTGAAGAGAACCAAGAAGCAGGACAAAAGGGAAACTGAACAGAGAAGGAAGGGTGTTTCTATCCCTTATGTCTCTGGCCTGTCGGAAAAACTGCAGAGAATTTTTAGACAACACGAAGTCCCTGTTTATTTTAAACCAGGAAACACTTTAAGACAAAAACTGGTTCACCCTAAGGACAAGTTGCCGACTCAAAAACAGAGCAATGTAGTTTATTCGATCCAATGCAGTGAAGAAAGTTGTAAAGAACGTTACATAGGTGAGACGAAACAGCCTCTACACAAGAGGCTCTATCAGCACAGAAGAAATACTAGTTCAGGACCTCAGAGTGCCGTGCATCTCCATCTTGAAGCCTCTAATCACTCGTTTGAAGACGGTGAGGTGAAGGTTTTAAGCAGGGAGAAAAGATGGTTTGAAAGAGGAGTCAAGGAAGCTATTTTTGTTAAAAAAGAAAGACCTTCTTTAAACAGAAATGGAGGGCTAAGGTTTCATCTTCCTGTTATTTATAATGGGATTCTGAACCCCTGGAAAGGTAAAGGACATTCAGATGCTAATCAGGTACTCAGGGTGGTTGAGCCAGGGTCTCACAAAGACAAAGAGGTTTCTAATAGCCCATTAAGATTCTGAATAGGCTAGCTCGGTAGATACAAGGGGGGAGTTTCTGTTGAAACAAACAACTCTTTTCTTCAGGAAGGCTCCTCCCAATGGGCGGGTCTTACCACAGAACAGTATTAATATCGGAGTTCTCGACCTAAATTCTGTTATTGACAATGACTCTTGGATGAGAGTCGAAACGTCTATTTTTTCAAACTGAGTCCAGATGACTACAACTGAAGCTCTTTCTACTATGGACAAAAAAAATATTTAAATGCCAATTCTTAATGAAGATGAATCCAAAAAAGGAAATCAAATATAACATTTCGGTCAATAATTGCTGCAATAACCGTGACAACGCTCTCGCAAGACGGCGACGGACGCAATAGAAACTCACCGACTTTGCCCGCCGCCTGCGACAGCTTCTGGAAGTGCTCGAGCAGCTCGGGCTCCTGCTGGGCCAGCTCGCTCATGGCCTTCTCCCACTCGTCCCGCGCCTGGCTCGCCATCTCGCCCTCGAAAAGAGTCTCAAACAGCTTAGAGTCTTCAAGAAGCGGAGGCTGCGGAAACAAAGATGCTTTATACACGGGAGGGACATGAAGCGAGAACCTGAACCAGAACAAACTGAACCAGAACTTAAACCAGAACTTAAACCAGAACTTAAACCAGAACTTAAACCAGAACTTAAACCACTCGTAACAGGGTTCAACAGAGTCTCAAACAGCTTAGAGTCTTCAAGAAGCAGAGGCTGTGGAAACACAAAGACGCTTTATGCACGCCGGGGACATGGAGCTCTGCAGCGCTACAGCTGGTCTGAAGTGAGACTAAACCAGGACTAAAGCAGAACTTTAACCAGAAGTTACACCACTCTTAACAGGGTTCAGAGTCTCTACAAGGACTAAGAGTAAGACAAGTCTAAAGTAAAGTATTACACAAACAGGACTAAACCAGACACTTAGCCAAACTAAGGGAGGTATAAACAATGATAAAACCACGATTAAACCAGGTTGAAAAGAGGACTTTTTCAGATCAAGTCCAAACGAGGACTTTTCAGGACTAAACTAAGACAAAGACTCCAAAATACAACCAGAAGAAGTGCAAAATACTGCAGTAAAATGAATGTCAAATCAAGCAAATGACAATGTTTTGGACTTACATTTTCATTTCCCCTTTTCTACGGCGCCTGTGAATCTGGCTTTTAAAACATTCCCATCAATTGAAAGGTAGAAATATCTGGCTAGAACTTGGACTAATGCGGAGGCCTCTGGTTCTTGCTGCTGCGCGTGGGAACAATGGACTTCCACGCGCTTCCACTTCACTGTTACTGCACAGTGAACTACACAGTGAACTGCACGGATACTGCACAGGCAAGCATTTACTTCAATCAATGCTCTGCTCTTTCAAACACCACTTTCATAACTCTATTCATGTTTCAGCCCAGAAAAAACATGTTTTCTTGTTGTTTTTTTCCCTTTTTGACGGCTTTATTGCTCTGAAAATGAGTGGAAATAGTCTTCCTTTGGCTGGAATAATCCACAATGTGTCTTTCTATTTCAACTGAATTATTTGACTTTCCACCTCTAGAAAGTTACATACTGTGCCTTTAATCTAATCAGAAATAAGTATAAATTACTTTTTCAGCTTCAGGAGCGGCCGAGGCAGAAGCGGCTGCAGCTGGAGCTGGAGGAGCTGCTGCTTTGTCGAAGTCGCCCAGCGCACCTGAAAGAAGAAGAAGAAGAAGTAATTTGTAATCATCATTATTATCACTTATTAATATAAATTAAGCTGGACCGAGAATCTGTCGTGTGCCGTTCAACCCTTTATTTGACTTTCAAACACATGTTACACTGCATTATTCACTCACTCCACGCTCTGTGACCATACGATTTGACTGTAGCCACAGCTGCCCTGGGGCGGACTGACAGACGTGAGGCTGAGTACTAACCAGGCCCGACTCAGAGGTCTGATGAGACCGGACAAAGACAAGCAAATCCAAGCTAAAAACAGTTCAAATCTAAGTCTAAAAACAAATCAAATCCAAACTAAAAACAGTTCAAATCGAAGTCTAAAAACAGATCAAATCCAAGCTAAAAACAGTTCAAATCTAAGTCTAAAAACAGTTCAAATCTAAGCTAAAATCAGATAAAATCCAAGCTAAAAACAGTTCAAATCTAAGCTAAAAATTGTTTTGTTTATGACTGAAAGGATTCTATTTGCTCTTCTGTCATGTCTTTGTGATTTTAATGCGTTTTTCCCTGTTGTTTGAAGCACTTTGAATTGCCTTTAGTACAAATAAACTTTTGCGTTTTCAGTAAATAGCATCTGTCACTTCTCTGCTATTATTTCATATATGGAGCATCTTAAATCTGAAGAGAACTGGTGTGAGAACTGCTGAAATGGCTGGATTTGGTGCATAGATATCTACGGGTAATAAACCGGGCCAAACACGAGCTTGAACTGGCAAATATTATAAAAATAAAGAGGGTTTAATCATGAAATAACCAACAGTGAATCTACTGAACTTATACTTCAAAAACATCCCCAACAAAAACAATCTTAGGTCAAAATTCACCAGTGCAGATTTCAACTTGGCATTATTTATTATAGCTTGTGTTTTCAGTCACAAATAAACCTTTATCATTTAAATTTCAAGCTGTATCTTTGACAAACATCAAGTCGACCTTTGCCTCTTTATTCGACCTTTGACCTTCTGGAACATCTGGTCCTGGATCTGCCCTCACTATCTTTAGTTACACACAACAACAAACACACAAGTCCAGTTTACAGCATCAGATCACGTTTACTCTCAAAATAAACAAAGAAAAACACGCAAAAAACGTCCTGATCATTACATTGCACGAGTCAACGAGCAGTTTTACAGAAGGAATGGATCATATTTAACATGTTTTAAGCTCGCGTAACTTAAATTATTATTGTAACGTTGCGTCCACGAGCTGAAAGTGCAAAGTCTGACACAGAAACCACAGAAAACAAACAGAACTGACAACTTTTGGCACGAGTTGACAGCAGGAATCGACGAGTGCACTTGTTAAAGCAGCAAAGAACCGAATGTCCCGAGCGCGAAAAGGCCGCACGGTTCTGCAAAGTGCGCGTCCGAACCGCGCGCGCGTCCAGGCGTCAAACTGCGCCGCGTGTAAAGTAAATATGAGCACGTACTGTCCAGTAATTCGTCCAGTTCTGCATCGTCGTGGCCGGAGGATGACTGTCCTGCTGCCGACGCCATGTTGGATCCGCGGAGAGGTGACGGGCGCGCAGAGGTGACGTCACAGCTGTCAGGGCACAGCGTCGCGGAGAGAAATGCGTCATGTTTAGGTTTGTGTTTTTTTAGCTCCCTCTTCTGGAAATGATGAAAACTACAAGATTCATAATGTTATTATTTTGCCAATTGAACTGTGTTTGACATGTTTTTATGATGTGAATCAGGTCATTATCAGCCTCTGACATTGAAATTGTACAATTATTTCTAGTTCTAGAAATGTGCATTGTATGATGTGGCCCTAACTGTTAATTAGGGCCATATCGTAAAATGCACAGTAGTTTAATTTTTAAAAATGTGGTTGTTTTTATTGCACTGAAGGGTCGTTGTCTCAGACACACGGACGATCAGCACAGGAGCTCCACAGGGCTGTGTACGTTCTCCCCTGCTCTTCTCCCTGTACACAAACTGCTGCACAATATATATAAGTATATACACATATATATGTCCAGAAATGCCAATAAACCTAATAAGTTTCTAAAGAAAAGAGTTTCTTACCCTGATCGGTCGGTGAAGACTCTTGGTTTATGATGCGGCTGCTCACAAACACAGAAAGAAAACTGAAGCAGACTTTTCACGACACCTGAACTCACTCGACTGAACACGACTGAACTCATGGCTATATTTATGATTATTGTCATTATTATTTGCTCTTGCTCTGGTCGTGTTCTTTGTTTTGTGGTTGTTTATATTTCCAAAATTAAAAAGAAAAGAAAAGTGTAGTCTAATGTGTCATAAGGACTTTAAGTGAAGGCAAAAGTGGGCGGGGCGGAATAACTTCAACTTCAACTTTTTAATATATCTTTTTTAGATGGATACATAATTCCATACTGTGGGACAATGAACACAAATCTATTACGTATCTATGGAGACAAGAGGGTAACAAACTCTCACCACCAACATATTTTACTTCCTGTTCTTCCTCGTCTCCGCGGTAACTCCCAAACATAAATATCCTGCTTGGGTTCAGTCCCTTTCATGAGTCAGAGTGCAAATATGAGAGAATTTCAATCTGACTCAGAGGGGCTGGTCCAGGGGTCTCCCCCAAGTGCAGGAGAGACTAATGACAGCGTGTAGTGTGGAGGAGGAAATACAGCTGCTGCAGAGAAGAGAGAGCAATTTCCATCCTCAGGATTTTTATGACAAGGCAAAATACCTTGTATCTGGTTCAAAACGCAATGAAAAATATTAAGCGTAATGTTGTGCCTGGGGTTCCTGTTCAGCCCTTAGTTTCTCTGGTAAACTTCACTGTTTCTGTCAGTAACTTCACTCTTTGTCAGTTAAACCTCACTCTGTCAGTTAAACGTCACTCTCTGTCAGTTAAACACCTCTCTGTCAGTTAAACGTCACTCTCTGTCAGTTAAACTTCACTCTCTGTCAGTTAAACTTCACTCTTTGTAAGTTAAACTTCACTCTTTGTCAGTTAAACCTCACTCTCTGTCAGTTAAACTTCACTCTCTGTCAGTTAAACATCACTCTCTGTCAGTTAAACCTCACTCTCTGTCAGTTAAACCTCACTCTCTGTCAGTTAAACACCTCTCTGTCAGTTAAACGTCACTCTCTGTCAGTTAAACTTCACTCTTTGTCACTCTCTGTCAGTTAAACATCACTCTCTGTCAGTTAAACTTCACTCTGTGTCAGTTAAACTTCACTCTCTGTCAGTTAAACTTCACTCTCTGTCAGTTAAACTTCACTCTCTGTCAGTTAAACCTCACTCTCTGTCAGTTAAACTCCACTCTCTGTCAGTTAAACTTCACTCTCTGTCAGTTAAACTTCACTCTCTGTCAGTTAAACTTCACTCTCTGTCAGTTAAACCTCACTCTCTGTCAGTTAAACTTCACTCTTTGTCAGTTAAACTTCACTCTCTGTCAGTTAAACCTCACTCTCTGTCAGTTAAACTTCACTCTCTGTCAGTTAAACCTCACTGTCAGTTAAACTTCACTCTTTGTCAGTTAAACTTCACTCTCTGTCAGTTAAACCTCACTCTCTGTCAGTTAAACTTCACTCTGTCAGTTAAACTTCACTCTTTGTCAGTTAAACCTCACTCTCTGTCAGTTAAACCTCACTCTCTGTCAGTTAAACCTCACTCTCTGTCAGTTAAACTTCACTCTCTGTCAGTTAAACTTCACTCTGTGTCAGTTAAACTTCACTCTCTGTCAGTTAAACCTCACTCTCTGTCAGTTAAACCTCACTCTCTGTCAGTTAAACCTCACTCTCTGTCAGTTAAACTTCACTCTCTGTCAGTTAAACTTCACTCTCTGTCAGTTAAACTTCACTCTCTGTCCGTTAAACTTCACTCTCTGTCAGTTAAACCTCACTCTCTGTCAGTTAAACCTCACTCTCTGTCAGTTAAACTTCACTCTGTGTCAGTTAAACCTCACTCTCTGTCAGTTAAACTTCACTCTCTGTCAGTTAAACCTCACTCTCTGTCAGTTAAACTTCACTCTGTGTCAGTTAAACCTCACTCTCTGTCAGTTAAACTTCACTCTGTGTCAGTTAAACTTCACTCTGTGTCAGTTAAACTTCACTCTCTGTCAGTTAAACCTCACTCTGTCAGTTAAACCTCACTCTCTGTCAGTTAAACTTCACTCTGTGTCAGTTAAACCTCACTCTCTGTCAGTTAAACTTCACTCTGTGTCAGTTAAACCTCACTCTCTGTCAGTTAAACCTCACTCTGTCAGTTAAACTTCACTCTGTGTCAGTTAAACCTCACTCTCTGTCAGTTAAACCTCACTCTGTGTCAGTTAAACTTCGCTCTCTGTCAGTTAAACCTCACTCTGTCAGTTAAACCTCACTCTCTGTCAGTTAAACTTCACTCTGTGTCAGTTAAACCTCACTCTCTGTCAGTTAAACCTCACTCTCTGTCAGTTAAACCTCACTCTGTGTCAGTTAAACTTCACTCTGTGTCAGTTAAACCTCACTCTCTGTCAGTTAAACCTCACTCTCTGTCAGTTAAACCTCACTCTCTGTCAGTTAAACTTCACTCTCTGTCAGTTAAACCTCACTCTGTGTCAGTTAAACTTCACTCTCTGTCAGTTAAACCTCACTCTCTGTCAGTTAAACTTCACTCTCTGTCAGTTAAACCTCACTCTCTGTCAGTTAAACTTCACTCTCTGTCAGTTAAACCTCACTCTCTGTCAGTTAAACTTCACTCTCTGTCAGTTAAACCTCACTCTCTGTCAGTTAAACTTCACTCTGTGTCAGTTAAACCTCACTCTCTGTCAGTTAAACTTCACTCTGTGTCAGTTAAACTTCACTCTCTGTCAGTTAAACCTCACTCTCTGTCAGTTAAACCTCACTCTGTCAGTTAAACTTCACTCTCTGTCAGTTAAACCTCACTCTGTCAGTTAAACCTCACTCTCTGTCAGTTAAACTTCACTCTGTGTCAGTTAAACCTCACTCTCTGTCAGTTAAACTTCACTCTGTGTCAGTTAAACTTCACTCTCTGTCAGTTAAACCTCACTCTCTGTCAGTTAAACCTCACTCTGTGTCAGTTAAACTTCGCTCTCTGTCAGTTAAACCTCACTCTGTCAGTTAAACCTCACTCTCTGTCAGTTAAACTTCACTCTGTGTCAGTTAAACCTCACTCTCTGTCAGTTAAACCTCACTCTGTGTCAGTTAAACTTCACTCTCTGTCAGTTAAACCTCACTCTCTGTCAGTTAAACCTCACTCTGTGTCAGTTAAACTTCACTCTCTGTCAGTTAAACCTCACTCTCTGTCAGTTAAACCTCACTCTGTGTCAGTTAAACTTCACTCTCTGTCAGTTAAACTTCACTCTCTGTCAGTTAAACCTCACTCTCTGTCAGTTAAACCTCACTCTCTGTCAGTTAAACCTCACTCTCTGTCAGTTAAACTTCACTCTCTGTCAGTTAAACTTCACTCTGTGTCAGTTAAACCTCACTCTGTCAGTTAAACCTCACTCTGTGTCAGTTAAACTTCACTCTCTGTCAGTTAAACTTCACTCTCTGTCAGTTAAACCTCACTCTGTCAGTTAAACTTCACTCTCTGTCAGTTAAACTTCACTCTGTGTCAGTTAAACCTCACTCTGTCAGTTAAACCTCACTCTGTGTCAGTTAAACTTCACTCTCTGTCAGTTAAACTTCACTCTGTCAGTTAAACCTCACTCTGTCAGTTAAACCTCACTCTGTCAGTTAAACTTCACTCTCTGTCAGTTAAACCTCACTCTGTCAGTTAAACCTCACTCTGTCAGTTAAACCTCACTCTGTCAGTTAAACTTCACTCTCTGTCAGTTAAACCTCACTCTGTCAGTTAAACTTCACTCTCTGTCAGTTAAACTTCACTCTCTGTCAGTTAAACTTCACTCTGTGTCAGTTAAACCTCACTCTGTCAGTTAAACCTCACTCTGTGTCAGTTAAACTTCACTCTCTGTCAGTTAAACTTCACTCTGTGTCAGTTAAACCTCACTCTGTCAGTTAAACCTCACTCTGTGTCAGTTAAACTTCACTCTCTGTCAGTTAAACTTCACTCTGTCAGTTAAACCTCACTCTGTCAGTTAAACCTCACTCTGTCAGTTAAACTTCACTCTCTGTCAGTTAAACCTCACTCTGTCAGTTAAACCTCACTCTGTCAGTTAAACCTCACTCTGTCAGTTAAACTTCACTCTCTGTCAGTTAAACCTCACTCTGTCAGTTAAACTTCACTCTCTGTCAGTTAAACTTCACTCTGTGTCAGTTAAACCTCACTCTGTCAGTTAAACCTCACTCTGTGTCAGTTAAACTTCACTCTCTGTCAGTTAAACTTCACTCTGTGTCAGTTAAACCTCACTCTGTCAGTTAAACCTCACTCTGTGTCAGTTAAACTTCACTCTCTGTCAGTTAAACTTCACTCTGTCAGTTAAACCTCACTCTGTCAGTTAAACCTCACTCTGTCAGTTAAACTTCACTCTCTGTCAGTTAAACCTCACTCTGTCAGTTAAACCTCACTCTGTCAGTTAAACCTCACTCTGTCAGTTAAACTTCACTCTCTGTCAGTTAAACCTCACTCTGTCAGTTAAACTTCACTCTCTGTCAGTTAAACTTCACTCTCTGTCAGTTAAACTTCACTCTGTGTCAGTTAAACCTCACTCTGTCAGTTAAACCTCACTCTGTGTCAGTTAAACTTCACTCTCTGTCAGTTAAACTTCACTCTGTGTCAGTTAAACCTCACTCTGTCAGTTAAACCTCACTCTGTGTCAGTTAAACTTCACTCTGTCAGTTAAACCTCACTCTGTCAGTTAAACCTCACTCTGTCAGTTAAACTTCACTCTCTGTCAGTTAAACCTCACTCTGTCAGTTAAACCTCACTCTGTCAGTTAAACCTCACTCTGTCAGTTAAACTTCACTCTCTGTCAGTTAAACCTCACTCTGTCAGTTAAACCTCACTCTGTCAGTTAAACTTCACTCTCTGTCAGTTAAACCTCACTCTGTCAGTTAAACTTCACTCTCTGTCAGTTAAACCTCACTCTGTCAGTTAAACTTCACTCTCTGTCAGTTAAACTTCACTCTGTCAGTTAAACCTCACTCTGTCAGTTAAACCTCACTCTGTCAGTTAAACTTCACTCTCTGTCAGTTAAACCTCACTCTGTCAGTTAAACCTCACTCTGTCAGTTAAACTTCACTCTCTGTCAGTTAAACTTCACCCCGCTTCGCACGCGGGAGGGCGCACGGGAACAGCCCCGCCCGCACAGATGTGAATAACGGGACGCGCCGCAGCTCAGTCCTAATTCGGTTTTGTGTTTTCTGGGCGGGATCTGCGCTTCTGATCCGCTTCCACTCCTCTTCCTCTTCCTCCTCTTCTTCTTCTTCTGCTGCTGCGGTGGCGATGCTTCAGTCCAAACTCACTCACACTCAGACGTGATTCTTCTGCAGCGACACGAGTGACTCACCAGCAGCGAGAAAAACACAGGTAATGCGCGTTTTAACCCTCAGATTTAGACTTTGTGCACATTTAAAGTCTTTGTTTTGATGCAAAAGCTGCGATAAAGAATGATAAATGTTCTTGTTCTTTGGCTTTCACTTGTTGCGTCTCCATCTTTTATGGAGATGTTTGGTGTTCCAAAGCTGCGCAGGAGATAAAAGCATCAGAAAAAGTCACTCTGCGGAACTAAAACGCGCTGTTGCGTCTATTGTTGTTGTTGTTGTTGTTGTTGTTGTTTTATGGCGGTTGGCATTTTGACTTTTATAGACGTCACTAAGTCGAATTATTTGCGTTTTGTGTCGGTTTTATTGGGCGTGTTTTGGGAAATTCAGCTTCTTTATCACTTTTTCTCTCCAATGAAACACCAAAGTCTTTAATTTGATACGTTTTTGAAAAGCTCTAGATGTTTACTTTACATCAAAATAAGAAAATATCAGAAATAATACAATTGTGCGTGTTATTTTTGCAGCGTTTCTTCATAAATATTGCCTGGTATTTTAATATTTTTGTGGAAATCCAGCTATGTAGGAGTTTTATATCGTTATAACCTTAACGACAGAAATTACTCTCATATTATTGTTTTATTCTGCGCACATCAAATATGATATAAGGTGAAGTTATAGCAGTGAAAGATTTAAAAAGACAACTTATCAAACTTTACAAACAGTCCCACTTCACCCTAGAACTATTTTTAATGTAATTATTTAATATATTTGACAGGCTACATTTGTATTGCGGTAATTGCATCATTATTATGGATTAATACAACGAAATATATTGACTTTCTGTAATATAATGACTTTCTTCAACCTTTATTTGTCTGTATTTTACAATATTTTCATGCACATTGTGTTTTCCTTCACGACTTGTTGCACTTGAACTGTTGAAACATAAAATTCAATGCTTTTTCCAGTAAATACATGTTTTCTTCCGTCCAATCAAATCCACCGCTCGTCCGTTTCCCGCCACATGTGATTTTGAATGACGTCATGTCTCCCGCTCTGTCAGAGGCAAAAGGGCGTGGCACGTGACACGCCCGCTCGACTTTTACACTTCAATATCGTCAAATTGAATGTCGTGGATACAGTTTTCCGCATCATTTTCAGGCAGTGATTCATATTTCCTCTTTTCTTTCCTGTTTTTGAACTGAACGTGAACTTTGGTCACGCTTCTGTTTCTAAATATAGTTTTAAACGTTGACTCATGTCATACAGATGAACGTGATGGGCAGATACATGTAGCAGTTACTTATCTGGACACTCACCTGAAGAAATAGAAATGAAATGCTCAGTATTACTTGCTGTGTGCGAGCTTGCACCTCCACAAACCTGACTCGTGCTTGGCCTGGGAGAGCCTCCTTCTGCTTGTTTCCATGGAAATGTTGTTTCTTCAGCTCGAATTTTTCACATCACAGCATAAAACGTATCTAACTGCGTGAAGAATGTTCTGAAGTCACTATATTACACATATTAACATATTTTTTAAACAGAAAATTGTGTGAGTAGTAAATGCGTTTTGTCAAAAAGTAATCGCAAACGTATTAAAATATTGGGTGCATTATTCACACTTACCAGTTTGAGCTCAGTTTAATTCAGATGTAGACTTATTTTATTTTAGTCCTGGTTTAGTCCTGGTTTAGTCCTGGTTTAGTCCTATTTTAGTCCTATTTTAGTCCTGGTTTAGTCCTGGTTTAGTCCTGGTTTAGTGCTGTTTTAGTCCTGGTTTAGTCCTGTTTCAGTCCTGGTTTAGTCCTGGTTTAGTGCTGTTTTAGTCCTGGTTTAGTCCTGTTTCAGTCCTGGTTTAGTCCTGGTTTAGTCCTGTTTTAGTGCTGTTTTAGTCCTGGTTTAGTCTTGGTTTAGTCCTGGTTCAGTCCTGTTTTAGTCCTGGTTTAGTCCTGGTTTAGTCCTCTTTTAGTCCTGCTTTAGTCCTGGTTTAGTCCTCTTTTAGTCCTGGTTTAGTCCTCTTTTAGTCCTGCTTTAGTGCTGTTTTAGTCCTGGTTTAGTCCTCTTTTAGTCCTGTTTTAGTCCTGTTTCAGTCCTGCTTTAGTCCTGGTTTAGTCCTGTTTTAGTCCTGCTTTAGTCCTGGTTTAGTCCTGTTTTAGTCCTGCTTTTGTCCTGGTTTAGTCCTGGTTTAGTCCTGTTTTAGTCCTGCTTTAGTCCTGCTTTAGTCCTGCTTTAGTCCTGTTTTAGTCCTGCTTTAGTCCTGGTTTAGTCCTGTTTTAGTCCTGATTTAGTCCTGTTTTAGTCCTGGTTTAGTCCTGGTTTAGTGCTGTTTTAGTCCTGGTTTAGTCCTGTTTTAGTCCTGTTTTAGTCCTGCTTTAGTCCTGGTTTAGTCCTCTTTTAGTCCTGTTTTAGTCCTGTTTTAGCTCTGGTTTAGTCCTGTTTTAGTCCTGTTTTAGCTCTGGTTTAGTCCTGTTTTAGTCCTGCTTTAGTCCTGGTTTAGTCCTCTTTTAGTCCTGTTTTAGTTCTGTTTTAGCTCTGGTTTAGTCCTGTTTTAGTCCTGTTTTAGTTCCAGTTTGAATGTGGCCTTTGCACATTCATAAAACACTGTAAACCTTAAGAAGTTAAAGGAGATAATATTGTGCAAAATCAACTTCTAAGAACTTGAACCTGGTTTTGTTTTTTCCTTCAAACTGTTTTTGACAGATTCGTGCACTTTTGAGTCATTTATGCAGTTCTCGTTTTCTGGTTTTCTGGTTTTCTCCCTCCCAGACACGCCCACTTCTCATCACAGACTTTATTCCTCTTTTTTACCTTTTCTTCACAAAACAGGGAAACACGTATCTTACATCTGCTTTTTCTTTTTCTAACATTTAAATCCGGACTCGTAAAGTGTGTAATTCCCCGACGTTTCCTTTCGCTCCATTGCGCCGCACGATGGGCGTGGCTCGTGACATTCGGGGGCGTGTCTTTGGCCACTCCCCCCCGCCGTCCCGCTCGGCTCATTCACCACTTCACGGGTCGTTATGTAAGTTACCTTTTGCTGTTGCCGACGCGGCGGTGGAACAACATTTGGAAAACTTTTACGTCGTCGGATTTACTGTAAGTGAAGCAATAAATGAAGTGTGAAAAAGTGAAAAAAGCAGATGAAGTAAAACGAGAGCGTGTGTCATTTAGAAGGAAACATTTAAACAGACAATCGCCTCATCATTGATTTAAAACAGTGATTAATTCCACAAACTCATATTATAACTACCTTCAGGCGCTAGATCAGAGTTTAGAGGAAGAATTACGGCTGTTCGCTTTAAATGGCAATGACTAAATGTGTGTTTTAGTCAGGAAGATCAATCTTTAAAGACATTTATATTTGTTTTGAAGAGGATGGAATGGAATCTAATTAAAATAGTGATTACGAGGTCAATATGAGGTCAATACGAGGTCAATACGAGGTCAATATGAGGTCAATATGAGGTCAATATGAGGTCAAATCGCCCGGACCTGATTGCGATACAGTCCACGTTCGGTAAAAAGGCTCAAACACAGGCACATCCGCAGAAGGTAAAAGTAAAATATATAATTACTTACAAACTAAACAGATCTTCATCAGAGCGTATGTAAAATCATGACTTTATGGGATTTTGAGTGATTTTACAGTTGAATCTGTTTTACTGAACTTTAAACCGCCACATCTTGGTTTCTGGACCACTTGTTTCCACTCTTCCACTTTTTATTTAGAGCTTATTTATTCTCTTTTAGATCACACTTAACTTTTAAAATCTTTTACTGATGCTACAATGTCAAAAGCTCTGTTTTATTTGGACAAGAGTCTCATTTAAACACTGAATAACTGAACTGTCATGATCTCTGACACTGGTTCTGATAAAGCTCAAGATCGTTCTTAAACTGATCACAAATGGCACGATCTGATCCGGTTTTATCTCATTTTGTTCTTCTGTCGATGTATCGTTCAAACGACTTTCTAGTTTGACTTTGGACACTCTCGACGACCCTGAGATCCTCGACTTTGATGACGTGGCATGTTTGTTCGTAAAAGGCAGAATCTCTGGATAACTCGCTCACGATTTCTTCCTTTTTGATTCGGTCCGATTTCTTTCCTCGTCCAACAAAATAACCGGCGAGCAAACGATCAACTGAAGAACGAACCGAAGCGAAACGCGGCTTTTACTTCGCCGTAAAATAGACTTCGTGGGCCTTGCCGTGGATTTGGAAATCTAAATATCGGTATCGGCAAATATCGTTTCCGGATATCGGCTCCATCCCTGGCCACGCACATCTTTTCATCTTTAAACGTGTAGATTTAAAGATAAATATGAGCTCAACGTTTCTGAAAACACAACATTTACCAACGGATTTTAGTGCGATCTTTACGTCATGTTTTTGGCGACTGTGGCAGGTCCGAGAGTGGAAACTTTCTCGACTCGATTGAACAAAAAAAGACTCAAATTTGGCAAATGACTCCAACTGGGGAACTCTTCTTCTTCTTCCTTATCTTTGAACTCACTCAAATCCACCTGAACTCTTCCCGTCCTCGTCATTCCTCCAGATTATTGCTCAGAATGTCAGAAATGCCTCAAAAACAAGCATCTGGTGGTTGTTTTGCCCTCGCCGCTCGGCTGAATCCAGACGTTTGGCAGAGACAGAGTCCGGACTGTGGCCGGGCGAAGGCCATAAGCGGATTACGCGCAAATCGAGTTAACGTCGCTGTGGAGTCGTAGCAACCGAAACGACGCGCACTCAGTCAGCGAACGCGTGACGGCTTCTTCTGTCTCAGCGGCGTCTCGGCCTCGGTCTCAGCGGCGTCTCGGCCTCGGTCTCAGCGGCGTCTCGGTCTCAGCGGCGTCTCGGTCTCGGTCGCAGCGGCGTCTCGGTCTCAGCGGCGTCTCGGTCTCAGCGGCGTCTCGGTCTCGGTCGCAGCGGCGTCTCGGTCTCGGTCTCAGTGGCGTCTCGGCCTCGGTCTCAGTGGCGTCTCGGTCTCGGTCTCAGTGGCGTCTCGGCCTCGGTCTCAGTGGCGTCTCGGCCTCGGTCTCAGCGGCGTCTCGGTCTCGGTCTCAGCGGCGTCTCGGCCTCGGTCTCAGCGGCGTCTCGGTCTCAGCGGCGTCTCGGTCTCGGTCGCAGCGGCGTCTCGGTCTCAGCGGCGTCTCGGTCGCAGCAGCGTCTCGGTCTCGGTCTCAGTGGCGTCTCGGCCTCGGTCTCAGTGGCGTCTCGGCCTCGGTCTCAGTGGCGTCTCGGTCTCGGTCTCAGCGGCGTCTCGGCCTCGGTCTCAGCGGCGTCTCGGCCTCGGTCTCAGCGGCGTCTCGGCCTCGGTCTCAGCGGCGTCTCGGCCTCGGTCTCAGTGGCGTCTCGGCCTCGGTCTCAGTGGCGTCTCGGTCTCGGTCTCAGCGGCGTCTCGGTCTCGGTCTCAGCGGCGTCTCGGCCTCGGTCTCAGCGGCGTCTCGGCCTCGGTCTCAGTGGCGTCTCGGTCTCAGCGGCGTCTTGGTCTCGGTCTCAGCGGCGTCTCGGTCTCGGTCTCAGCGGCGTCTCGGCCTCGGTCTCAGTGGCGTCTCGGCCTCGATCTCAGCGGCGTCTCGGTCTCGGTCTCAGTGGCGTCTCGGTCTCGGTCGCGGCGGCGTCTCGGCCTCGGTCTCAGTGGCGTCTCGGTCTCGGTCGCGGCGGCGTCTCGGTCTCGGTCGCGGCGGCGTCTCGGCCTCGGTCTCAGCGGCGTCTCGGCCTCGGTCTCAGCGGCGTCTCGGTCTCGGTCTCAGCGGCGTCTCGGTCTCAGCGGCGTCTCAGCCTCGGTCTCAGTGGCGTCTCGGCCTCGGTCTCAGTGGCGTCTCGGCCTCGGTCTCAGTGGCGTCTCGGCCTCGGTCTCAGTGGCGTCTCGGCCTCGGTCTCAGTGGCGTCTCGGTCTCGGTCTCAGCGGCGTCTCGGTCTCGGTCTCAGCGGCGTCTCGGTCTCGGTCTCAGCGGCGTCTCGGCCTCGGTCTCAGCGGCGTCTCGGTCTCAGCGGCGTCTCGGTCTCGGTCTCAGTGGCGTCTCGGCCTCGGTCTCAGCGGCGTCTCGGCCTCGGTCTCAGCGGCGTCTCGGCCTCGGTCTCAGCGGCGTCTCGGCCTCGGTCTCAGTGGCGTCTCGGTCTCGGTCTCAGCGGCGTCTCGGTCTCGGTCTCAGCGGCGTCTCGGTCTCAGCGGCGTCTCGGTCTCGGTCTCAGCGGCGTCTCGGTCTCGGTCTCAGCGGCGTCTCGGTCTCGGTCTCAGCGGCGTCTCGGTCTCAGCGGCGTCTCGGTCTCAGCGGCGTCTCGGTCTCGGTTGCAGCGGCGTCTCGGTCTCGGTCTCAGCGGCGTCTCGGTCTCAGTGGCGTCTCGGCCTCGATCTCAGCGGCGTCTCGGTCTCGGTCTCAGTGGCGTCTCGGCCTCGATCTCAGCGGCGTCTCGGTCTCGGTCTCAGTGGCGTCTCGGCCTCGGTCTCAGCGGCGTCTCGGCCTCGGTCTCAGTGGCGTCTCGGCCTCGGTCTCAGTGGCGTCTCGGCCTCGGTCTCAGTGGCGTCTCGGCCTCGGTCTCAGTGGCGTCTCGGTCTCAGCGGCGTCTCGGTCTCGGTCTCAGCGGCGTCTCGGCCTCGGTCTCAGTGGCGTCTCGGTCTCAGCGGCGTCTTGGTCTCGGTCTCAGCGGCGTCTCGGTCTCGGTCTCAGCGGCGTCTCGGTCTCGGTCTCAGCGGCGTCTCGGTCGCAGCGGCGTCTCGGTCTCGGTCTCAGCGGCGTCTCGGCCTCGGTCTCAGCGGCGTCTCGGCCTCGGTCTCAGCGGCGTCTCGGTCGCAGCGGCGTCTCGGCCTCGGTCTCAGTGGCGTCTCGGCCTCGATCTCAGCGGCGTCTCGGTCTCGGTCTCAGTGGCGTCTCGGTCTCGGTCGCGGCGGCGTCTCGGCCTCGGTCTCAGCGGCGTCTCGGCCTCGGTCTCAGTGGCGTCTCCGTCTCGGTCTCAGCGGCGTCTCGGTCGCAGCGGCGTCTCGGCCTCGGTCTCAGCGGCGTCTCAGCCTCGGTCTCAGCGGCGTCTCGGCCTCGGTCTCAGTGGCGTCTCGGTCTCGGTCTCAGCGGCGTCTCGGCCTCGGTCTCAGCGGCGTCTCGGCCTCGGTCTCAGTGGCGTCTCGGCCTCGGTCTCAGTGGCGTCTCGGCCTCGGTCTCAGTGGCGTCTCGGCCTCGGTCTCAGTGGCGTCTCGGTCTCGGTCTCAGCGGCGTCTCGGTCTCGGTCTCAGCGGCGTCTCGGCCTCGGTCTCAGCGGCGTCTCGGCCTCGGTCTCAGCGGCGTCTCGGTCTCGGTCTCAGCGGCGTCTCGGCCTCGGTCTCAGCGGCGTCTCGGTCTCAGCGGCGTCTCGGTCTCGGTCTCAGCGGCGTCTCGGTCTCGGTCTCAGCGGCGTCTCGGTCTCAGCGGCGTCTCGGTCTCAGCGGCGTCTCGGTCTCGGTTGCAGCGGCGTCTCGGTCTCGGTCTCAGCGGCGTCTCGGTCTCAGTGGCGTCTCGGCCTCGATCTCAGCGGCGTCTCGGTCTCGGTCTCAGTGGCGTCTCGGCCTCGATCTCAGCGGCGTCTCGGTCTCGGTCTCAGTGGCGTCTCGGTCTCGGTCGCGGCGGCGTCTCGGCCTCGGTCTCAGTGGCGTCTCGGTCTCGGTCTCAGTGGCGTCTCGGTCTCGGTCGCGGCGGCGTCTCGGCCTCGGTCTCAGTGGCGTCTCGGTCTCGGTCTCAGTGGCGTCTCGGTCTCGGTCGCGGCGGCGTCTCGGCCTCGGTCTCAGTGGCGTCTCGGCCTCGGTCTCAGCGGTGAGTCGGGTCCAAGACGAGGTCAGAGTTTTGGCATTTCCTCCGAGTGCCGGTTCTGTTTTGGGACCAAATGACAATTTGAAATGTGGTGTAAAGATATAAACGCTGCTTAAAGGAATAAAAGAGGATTTTTGGCAATCTGAGTCTCATTTCCTGGTCACGTGGACAGCCGAGTAGTTCTCCTACATGTCAATCATTCCCTGCGTGCTACTGCACACCTGCAGCCTCGTTCCCAGGAGAGCAGCACGTTTGAAAAAAGTTTTATTTACTCAGGCCTTTTAATTGCATTTGTTTTCGGGACTGATTTGATTGTATATTATTGTAAGTGTAGTGCTCACTATACGTTTTTTGTGTTTTTTATTGTTTTATTCTGTGTTTTTTTGACGCACTTCGTGACTTCTGTCGGTGAAAGGTGCTATACAAATAAAATGTACTTACTTACTTACGTTTCCCTGGCTGCACATGCGTGGTGGATAAGCTGGTGTGTGTTTAGCGAGTTCCTTCAGTTACAGTACAAACATGACACAGAGAGAGAGACTCAGAGCTCAGAAGAGACGGGAATCTGTGGAGACGAGAGACGATGCTTTAAATGAAACAAAACGTTTTATTTAAATTGATTAGTTTAAGTAAAAAAACACAGGGAGAACAAGCTGCACACAAAGAGCCCACCCAGTCCGGGAATCGAACTCGGCACCTGCTGGTTATGTGCATGGAAGGATAACCACTGTGCCACCTCGTACGGAACCAAAAAGAGTGTTTCATGATCACCGCGGCATCGACACCGGATCAGGCGTTTTCCTCCGTATTCAAAAGTTTAAAATGTTTGTAACGATCACATTTAAGGACGTAATAGAGCAGGGGCCCCGCGGGGCCCAAACCAACACCTCACTGTTCCAACAGGCTGTGGAAGAAGGGCCATTGTAACGTCCCCTGACCTGAAGAAACATGTGTTTTACAGCGAGAAGTCAGCTCAGGATTCAGAGCTGGATCCACTCCACAAACATGACGCACACTCAGGGAAATGTGGAGCTTCTGTCCCTCGTGACAAAAGAGTTTAAAGGAGTCGTCTGGACCCCAAATCCAGCCTATACCAGGTCTAAATCAGGTCTAAATCAGGTCTAAACAAGGTCTAAACCAGGTCTAAACAAGGTCTAAATCAGGTTTAAACCAGGACTAAACCAGGACTGAACCAGGTCTAAACCTGCTCTAAACCAGGTCTAAACCAGGTCTAAACCTGCTCTAAACCAGGTCTAAACCTGCTCTAAACCAGGTCTAAACCTGCTCTAAACCAGGTCTAAACCAGGTCTAAACCTGCTCTAAACCAGGTCTAAACCAGGTCTAAACCAGGTCTAAACCTGCTCTAAACCAGGTCTAAACCTGCTCTAAACCAGGTCTAAACCTGCTCTAAACCAGGTCTAAACCAGGTCTAAACCTGCTCTAAACCAGGTCTAAACCAGGTCTAAACCTGCTCTAAACCAGGTCTAAACCTGCTCTAAACCAGGTCTAAACCTGCTCTAAACCAGGTCTAAACCTGCTCTAAACCAGGTCTAAACCTGCTCTAAACCAGGTCTAAACCTGCTCTAAACCAGGTCTAAACCAGGTCTAAACCAGGTCTAGTTGACAAATGACCTGTAACTTTACAGAATGAGCTCATGTCCTGTTTTAAATCTATTCCTTGACCTGGTCCATTTGGGAAGTGCCTCTTCTGGTCTGATCCTGTTGTCTTTTCCACACATATTCCAGAAAACACCTTTCCACACTAAAAGTCTCTTATTTTTCAGCCTTTTTCCACTCGTTTCCCTCGCTCTCGCTCAGGACTTTGTTACATAAGCAGCGTAATGGCGGCAAAAGTGGCGCGATTGATTTTTCCGTGGACCATACGTTTATTTTGAGTGGTTTGAACGACAGGGGGATAATTAGACCCGAGGAGGGAGGGGCAAGGAGCTAGGAAGAATTGTAGGAGGCAACAGAAGGAGAGAGGAGGGAAAAGCACGTCACAATAAAATAAAATAAAAGATTGACTAATGAAAATGTCTTGAATTCAGAATAGAACAGGACCAAACCAAGTCTACATCAGGACTAGAACAGGACCAAACCAAGTCTACATCAGGACTAGAACAGGACTAAACCAAGTCTACATCAGGACTAGAACAGGACCAAACCAAGTCTACATCAGGACTAGAACAGGACCAAACCCAGTCTACATCAGGACTAGAACAGGACTAAACCAAGTCTACATCAGGACTAGAACAGGACCAAACCAAGTCTACATCAGGACTAGAACAGGACTAAACCAAGTCTACATCAGGACTAGAACAGGACTAAACCAAGTCTACATCAGGACTAGAACAGGACTAAACCAAGTCTACATCAGGACTAGAACAGGACTAAACCAAGTCTACATCAGGACTAGAACAGGACTAAACCAAGTCTACATCAGGACTAGAACAGGACTAAACCAAGTCTACATCAGGACTAGAACAGGACCAAACCAAGTCTACATCAGGACTAGAACAGGACTAAACCAAGTCTACATCAGGACTAGAACAGGACTAAACCAAGTCTACATCAGGACTAGAACAGGACTAAACCAAGTCTACATCAGGACTAGAACAGGACCAAACCAAGTCTACATCAGGACTAGAACAGGACTAAACCAAGTCTACATCAGGACTAGAACAGGACTAAACCAAGTCTACATCAGGACTAGAACAGGACTAAACCAAGTCTACATCAGGACTAGAACAGGACTAAACCAAGTCTACATCAGGACTAGAACAGGACCAAACCAAGTCTACATCAGGACTAGAACAGGACCAAACCAAGTCTACATCAGGACTAGAACAGGACTAAACCAAGTCTACATCAGGACTAGAACAGGACTAAACCAAGTCTACATCAGGACTAGAACAGGACTAAACCAAGTCTACATCAGGACTAGAACAGGACCAAACCAAGTCTACATCAGGACTAGAACAGGACTAAACCAAGTCTACATCAGGACTAGAACAGGACTAAACCAAGTCTACATCAGGACTAGAACAGGACTAAACCAAGTCTACATCAGGACTAGAACAGGACCAAACCAAGTCTACATCAGGACTAGAACAGGACCAAACCCAGTCTACATCAGGACTAGAACAGGACCAAACCAAGTCTACATCAGGACTAGAACAGGACCAAACCAAGTCTACATCAGGACTAGAACAGGACCAAACCAAGTCTACATCAGGACTAGAACAGGACCAAACCAAGTCTACATCAGGACTAGAACAGGACTAAACCAAGTCTACATCAGGACTAGAACAGGACTAAACCAAGTCTACATCAGGACTAGAACAGGACCAAACCAAGTCTACATCAGGACTAGAACAGGACTAAACCAAGTCTACATCAGGACTAGAACAGGACTAAACCAAGTCTACATCAGGACTAGAACAGGACCAAACCAAGTCTACATCAGGACTAGAACAGGACTAAACCAAGTCTACATCAGGACTAGAACAGGACCAAACCAAGTCTACATCAGGACTAGAACAGGACTAAACCAAGTCTACATCAGGACTAGAACAGGACTAAACCAAGTCTACATCAGGACTAGGACAGGACTAAACCAAGTCTACATCAGGACTAGAACAGGACCAAACCAAGTCTACATCAGGACTAGAACAGGACTAAACCAAGTCTACATCAGGACTAGAACAGGACTAAACCAAGTCTACATCAGGACTAGAACAGGACTAAACCAAGTCTACATCAGGACTAGAACAGGACTAAACCAAGTCTACATCAGGACTAGAACAGGACCAAACCAAGTCTACATCAGGACTAGAACAGGACCAAACCAAGTCTACATCAGGACTAGAACAGGACTAAACCAAGTCTACATCAGGACTAGAACAGGACTAAACCAAGTCTACATCAGGACTAGAACAGGACCAAACCAAGTCTACATCAGGACTAGAACAGGACCAAACCAAGTCTACATCAGGACTAGAACAGGACCAAACCAAGTCTACATCAGGACTAGAACAGGACCAAACCAAGTCTACATCAGGACTAGAACAGGACTAAACCAAGTCTACATCAGGACTAGAACAGGACTAAACCAAGTCTACATCAGGACTAGAACAGGACTAAACCAAGTCTACATCAGGACTAGAACAGGACCAAACCAAGTCTACATCAGGACTAGAACAGGACTAAACCAAGTCTACATCAGGACTAGAACAGGACCAAACCAAGTCTACATCAGGACTAGAACAGGACTAAACCAAGTCTACATCAGGACTAGAACAGGACTAAACCAAGTCTACATCAGGACTAGAACAGGACCAAACCAAGTCTACATCAGGACTAGAACAGGACTAAACCAAGTCTACACCAGGACTAGAACAGGACCAAACCAAGTCTACATCAGGACTAGAACAGGACCAAACCAAGTCTACATCAGGACTAGAACAGGACCAAACCAAGTCTACATCAGGACTAGAACAGGACCAAACCAAGTCTACATCAGGACTAGAACAGGACTAAACCAAGTCTACATCAGGACTAGAACAGGACTAAACCAAGTCTACATCAGGACTAGAACAGGACTAAACCAAGTCTACATCAGGACTAGAACAGGACTAAACCAAGTCTACATCAGGACTAGAACAGGACTAAACCAAGTCTACATCAGGACTAGAACAGGACTAAACCAAGTCTACATCAGGACTAGAACAGGACCAAACCAGGTCTACATCAGGACTAGAACAGGACTAAACCAAGTCTACATCAGGACTAGAACAGGACCAAACCAAGTCTACATCAGGACTAGAACAGGACTAAACCAAGTCTACATCAGGACTAGAACAGGACCAAACCAAGTCTACATCAGGACTAGAACAGGACTAAACCAAGTCTACATCAGGACTAGAACAGGACTAAACCAAGTCTACATCAGGACTAGAACAGGACTAAACCAAGTCTACATCAGGACTAGAACAGGACTAAACCAAGTCTACATCAGGACTAGAACAGGACCAAACCAAGTCTACATCAGGACTAGAACAGGACTAAACCAAGTCTACATCAGGACTAGAACAGGACCAAACCAAGTCTACATCAGGACTAGAACAGGACTAAACCAAGTCTACATCAGGACTAGAACAGGACTAAACCAAGTCTACATCAGGACTAGAACAGGACTAAACCAAGTCTACATCAGGACTAGAACAGGACTAAACCAAGTCTACATCAGGACTAGAACAGGACTAAACCAAGTCTACATCAGGACTAGAACAGGACTAAACCAAGTCTACATCAGGACTAGAACAGGACTAAACCAAGTCTACATCAGGACTAGAACAGGACTAAACCAAGTCTACATCAGGACTAGAACAGGACTAAACCAAGTCTACACCAGGACTAGAACAGGACTAAACCAAGTCTACATCAGGACTAGAACAGGACCAAACCAAGTCTACATCAGGACTAGAACAGGACTAAACCAAGTCTACATCAGGACTAGAACAGGACTAAACCAAGTCTACATCAGGACTAGAACAGGACTAAACCAAGTCTACATCAGGACTAGAACAGGACCAAACCAAGTCTACATCAGGACTAGAACAGGACTAAACCAAGTCTACATCAGGACTAGAACAGGACTAAACCAAGTCTACATCAGGACTAGAACAGGACTAAACCAAGTCTACATCAGGACTAGAACAGGACTAAACCAAGTCTACATCAGGACTAGGACAGGACCAAACCAAGTCTACATCAGGACTAGAACAGGACCAAACCAAGTCTACATCAGGACTAGAACAGGACTAAACCAAGTCTACATCAGGACTAGAACAGGACCAAACCAAGTCTACATCAGGACTAGAACAGGACTAAACCAAGTCTACATCAGGACTAGGACAGGACTAAACCAAGTCTACATCAGGACTAGAACAGGACTAAACCAAGTCTACATCAGGACTAGAACAGGACCAAACCAAGTCTACATCAGGACTAGAACAGGACTAAACCAAGTCTACATCAGGACTAGACCAAACATCACTATCTCTCTTGACCTTGAAATGTGACCTTTCCTTAACAGTTTCAGAAAGATCTCGAGCTTCATCAGAACTTTGTAGAAAAGCTTCAGTTGTAGTCGTCTTAGGCGATCACTCCTGGACGAATGACCGATCACACGGACATGTTTATCAGAACGAGTTTAAAACGACACTGCAACGTTTGCAAAGTACTATTATTTTGTGTAGTGTCAAGTTTATTCCTTAGGATCCAAATGAAATGACAGCTTCGAGACATGAAGCTCCTGCAATGGAAACATTGATGGATACACTTTTGAAAGACGCTCCAGGAAAAAGGCCATTACTCAGAAATGACTCAGACTGACCCGACTCGTAAGGACTCGACTAACTGACACTAACCGACACTAACCGACACTGACAAAATGTAAAGAACATTCTCACTCAATATGAATTTGTTTTTACTTCTCGTAGTTTGATTTTGTCTCTTATAAAATACAAAGGGAATAATTAGGACTTTTTTTGTTTTAACTTTGGACACTTCACCTTAGTATTTCCTGTTGTATACATTTAATATTGTCCTTTGAAAGCCTTAAAAGTCATAAAACCTGTTAGTTATTAGTTAGTAGTAGTAGCAGCAGCAGCAGCAGCAGCACTGATCTTTGTAAAGGAGTAACTCCACGTGTTCTTTTAGGCCTTTATTAGTTTCCATAAACGTTGCTGTTTTTGAGCCTCAAAAGTGAAACGCAGTGAGAATAAATTGGCAGAAATGACAGTTGCAGTTGTTCTGCAGCAGACGGAGTCAAGAGTTTGGAAAGAATGAGACGCTCGGAAAAAGTGAGATGAAAAAGCAGAAGGAGGGGCCTGAGGTGAGTCACGAGGGGCCGCGGCGCCAACAGCAACGTTTCCACGACGATGGGCTCAGTCGATTGGTTCTTTTTAATGTAAACAGTAAAAACGTTGACTATGTTTGCGTTTAATGTCAGTTATTCAAAGTCTGTGTTGTTTATGTTTGGCAGAAGTTTTATTGGAAGATGTGTATTTTTTAATTAATGTATTTGTTTTAATGAGACGAATCAAATCAGCACCTTTGATCGATCAATTTGAGTGAAAATGTGACTATTTTGATTTGAGTAAATTTAGTTTACTTTTATTTTTTGTGTTTATTATTTATGTTTTCTTGGTGATTTTTTGTCTTATCTTGAGTAAAATGATCTGATTTATGTATTTAATTTTAATTATTTTTTTTAATTTTAATTTATTTATTTTTTTTAATTATTATTATTTATTTATTTATTCCAAGTGCAGTTTTCTTGTTCATACTCTCAGACTCTCTTTAGATTAACAGAATAAACCAGGACTAAACGGACTAAACAAGAACTAAATCAGGACTAGGGTGTGATTTAAACCAGGGCTGAACACAGATACAAGGACTAAAGAGGAGGACAAACCCAGGACAAAGGTTCAACCAAACAGGACTAAACCCAGACTAAAAACATTATGATGTCTCAGTACATGCGGGGGGGTGAGTCATCGTGGGACTATTTTACTCCATTTTCTGCGGCCAGAGCGAGGCTTCCCTGGTGCTGCCCTTATCCCTCCCTGGTCCCGCCCCCTGCTCCTCTCCTCCACTTAAAGCAGGCATGTCCAAACTAGGGCCCTCAGACCAATTTTTGATGGCCCTCCAGCTTCCTGCTATGTTGGTCCAAACAACAAAAAGTAGAAGAAAAGTAAGAAAATTCAGTCATATGGATGTTATACCAACCGGATATTAATGTTCTAGGTCTAATTAAAGGTGTGGAGGCTCATCGCAATTACGTCAAATGCAAAATTTTCGAATGATTCACTTTGTCATTCAGCAAATTCAACATCGTCAAGTTGTTTGTGGCCCTCTGCCCTGTTTAAGTTTCAAAATGCGGCCCTTGGTGAAAAAAGTTTGGACGCCCCTGACTTAAAGTGACTCATCCAAACAGCTCTCCAGGGATCGCTTTTTTCCAAACCCGCCCCAAAGATTTACTCATATAGTAATATATTTGGTTACAGCGTCTGAAAAGGCCGTGGTTCAGATGGGATTTGTGAGTCCGTTTAGAGGAGGAAGGCGTACTTGTGAGGGGGCGGGTCCAATACTCCTCAGTAAGTGTCCTTATTCAACCCGTTCACACTTGATGCTTTTCACGCTTTCACAGAGCTAGAGTTTAACCCCTTCACATGTTGGTGTAGCCGTGTGAACCTGGGGAGCCTTTTCTGCATTTATTACATTTTGTTCACCATCTGTTAAAAAATCAAGCTCCTGGGAAGTTACTCACTTTTATTCAGTGGAAAGAATAAATAAAATAAATAAAATAAATAAAATAAATAAAATAAATAAAATAAATAAAATAAATAAAATAAATAAAATAAATAAAAATAAATACATAAAATACATAAAATAAATAAAATAAATAAAATAAATAAAATAAATAAAATAAATAAAATACATAAAATACATAAAATAAATAAAATACATAAATACATAAATACATAAAATACATAAAATACATAAAATACATAAAATACATAAAATCAAATAAATCAAATAGATAAAATAAAATACATTTTGCGAAATTAGCTTCATCTTTCCCAACAAATGCTCGATCTACTGTCTCTGTCCATACCTCCAGCAGCAGCTTTACTCATTCATGTATTTACCTATTCCCACTTATAGTTAGAGTAAATCAGAAAACACAAACTACAGAGTCTCAGCTTCATTCTTTATTCAGTCCAGCCAATTGTTCGACCAGGAACATCTTCCATTTGAATTTGAAGAAATCTTAGTCAGGCATTTTAGGAAAAATCAGCAGGATTGAGGCTCACTTACATTAGATCTATATCACAATTCAATAGTATAATGGTATTATATTGAGGTTATAGTGGAGGAGTTACTAACGTTTGCTGAAAAAAGTACTGCCTATGATTATTTGGGCCGCAATTGTCCCCCGGGCCATAAAAATTAGGGGACGGTTTAAATTTGGTTTCAATCAGAGGTGGGCGGAGTGGCCTATAGTTGTGCTCAAGTAAGAGTAAAGTAACTTATGAGCAGAAGTACAAAGTGGTCCAAGTGAGAGTAACTTTAAGAGAAACAGTCTGTGCGTAACATCTGATTCAAACAGTGAAGTTTATGTAAATGGAAAGACTAAATGACTCAATCATATCTGAGGGAGTGGTGCAAGAAACATTCAAATCACTTCCTATTGTCAACACAAAGCTGTCCCCGGGGCAGCTGTGGCTATACAGAAGAAGCGTGAATAAATAATGATGAAATCGATCTGGCGCTTGATCACTGTTATCGTCTCTGCATTTATTCATTCGTAACCTGGCCTTTCCTCCGTATTATCCATGTTCTTGTGTATTCTAGTTCTTCAGAGCTTCACATTCTGTAGATGTCTAATGGGAGTAATATAAACTGTTTATTTCTACGTCTGTGCAGCGAGTAGAGGCTGGGACTGTGGAGGAAGAGGGGTTTGAAGGGTGGAGAAAGCCCGCTGTGGTCTGTAAAAACACCACAATATCATGAACTTAATGACATTTGGTCGTGTTAAACTTGCCTCCACATGTACCGAGACGTACAGCTACAACTACGATACGGTTTGGCTGTGAAAAATGTGTATTTCTTGTACCTTTTGATACAATAAGTTATGTTTACACTGCTTCACTGTCAATGAACTATTAATTCAACTTGTGTCAACTAAAAACATGACTATTATTGATGATTATAATGGACGTGTCAATGATCTGACCATGATTTGGGCCCAAAGGTACTTTATTTGTGTCTTTTTTAATGTGAAATGGTAGAACTCCACGGCTGTTGTCCTTAAAATCCTTATAATCTCCATAAAATAATCAGTCGACTAGTTTGAAATGGACTCGACAGGGATTCCATCGACTTGTTCCTTGGATGTTGAGTTTGCGAATGGTTCGGTTCTTTGACTGAAAAGGAATATTGTAGATTACCTTAAACCCAAACTGTTTCGGGGGAACTTGGATCTTGACGCGGATCGTACGGCGTATTCTGCACAAGCTAATTATGTTCAGTTCGAGCCGACACGGTGATCGAGATCGCGCCCGACGCTTAACGACGATCGCACTTGGACTTCGAGATACTTCAGCCACGAGCCGCTTGTGTGGTCCCTCTCACTCGCTCGTTTCGTCTGGGTCGTTACTGTACCTTAAATAGCAGACTCGTATAACTCAGGATTAAAAGAGCTTGAATTTTAGTTTTACGGCATCGCCTGCTGAGCGTGAAAAGGGCAAACAAGATGGGGGCATTTCTCTTTGTGTGATCCAGAGATGTTGTGCTTCTATTATGTGAGAAGAAGCAGTGATTTTCATAATTAAATTGATAATAGACAGATGTATAGATAAATAGATATACTTTATTCATCTCTACAAGGTGAAGAGAAATGGAGCCAGGACTGTCCCCTGTGGAGTTCCCGCATTGCAAACATGTTCACAGCTTCTAAGGTTTACTGAAGATGACAGATCCAAAATTTAAATGCTAAATTGTATTTAATTATTGTTAGCAAATCATTTTAAATCCTTGTGCTGCTTTTTAATCCAGTACCAGATCAAAAGCATCAGGTCAAGAGCCGATTTTGAACTTAATTTCTGAAGTTGATGAGTCATGAATGTTTTATTTTTTTAAAAAAAAGGAATCAAACATCTGAATTGATTAGTAATTTTTTTTTTTTTCCTTATCACGTAGTCCAAATATGAGGAGAAAATCAGGTCTAAATCAGGACTAAAACATGTACCAAAACAAATGTCCTGACGCCTTCAAAACGTACTCCTCACTAACACTTACAAGCGTCTGAATAATCACTGTTTTTTGATCTCGTGGAGATTCTTTTGGCCTGTCGTGTGGGAGTGAACGAGGAGGTCGATGGTCCTGAGGCCGGCGAGTGGAGCAAGAGTCGGGCCGCGCCTCGAACTCGACTCTCAATCATCCAGGAATGTCCAAACAGAGCCGAGCGGTGGAGGGGAGAAGGTCCCGAGGAGCACAAAGGGGAACGTGTGCATCAGACTGTGAACCAGGTCTAAACCAGGTCTAACCCGGGTCTAAACCAGGACCAAACCAGGTCTAACCCGGGTCTAAACCAGGACCAAACCACGTCCGACCCGGGTCTAAAGAAGGACCAAACCACGTCTAACCCGGGTCTAAACCAGGACCAAACCACGTCCAACCCGGGTCTAAACCAGGACCAAACCACGTCTAACCCGGGTCTAAACCAGGACCAAACCACGTCCGACCCGGGTCTAAAGAAGGACCAAACCACGTCCGACCCGGGTCTAAACCAGGACCAAACCACGTCTAACCCAGGTCTAAAGAAGGACCAAACCACGTCCGACCCGGGTCTAAACCAGGACCAAACCACGTCTAACCCAGGTCTAAAGAAGGACCAAACCACGTCCGACCCGGGTCTAAACCAGGACCAAACCACGTCTAACCCGGGTCTAAAGAAGGACCAAACCACGTCTAACCCGGGTCTAAAGAAGGACCAAACCACGTCTAACCCGGGTCTAAAGAAGGACCAAACCACGTCTAACCCGGGTCTAAAGAAGGACCAAACCACGTCCGACCCGGGTCTAAAGAAGGACCAAACCACGTCTAACCCGGGTCTAAAGAAGGACCAAACCACGTCTAACCCGGGTCTAAAGAAGGACCAAACCACGTCTAACCCGGGTCTAAAGAAGGACCAAACCACGTCTAACCCGGGTCTAAAGAAGGACCAAACCACGTCTAACCCGGGTCTAAAGAAGGACCAAACCACGTCTAACCCGGGTCTAAAGAAGGACCAAACCACGTCTAACCCGGGTCTAAAGAAGGACCAAACCACGTCTAACCCGGGTCTAAAGAAGGACCAAACCACGTCTAACCCGGGTCTAAAGAAGGACCAAACCACGTCTAACCCGGGTCTAAAGAAGGACCAAACCACGTCTAACCCGGGTCTAAAGAAGGACCAAACCACGTCTAACCCGGGTCTAAAGAAGGACCAAACCACGTCTAACCCGGGTCTAAAGAAGGACCAAACCACGTCTAACCCGGGTCTAAAGAAGGACCAAACCACGTCTAACCCGGGTCTAAAGAAGGACCAAACCACGTCTAACCCGGGTCTAAAGAAGGACCAAACCACGTCTAACCCGGGTCTAAAGAAGGACCAAACCACATCTAACCCGGGTCTGGTTGAGTTATGTCCGTGAGAACACATTTAATAAGAATTCTAGATGAATGTAAGGACAATACCACGAGTGAACAAGGTCTAAACCAGGACTAAACCTTCATCATCCAGGAATGTCCCAAACTTGAACCGGGGCACAAGTGCAATGTAACCCTATATATGACCATTATTCTGGTATGTACTGTTGATTCAATCTAAAGCAGGGCTTAACCAGTTCTAAATTTGAACTTTACCAGTGGAGCTCAACAGTGACAGCCCAGCTCAAGGATCCAGAAGTGAATTCCTCCAAAAATCAATATATTAAAGGTTTAAAAGTGAGCTGCGTGTTGTTTTAACTAAGATCTGCTAAGTTCAGTGGTAAATGTGTTTTTTGGACTGAAAGCACCAGCGTTCGTTGCCATGTAACTGCTTTGCCTCTGTTGTGCCTTTAACCTCGAAAAGACTATGAGAGGAATAAATGGACAAAGCACCTCTGGACCCGCAGTGAGCTTTGACTTTGAGCCGCAGAGGATTAAACCCGGTCTAATAACCAGGTCTTGGGCAAAGTTGAACAAGTCTAAATCAAGATTACGATTCAAGACTAAATCCAGACGTACCAGATTTACAAACCAAGACTCAACTAGAGCCAAACCAGGATTAAACCAGGACAAAACTAGGACTAAATCCAGAGCACAAGACCAAACCAGTGTGTGTGTGTGTGTGTATGTTTGGAGGTTAATGGTGTGAGACTGAGTTGGCCACAGAGACGGCATTATGTGTAAATCAGGCCGTGTTTTCCGCTCTCTCGTTGTTGTCGCGTTGACCATTCATAAAGGTACAATGGCAGTTCTGTGCGGCTGTGAACGAGCGGTGGGAGTGACACGGGGCAGAGGTGGAGGCCGCGGTGCCTTCTAGTGGTGACATTTTGCGCTGGAAACGGGAAAGTCGAGCTGTTCGACAAAGAGAATTATCGCGTTTACCATTTGCGAATGGCTTGGTATCGAATTGAACCTTTTTGTCTGTCCAAGAAGTGTGTGTTTACAATGAAATGAGCAGATAATGACATGGCCTGTTTTAAAACATTAGGTCTAAACGAAGAACTAAACCAAGAGTACAGCGTGAAACCACAGACCGACCACCAAACCAAGACTATACCAGGACTGAAAGCAGGTCTAACTCACTGTCAAACAAGATTCAAACCAGGACTAAGCCTAGGTTTAAAGGAGAACTGAACAAAGAGTTAAACCTGCACAAGACGAGGTCAAATCCAGGACTAAACCAGGACAATGCCATGCCGAGAGCAGGACTTAACTCTATAATAGGTCCTGTTTAGAACTGGTCTAAAAAAAAAAAAATCTCAAGCAGAACCTCAAGAAGATTAGCGATCCTCTTGGTTCAGCGAATGGAGATAAACAACTAAACTAACAACTAACTAAACAAAATCAACCCATTCTTCTTCTCTCTCTTTTCCAGATCTTTCATCAGACTTTCGGAGCATCTTTCTTAACTCCTCTCTAACAGCATCATGCCGTTGGTCCTGAAGGCCCCGCCTCTGTTCTGGACCCGCCTGGCAGCGCTCGCCTTCTCCTGCGTGGCCTTCTCCGTCGCGGTCCACGGCGGGCGACTCGGCCATGGCACGGGCGACTGGTGCATCTTCTGCTGGGCGTTCAGCTTCGGCGGGACCCTGCTCATCCTGCTGGTGGAGCTGTTCGGCCTCCAGACCCGCATTCCCGTCTCCTGGAAGAACTTCCCCATCACCTTCGCCTGCTACGCCACGCTCTTCTGCCTCTCCGCGTCCATCATCTTCCCGCTCTACTACCTCAAGGGGAACACCGGGCCGAGCGAGATACGCGACTTCCGAATCGTCTCCACCGTTTTCTCCTGCCTCGCGACGATCGCTTACTTGACGGAGGTTAGCATTAGCAAGGCGCGTCCGGGGGAAGTCGCCGGCTACATGGCGACGGCCCCTGGTCTCCTGAAGGTCTGCGAAACCTTCATCGCTTGTATCATTTTCGTTTTCATCAGCGACCCCGTTTTGTACGACCGCGTTGACGCTCTTAAATACTGCATGGCCGTCTACTGCATCTGCTTCATCTTGTCCGCCGCCATCATCCTCCTGTGCATCGTCGAAGGCACCGGTTGCCTCCCGTTCCCGTTCGCTCGCTTCCTCTCGGGGTACGCCACGCTAGCCGTCCTGCTGTACCTCTCCGTGACCATCGTGTGGCCGCTCTTCAACTTTGACCCCAAACACGGCGGCACGAAGGACCGCCCGAGCCAGTGTGCTTACACGCACGGCCTCTGCACCTGGGACAAAGTGATGACGGTGTCCGTCCTCACCGCGCTAAACTTCGTCCTGTATTTGGCCGATCTGATCTACTCCACTCGGCTGGTCTTCGTCAGCACCTAAATCTGAAATGTGCTCAAAGCTGCCTGTATGCTTCAGACGGGATGGAATTGATCGTAGAGGAACTGGGGTGGTTGTCAATAAAACTTATTTTTTCAATCGTAGGCCAGGGCTGTCTTTAGTCATTTAGCCCATGGATCGGTCAATGGCGTCTCGGGCGACCGACATTCTGATTATTCGTTTATTGGGATTATAAAGCGGCTGAAAGGAGAAGGCATGACATTGTTTACTAGTATTTTCATTGCACTTTTGGTCAGATCCAGGGTCAGCTCATCTAAGGCTGTAATCGACCGATGACACGCCCCTTGTGCATCGGTTAAACGCGGTGAAAGCTGTCGAAACGATTACGATCTGACCAATCCACACTCACGAGACCATAACTTTATCGTCCATCATAGTACCATGACATGACACAACAAGCTTTATAATTAATCAATCAATCAATCAATCAATCAATCAATCAATGTGTATCATAAAGTCAGCTTTAAAAGAAGAGAGAGTATTCTGCACAGACACTGAAAATAGCCAATATATTTTTACCTAAGATTCCAATACGTCTCCAATTCTTGGTGGTATAGAACGCAATTTTCTCCATACATAAATACATATATATATATATATATATATAAAAGTAAGATAAATTATATGTTGACTGGACAAAAAATGTATGCTTCTAATTAAAACGATTAAAATGACCTCAAAAAGAGACAGAACGAAGAGTATAACGTGATATTTCTGCACTTTTGTGGTTCATTTCATGGTCTTTACACTTGAACCTCAGAGACATTTATTAACACGTTTTATCACATTCCTGACGCTTTGTGAACACATCTTCTTCAAACCTTTATCGAGACAATGCGAAAAAAAACTATCGAGATGTCATTTTTGTAAACAATCAACGAGACCTAACTCTACATCGATCCACCTCCTCTAATAATTCACTTTTCCAATTTATCACACATTAAAACCGAAAAGTCCATTCAAAAAGAGATCGTTTCTGAATCCGTTCAATGCAACCACCGGCCAGTCTGAAACGTACACGCTAATGCTACACTTTTGCTGTTTTAAACGCCTTCTGCAGCAGCCGGACGCCATTACTAACATCATAACACAAAAACTAATGAAGTGTCGGGACATTTCCTGTTACAATTATTACAGGAATGAACCGTGATCGGATTACGGTCGAGACGATAAGGCCAGAAACCAGTAAAACAAGCCGACGTTTCTCAGTTTGATTAAA